>NC_132845.1:44591352-44910879 GCF_048164855.1 Canis lupus baileyi | reverse complement strand
GGGGTCAAGTCCCGCATCAGCTCCCCACAGGGAGCCTGCCTCTCCCTCTGCCTGTGTCTCTGCCTCTCTCTCTGTGTCTCTCGTGAATAAATTAATAAAATCTTTAAAAATAAAAAAATAATGAGTGAGTGAATGTTGTAGCCTTCCGATTCCACATCATTAAGTGGGTTTTATAATACAGACTTCCTAATAATCACTGTGGGGTTTCAATGAGGCATCTGATATGACCCTGACACATTCTAGGAAAATGCATATTCAGGAAGGAAGCTCTTTTTTTCAGACTGAAGTTTCCAGAAGCTTGTTAGAGAAATGAGACATTTATGGGATTTTTTTCTCCCCGAGGAAAAAGAAACCAGGAAGGTAACTTTTGACTGGCATAACATAACACAGGGACATTAGACATCCTCCCCAGGACTTGTAGAGTGGCTTGCTTTGAGGGGCTAGGCACCGACAACATGCACACTCCACCGTAGCTTGTATTTAAGACTTGGACACGGGGATCCCTGGGTGACGCAGCGGTTTGGCGCCTGCCTTTGGTCCAGGGTGTGATCCTGGAGACCCGGGATCGAGTCCCACATCGGGCTCCCGGTGCATGGAGCCTGCTTCTTTCTCCTCTGCCTGTGTCTCTGCCTCTCTCTCTCTCTCTCTCTCTCTGTGACTATCATAAATAAATAAAAATTAAAAAAAAAAGACTTGGGCACTTTCTGCTCTCATGCTGTCCCTTCTGACCACATTCTGTCACTGTGGAACCCATCTGATCCTGGCATCCCCTTTCTCTCCTGTGTCATTTCTCCATCTTAACTGGATCATCCCACTGATATATAAATACGACGTAACAGGTCCTAGAGGACCTCCTTCCACTGACCCACACACTGTCCAGGTAATGCCCAATTTCCCTTCCATCCTTTGAGCAAAGTTCCTCAAAAGAGTTGCCTTAACTCATTGCCTTCACTCCCTCTTATCCTCCCCTTGAGCCACCTGACTGCAAATGACCGTCACCAGAAGTTGACAATGACCTAGGTCCAGCCAAAGCCAAGAGGGAGTACATTCACTCATGCAGCAATTACTTATTGAGCATTTCTTTGAGCGATGTTTGTTCTAGGTTCTGACTTCTATCCCTGAACAGAGTAGGCAAAGACCCTTAACTCCCTGGGCCTTACCTTGCAGAGGAGGTAATGAGGTCAAAAGCCTCCCGATTTTCCATTCTCTCTGCAGTCCCCCTCGCCCCCAACCTCCTTCTTGAAACACTTTCTAGCTGTGTGACCTTGGGCAGGACCAACTTCCAAAACATCAATTTTCTACAACAGCTTCCAATGCATCAATTTTCCCCTTGTTGGAGGCAGTCATGGAGAGGATGCAACCCCTGATTGATGGATGGACCTGCTCCTAGACATGCCAGGCTCCACACCCCATCCCCTAGTTCCTGGAAGGTGGGTTCCCCTTCCTGGTCCTACAGGGGAAGCCACTTTCAAGGATGCAGCCTTAAGAAAGCAATGTGTTGTGGAGACCATCTGGGAGATAGATGCACCTGAACCCCATTAAGGCCTCTCTATCATCTTTTAAGATTCTGAGCAGCAAGTGTGGACTCATCTTGTGTCACCTGGGACAAGCCTCCTAAGTAAGTTTCCTTGCTTATTAACCCTGTCACCTGGCTACCTGGAGTGGCCGACTTCTCTCCCTGCCCTCGGTGTGTGGGGCCAGTTTGCAAACACACCCCTGCTCTGGACGATGCAGGTGACATCTCCCCGAGACGGGTGTCCAGAAGACCCAGAGAAGTGGGTTCCCGGTGCCTGGCACATACACAGGCATGGAAACGCTAGCTCCAGCTGCTAACCGTTTTCCTTCCTCTACAAAACCTTAACCACAAAGTATGTAACTTTGTGTTAGTTATGCTTGTAATTATAAAGTAACCGTCAGAATAATATATGCAAAGGAATTAAATTGCCTACAGCTCAACATGCGTTTCTTTAACTTCCAATTTTATGGTCTAGACCAGCTCCCTGATTTACAGACTTCTAATCATCAATTTCTGCCTGTCAGCAGCTGCCAACCCAGGCTCCACCTTGTCTTATTTAGCCAGAGCTTATGGAGCTTAAGGGCCTGGCCTGAGGCCGTGTTCTTCAGGGGTTCCCTCCTGGGCCGTACTCTCTTTCATTCCCTCAACTTTTGGTTTTGATATAATGTCAACCTTCCAGAAAGGCTGCAAGACGAGTCCAAGAAAAATCCTACTACCCTTTGACCATATTCTTAACATGGTGCCCATCTCATTCCTCATGCTGCATAAGTATTCTTTCTGAAGCATTGCAGAGGCTGGAGACATCATACCCCTTTGTCATTAATTGTAATGTATTTCTTCAGATCAAGAATATTCTTTTGCATAAACACAGTATAGTTAGCAAATTTGAGAAACATAACGTGAACATAATACCATGTGAAATCCATGGTCTGTATTCAAATGTTGTCAGTTTCCTCAGTGATGTCTCCTGTAGCCCCCACCCCACTTCACCCCACCCTCCAACCCAGGATCACACTCATTGACTTACTTAGTGGTCGTGTTTCTTTGGTCTTTCATCTGGAATGTTCCTCGGTCTTTGTCTCTCTTGACCTTGAATCTTTTGAGGATTCCAATTGGTTACTTCGTTGCACGTTCCTCAAAGTCACTTGGTTAATGTGGTACCTACCAGATTTCTTCATGGCACATGCACTGAATTCCCTTTAAAATTCATCATTTGTCCATAGATACTTTGGAACTCTGTACATACCCTGTTCCTTTATCAAACGTTCACAACTGTGGTTTAACATTAATTGATGGTTTTCAAACTCTGTCCATTTTCTGCGTTTATTTATACATTTATCATTTGTATCACTCTGGACTCGTGGATTCTTACTTTACTCAGTGAGCTGTAATCTATTATTATTTTTTATTTCCCTGCTCAACCAGTACCAGACTAAGCCAGCAGGAACTCCTTCATGTTGAGGCCATGTCCTTTTGACGTATCCGCATCACTCTTGAGCATGTCCTTATCTTTTGGCACAAAATGGATCTCCAGCCCTGAATTGGCCTTTTCTCCAAGGAATCAAGTGCCTTCCAGAGGATAATGATATTTGGAAACCAAGATGTACATCTGGGAAGTGTTGAATCACTATATTGTACACCTGAAACTAATATTACACCATATATTAACTAACTGAAATTTAGGCTAAAACTAAAACAAAACAAAACAAAACAAAAAACCAAAAAGATGTGAGTCTGAATGTGCACATTGCTCCTAGACTTTTGCAGCAGAAACAACTAGAATATATACATGTCTACACATGCACCTGTATTAAAAACCATGAGTTTAGGGCACCTGGGTGGCTCAGTGATTGAGCGTCTGCCTTTGGCTCAAGGCATGATCCCGGGATCCTGGGATTGAGTCTCGCATCAGGCTCCCTGCTTCTCCCTCTGCCTGTGTCTCTGCCTCTCTCTGTGTGTCTCTCATGAATAAATAATAAAATCTTTAAAAACAAATAACAACAACAACAAACCACGAGTTTATAGTGATACTCCTAATTCTAATCCCACAGCTCAGAGAAAGTTCTGGATCCTCACCCCCATATTTACAGCTTCCCTTTCTAATAGTGAGAAACCTAGATCTCGTTATCACAAAATATTTACTCTTTTGCTCGAGTCCAAGATACACAAGAGTAGTTTCAGACTTGCTAACTCATGCCACTATAAAAAGCAAACCAATTAACTAGAGTTCAAATTTTGTTTTTAATTCTTTTTTTTTTGTAAGATTTACATAGAATGAAATGCACAGATCTTAAATGTATAATTCATGAACTCTGGAAAACACATACATCTGTGGAATCTATAATCCTATCAATATATGTAGTGTTTCCATCACACCAGAAAATATTCCCTTCTGCCCCGGTTTCTAGTCAGTTCTTCACAAAAAGCAGCCACTTTTCTGATGGTTTTCACCACTAGACAAGTTTTACTTATATTAAAATGTCATGTAGGGGCGCCTGGGTGGTTCAGTGGTTCAGCATCTGCCTTCGGCTCAGGGTGTGATCCCTGGGTCCTGGGATCGAGTCCTACACTGGGGTCCCTGTATGGAGCCTGCTATTCTCTCTGCCTGTGTCTCTGCCTCTCTCTGTGTGTCTCTCATGAATAAATAAAATCTTTTTTTTAAAAAAAAAAGCGTTATGTAAATGGAATCATCCAGTATGTTCACCCAGCGTATTGAAGTGATTTATCTATGTTGTTACATAGATAAATGGTTCATTCCTATTTATTGCTGAGTCGTTAGTCCCTTGTGTAAGTATGATGCCAATTATTTATGCATTTTGCTGTTTATGCCTAGTTTGGTTATTTCCAACTTTTTGCTACGACGAGGCTCCTGTCAGCATTCTTAAACAAGTTTGTTCATGGATGTGTATTTTTATTTCTCTTCAGTTTGTACCTAGGAGTAGAATTGCTTCATTATTGCATAGAAGCTGCCAATTCTTTCCAAAGTAGACGTACCATTTTACATGTCTGCCAACAACGGATGAGGGTTGTGGTTGCTCCACATCCTTGCCAACACTCGATGTTGTCAATCTTGTTTGGTTTTGCCCGTCAGGTGAGGGTGTGGGGATATGTCACTGCAGCTTTACTTTTTTGCCTAATGACTGATGATGTTGAGCACATATTCAGGTGCTTATTTGACATCTATGTATCTTTGCTTATAAGAGGGTGCTGAAGGCTTTGTCCCTTTTCAACTGGATTGTTTGTTTCTTTATTATGGACTTTCAGGAGATCCTTATATATTCTCATGTAAGTCTCTTGTTGGATTGGTGTTTTGCAAAATATTTCTTTCCAATTTTTGATGAGCAAAAGTATTTCATTTTGATGATGAAGGTCTTTCTTTCTTTCTTTCTTTCTTTCTTTCTTTCTTTATCTTAAGAAATTTCTAACCACTTCCAGGTTGTGTGACTATTTGCATATCTTTTCTTCTAAAACTTCAAACTTTTGCCTTTTATGCTTAAGCTCGTGGTTCATCCCTAACTAATTTTTTTATATGTTTTAAGAAGGAGGCCAAAGTTTTCTTTCCCTATGGAACGTTTTCACATCTATGACCATATAAGTTTGGGTCTATTTCTGGGCTCTGCAGACCATACCATTGACTTAAAAGGGTTTCATTGTGCTGCTACCATGGGGTTTTATAAAACAGCTTTGTAATAAGTCAGATATATCTGGAACTAGATTATGGGCTAGTTGTGCAAACTCACATCGAACTGTACACTTTAAAGTGGTTGGAATGGTAAATTTTATGGTATGTGTATTTTACCCCAATTTTTAAACATGCCATGGTATCTTCTCAATTCCTGGTATACTTGACCACTCTGGGAAATTCCACTCTGTTAACCACTCCTTCATCTTTGACATCTTCTCATCCCACTGACTTCTAGGACCTGAAGGTGCGTGTTATTTTATTACACTCTCCAGGGACCCCTGACTATCCTCCTCCCGGGCCTTTGATGTTGGTTTTTCCCATGACTTGGTTCTGTTCTCTCTACTCTTCTTCTTCTGAAACATGCTCCTAGGAGTCTCACACCATCCCATGGCTTCCGTTCCATTGCTGTCTGTGTCCTTCAGCCCAGTCCACTTCTGAGGGCTTGAGACCTTGGTATGAGCTGTCTCTAGACCCTCCACTAGGTTGTTCAAATCCAACATGTCCAAAATCTAACTCAGCTTTCCTCTCACTTCCAAATCTGCTCATTCTTTGGTGTTCCCTGTTGTATTCACTCTCTGTGTCACTTGGGGAAGTTTCCGGAAGCTCCCCTTAACTCTTGGGGCCATGGTCAGAAAAGGTGCAGCCATGGAAGAGTCTAATGATGGAAGTGTGTGCAAAGGTATGGGAAGGTTTAGAAAACCTGATGAGGCATGTTGAAATACCCTGAACCAGCAAAGGCAAAGAGTCACCCTCCCTGCAGGCATAGGAAGAGGGATCATTTATCAGAATTTTGCAAGAACCTTTAGAGAGGGCCACCTGACATGAACTGTGGTCTTCAGCAAAGGAATTCAGTCACTGCCAACACACAGCCCACCCGGGATGGGGCAGGGGAAGAAATATCTCCAGTTTCTCTTCCCTTCCACACCCCAGTTTCTAGCTGATGCCTCTTATTGGCCAAACCTGATCGGAAGCCAGGTGGCCAGGGAACCTAGTAGAAGCAGTTCATGGTGTTCAGTGTCCAGGTCATAGAGCAGGGTGGAGATACATGGAGAATGAATGAGCCTGGAGGGACAGAGAATATCCAGCACATGTGTTTTCTTATATGTAAAACTGGAACTAGAATGGTAGCTACTTAGTGGATCTTTTGTGAGAAGTAAATGCTTTACCACACACAAAGCACTCAGAACAGTATCTGACATATAATAAAAACTCAATAAATGTTTGTAACCATATTTCTCTTTCCTTCCTTCTTGTCCACCTGACTGCACTAATCAAAAGATGGTTTGAATCAAAACTTCTAGCTCCAAGAGAAGGCAATTGTCCAAAACATGTCTAGTAAGTTCGAGTCATTCCAATGTGTACGACAGCATGGTTTGCTTATTGACATCTGTTCTTTCTGGAAACTGACAGGTAATTTTCTTACCAGTTAGCCACTGATTGCTCATATGCAACAAATATATAAAAGCATCCATCATGCACTGTGACACTGACTTTGAGCAGACCATGAAACTCAATGGCCTGTTCAGGTTATTTCTGAAATCCGCAGGTGAATTCAGCCTCATTTGCCTGGAATTTTATGAAAAGCTTATCATTCATCACCATCTCCTGTCAGGTTGGCTTTGTGTTAGTTGCTTTAAAGTGCTGAAAAGAATATATAATTATATATATATATAACACACACACACACACACACAAATACGTTATATTTGAAACATATTAGAATCTTAAATACATATTAAAATAGATATATTTAAAATACAGATATATATTAGAAAAATAACAAATGTGCATGACAGCAAATGGGGAAGCATTCAGAATCATGTAAAGTATATGATTGAAACACTGTATCCAGGGCATTATTATATGTTATACATTGCATTTTGGATGCTATATATACTATATCCTGTATTACAACCTAAAAGTTTTTGAGTCAGGCACCATGGGTTCAAATATAGGTTCCTCCCAGGGTGCCTGGCTGGCTCAGTCAGTAGAGCATGAGACCCTTGATTTTGGGGTTGTGAGTCTGAGCCTCACATTGGGAGTAGAGATTATTTTTTAAAAATAAATAAATAGATGATAGAGATAGATAGATAGATAGATAGATAGATAGATAGATAGATAGATAGGCAGGCGCCTGGGTGGCTCAGTCAGTTAAGCATCTGATCTCAGCTCAGGTCATGATCCCAGGGCCCTGGGATCAAGCTCAGCATTGTCCAGCTCCCTGCTCAGCGGGGAGTCTGCTTCTCCCTCTCCTCTGCCCCTCCCCCAACTCGTGTGCATGCTCTCTCTCAAATAAAGAAATAAAAGCTTTAAAATAAATAAATAAAATAATAAAAATAAACTTAAAAAAAACATTGGTTTCAGAGCACCTGGGTGACTCAATTGGTTAAGCATCTGCCTTCAGCTCAGGTCATGATCCCAGGGTCCTGGGATTGGCCCCATGTCCAGCACCCTGCTCAGTTGGCAGTCTGCTTCTCCTTCTCCCTCTGCCCCTCTCTCTGCTCATGCACTCTCTCTGTGTCTCTCTGTCTCTCAAATAAATAAATCTTTTTAAAGAAACAAAAAAGGAAAACAAAATAAACAACAGTTCCTCTATGCGCAAAGTCTATGATCTTGGGGAATTTATGTATCCTCTACAGTTCATTTATTACATTGCAGAATGAGCACAATGTGCCTAATTTACAGAGTTATAATGAGCATTAAATGTGGATCCATATATAAGATGTCTAGTATTGTCCCTAATAGACAATTTATGCACCATAAATTAAAAGATTTTGTTATTATGGAAACCATATTTCTGTTTATCAATATTTAAAGTTTAGTGGATGGACCATCCATCACTCTATCCCCCCAAGAGCTATATCCAGAAGGTGGAATTCTGGGTAATAGAACACTTAACAATCTGAAAGTAATCTTTACCATGGAGGGAAGGAGAGGTTTGGGCTGGGACCATCTTCTGGGGTCATCTTCCGGATGCTTCTTACTGCAGCACGGCCGCTTTCTGATTGTCACTTAGGACATGCCCTCTAAAGACAGATTTTTAGGAAAGGCTTGTCACAGCCCTTCCCCCATACCAGCTCTCGAGGGATCAGAGGTCAACATTTCTCCAGTTTCTTACTGTCAACCCGAATATTGGGGGGCAGCATCATCTCCTCCACGTAGCACCTCTTGGGATGAAATGTCCATGGGCAACTCACACATGCCAAGGAATAAGGTCAGGAAACAACCATGACCCAGCCCTAGATAGTCAGTGTTATGGATTACAGAGCTCCTACTGTCCTCATATCCTTCTGGGGATGAGCTGAGAGATAAATCAATAGATAAAAAATGAAATATTAAAAGGCACAGGAAAATAGATTTTTTTATCGTGGTCCCTGGACCAAACTCTCTATTAAAAAAAAACTAGAGGGGCACCTGGGTGGCTCAGTGGTTGAGCATCTTTCCTTTGGCTTGAGTCATGATCCTGGGGTCCTGGGAAAAGTCCCACATCAAGTTCCCTGTGGGGAGCCTGCTTCTCCCTCTGCCTTTGTCTCTGCCTCTCTCTGTGTCTCTCATGAATAAATAAATAAGATCTTTTTTGAAGAACACCTAGATAAGAAGGTGGCATTACATCAGAACTACAGAGTGAACTACAAGGAAATAATAATAAATATAATAATCATAATGGCTACGTTTGGGGAATGTTTACTACATACTAGGCACTATTCCAAATGCTTTCTATGTATTAGCTCTTACACCTTCAAACAGTTCTATGAAATAAGTACTATTATTTTCCATATTTTTCCTATGATGAAACTAACACAGAGAAGGCAATAAACTTGACCAATGTAACACAGCTGATAAATGACGGAGCCTGGATCTGAACCCAGGCAGTGGGTTCAACTAGGGACAGCAGGCTGCTGATCCTGGCTTCTCTCTTAGATGAAATTCTGGCCTTGCTGATGCGAGTTTATTTAAGTAACAAGGAGACTTGGATATTTGTATTAAACATCCCCTTTAATAGAAACACATACCTTATTAGTCAAAGTTACTCTGGCAGGTGGAGAGATTCCTGTTGAGCCCCAAGAACAAAAACACAATAGCAGAAACATGATTGTTGCTTGCTTTCATATTTTGGCAAGGACCTACTTGTTTGGACATTGTCATCAGAAGCCAAGTGTTACTTGAGGAGGCCTGAGACCCGAGAAATCCCTGTTCAGATCATGCTTCTGCTGTTCTCACCCTGTGCATTCACTCTGCACTCTTGAAAAGTTCTAGAATTTTGGCTAACACAACTTGTAACCTATAGGGGATCTGTGTGTGCATCCAAGTGATATGTAATGTACCTGAAATGCTGCAAAAACAAATATTGTGGCCCCTTGTAGAGCTCTGCTTCTAAGGGTGTGATCTGTGAATCTACTGCACGGTGCCCGGGAGCTCGTTAGAAATGCAGAGCACCAGGCCACACGCCAGAACTTCCATAAGGAGTAGAATAGTGTCCCCCCCCCCAAATTAAAAAAAAAAAAGATCTGTCCACCTGATACCTCAGAAGGTGACCTTATTCAGAATAAGGGTCTTTGCAGGTGATACTACCTGCAGGATCTTGAGACCAATCACACCCTCCAGTGTCCTCAGAAGAGGAGAGGACACGCAAACACACAAGCCAAGCACGCCCAGGATTCCCAGTGACCCCCAGAAGCCAGGAGAGAGGCAAGGAACAGATTCTCCAGGCACAACCAGCCCTGCCAACTTCTTGATTTCAGACTTCGAGCCTCCGGAACTGTGAGAGAATAAATTTCTGTTGTTTTAAGCCACCAAGTGTGTGGTAATTTGTTACAGCGACCCCCAAGGAAATGAATACATTGGCTGAATCAAAACCTGCATTTTAACAAAGCCCCAGGTGATTGGTATGCACATGAAAATTTAAGAAGCATTGCTCTGCATTTACCACGCGCGTTGACCTCCATCTGTGGGGAGGAGTCGGGCCCCTTACCAACTGGTCTTAAGTGAAGCAGAAGGAAGGGGTTCTCCTCTGCTGGAGTCTGGGGGCTGCTGGGATGTACTCGGGATGACCCACTTCGCTTCTCTCTGCTGACTTCGGCCCGAGATGTCTGGCTGCTTCTACATACCACTTATGTGGGTTATTTGATTCATGAAATAAGTTCCTTGGAAGCAAAGTGAGGTTTCAGTGTTAACAAATAACAGAACAGGGAGTCAAAACCAACCCCAAGGACTCAAATTAGTTTTGCTTTTTAAAATTTTATTTCCTGGGGCACCTGGGTGGTTCCATCGGTGAAGCATCTCCCTTTGGCTCAGGTCACGATCTCGGGGTCCTGGGATCGAGTCCTGCATTGGGCTCCCCACTCAGCAGGGAGTCTGTTTCTCCCTCTCCCTCTGCCCTTCCCCCTGGCTCATGCACTCTCGCTCTCTTTCTCTCTCTCTCTCTCAAATAAGTAAAATCTTGTAAAAATAAATAAAATTTAATTCCCTTCCTAAAATCCTGTAAAATCTTACTCAGAAAGGATGTGGGGTTTATAGAAAGATCATTCTCCTGGCTCTTCCATCACAAATGAAAGTTTTCAGTTTTATTGGGAGTAAGATAAGCTTCCAGATACGTGTGTTACTTATGGCCTCACAGTCATGTCCTTCTCCTTGAGACTGGACCTGCATGGGGAGCATGTCTCTGGCTTTAGTTTTGTTAGAGATGACCCCCTAATACTAGCTACTAAAAGCTAGAATTAACTACCATATCCAGGGAGAAGCTGTCCACCACAGGACAGTCAGGGGCAAGGTATGTCACAGATTTTCAGCCTGTTGGCTGCTTGACTGGGTGACCCACTGCTTGATAAATGGATACAACCCAAATGCCCCAACCAGAGTGGATGCTCATGTGACCAGCTGCATCCTTCCCAAGGCTGGCCACTGAATGCCACTGGTCACCAAGCAGACCTCTCTGGAGCCTGAGCCCACGATGGCTCTAAAAGGTGTACAGGTCCTATGATTTGCAGAAACAGTGGTTAAAAGCCGGGTCCTTGGAGCCAGAAGATCTGAGTTCTCACCGCACCTGTTGGAAGCTCTGTGATCTTGGGCCACGTCGTTTCCTATGCCTCGTACAATACTGGTACCTGTGTTGCAAGGTGAATGTCAGGAATGACGTCACTAACATAATGGGTTTGCAGCAAGGCCTCGTCCATGCGTGAAAGAATCTAGCTTGTTCTTATGTGAAGTTTTAAGCCTTGTGGAGGCGTCTCCTTTTGTGGCACTTAACTGATGAAGAATGCTGACCGCCAGGCCCTGCCTTCATTTGGCACACGTCTCATCTCAACTAGGCACCTAATAACTAGGCCTTATTCCATCTGTAATAATAATAATAATAATAATAATAATAATAATAATAATATCATGACCCATCCATTTAACTACTCATTGCACTTGATTTCTCTAGGTCCAAGATGCTTCAGCTGAAGCATCCATTTTGCCCCATAAAAAAGATAGTCACTGTTGCCATGTATCTTTGATCCTGTTCACTTACAAGCTGCCTTTTTTCAACCTCACACTTGCACCCACCTAACACCTGCTCCCCCCTAACACCTGCTCCCCCTTCCCCATCCCATCTTGCTTCTGATGTGCCTTCACATCTGCATGACCCATCTGTATCTTAGAGATTAGCCCCAGACATTAGCCAGAATTATTTTGGGTTGAAAGGATACTTAGAAATTGCCCCATTTTTAAGATGAGGAGATAGCTGGGGAGGGGGGCAGGGCCGTTGATGAAAGAAAAGAGAACCAAAAGTATGGACATTAATCGAGCCCCCGCTTGGTGTCAAACACTGTTACAGTTTTCACCTGATTTCAATGTGTCCACAAGGCAATCATACTAGGTTGGTGTTCTCATTCTCTGTTTACCAGCTGACAACTGTGAGGTTCCCAGAGGGCTGGGTATGTTGCCCAAGGCCGACACAACTGCAATCTGGTAAATCCAAGATTTGAGCCAGATTTTCTATTTCCAAAGCCCATTTTGGTCATTTGGCTAAATCATGTGACTTAGCAGCCATGTGATGTCTCCAAGGTCACAGAGCTCAAAGAGAATGCCTGGGATTTGGGTGCCACCCCCACCCCATTCAGTTTGATCAGTTGCAAGGCCTTTCAAAACATATGGTTTATAATCTGTTCAAGTCATAAAAATGCTAGAAATGCACATACGTCATTCCTTATTGCAGAAATATTAAATGGGGCTCATGCAAAAGGCATCATCTGATAAACCAGCTCCTTATAGTTTGTCAAATCCAGACATTGTGATAAACTACTGCTTACCATAAGAGAATGTATTTATAAAACCATGAGAGCATATCACAGTGGTTACTAAATCCCCTTTCTCTTATCTTCATAGAACTGTTTTTCCTTCTCAGCAAGCAGAAGGTGGGGGCAGCGGGGGAGGCTCTCTTAAGTTTCCAATCCGATTTAGAGGTCGTTCTTGTGAGCCAACCTCCCCTTCTTCACTTCTTTGAGCTCCAAGGTCATCAGTCTGGGGGCCAGGAGGAGGAGTTTGCTTCTTCCTCGCTGTCACACACAGTGACCCTCACTTAGAAGCTGCGGCTGTATTCCCAACCACGAGAAATTCTAGAAATCCCTCCAGAGTCCAGGGATTGTCAGCACCACAGCAGCCACCCCCTTGTTGAACTGTTATGTGCCAAGGGCTTTGCCTGAATCATCCCATCAATCTGCCAGCAATCCTAGGAGGTAGATCATTTTATTGTCCCCATCTTACGGATGAGGCCCTGAGGCACAGGGAAAGTCACACAGCTAGTAAATGACAAAGCTTTTTAAGCAGACCTTTCCAACAGGACATTCTGAAGACTCCAGAGAATGTTCTCCAGAAAGACACTTTGGTTGGGGCATGTAGCCATCGGCTCCCATTCCCTAAGGGTTGAAGGTGCCCTGAAGGAGTGTTAACTGCCCACATTTCCAAGCTTTGCTTGCACATGGGCCAAATGGTTTCCTGTAGCAATGGAGAAGGTTCCGGGATAGAGAGCAGAAAACCCCGTGGTGCATACTAGTGGTGGGATATCTTCATCACAAGGTGACTCTGAGGTCACACAGAGCTGTCTGTTATAGCTGAGGCTAAAATCAGGAGCCATGGGAGACTATTTTTGGTAAAGATGACCACACCAGTGTATATCTAGCCCCACGTGTTCTCCTCCTCATGTGACATTGACGATCCTCCTTCAAGTACTGGGATCTATATCCCCTTTCCTTCATTTTTTTTTTTATCCCCTTTCCTTCAAATTGGATGGCGGGTGGATCGTTGTAACCACCTTGACCAATACAACAAAGTAGACGTGATACTGCATGACTTCCAAGGCCAGGTCATAAAAGACAAAAAAGCATCCAATTGGTGCTCTCTCCCCCTCTCTCCATTCCTGCCCTTGATGCCTAAGCCAAGCAAGGAGCCCATGGACCCTGTGGCTGCCAGGTAGAAGAGTCTCAGAGCCAGAGAGAGATGGCCAAGCTACGTTGGCCTCCATGTCTTTGAGTCCTTCTGGCACCAACGGCCAAGGAAAATTGACCATCACCTCAGTTACAACCTAACCACAGTTTCATGAGAGACTTTCACCGCCCCCCGCCACCCCCTGCTACCCCCTACTGAGCCAGATTGCCAACCCAAGCTGTTCTCTAATTCCTGATCTACAGAAGCCATGAAAGAACAAACGATGATTTTAAGCCACTAAGTTTTTAGATGATTCACTGCCCTTAATATTTAAGACTTGAGTTATGCATGGAATCTTATGGGCATCAGAGGCATTTGTTAAAGCCAAGTCCCCAGTAGACTGTAAGTTTTATGATAACAGAGCTCTTTTTGTGTTTTCTGATTTCTCTCCAATGCCTGATGCCATGCCTGAAACATAATATCCTCCTAGTGAATGTTTGGTGAATGAATGACTGAACCAATCAATCAGTCAATGTGTGGCACTTGAGACCAGGAATGGAGAAGGGACCTACCTGTCTGAGGCCATAGAAAGACACAGATCTCAAGCAAAGAGCTGAGCAAGTGTGACTTTTACCACAATATCCTGGAAAGTATCCACTCTGGATTTTTTGTTTGTTTGTTTTAAGATTTAATTTATTTCTGAGAGAGGGAGTGTAAAGGGGTGTGGTACAGAGGAGATGGAGAAGCAGGCTCCCTACTCAGCAGGGACCCCAATGTGGAACTCTATCCCAGGACCCCGAGATATGACCTGAGCCAAAGTCAGACACTTTACTGACTGAACCACCCAGGAGCCCCCAGAAACAGTTGGCTACTCTGGAGTTTATTTCTGCCATTCTCTGGAACCTTGTAGTGGGCCTTGTAGCACATCACAAAATATTGCTGTGTATGGAAAACAGAGAAGTGGAATGGTAGGTATTTCATGAAATAGTTGGAATCCTGAAATTGTGGCACTTTTGGTCCCTTCCATCAGGGTCTATGTGGTTCGACATGAGTCAATTTGGGGGTATTGATGTAAGTGTGTTGGAGGGAAGTTGGAAAGTGTATACATCTATGATTCTGTGGTTCAATGTTGTAGCCAATTCATTTGTGGCTATATACATTTAAATCAGTTTATATTATACTAAAAATTCAGTTCCCCATTCATCCTAGCCATATTTCAAATGCTCAATAATTGTCTCATGTGTCTGATGGGAACAATATTGGGCAATATTGATATAGAACATTCCATCATCACAGGAACTTCTTTTGGACAGTGCAGGGCTAGGTCTTGTAGTCACCGACATCTGGTCACGCCATCCCATCACTGTGATGGTTGAAGGACTTTTTTCTTGTTCCACCGTTGAACATCTATTGTCTATCAAGCACTAGGAATAATGCATTCCATATATTATCTCCCTCAATCCTCAAAATTCTATAGGTAAACAGCATTCTCCCCAATTTACAGCTCAGGGGATTAGTGCTTTGAAGGCCAAGGGTCTCACCCAATGTCATGTTGCTTAGGTGCGGTTGGCCTGGGATCTACGATCAAGACTATTGGATTCAAAAACCAGGGCTCTTTCTAGGGTAATCATCGTGAATCATCATCATCATCTAGAAGCTCTTTCTAGGCTTCTCGCTGAAGCCTTCCAATGTATGTGCAAAATTTCCCATAGGCATCCTGAGATCTCGGATTACAAGAATCTTAAAGCTCACTTGGTCAGTCCTCTACATCCCAGATGAATGATAGGACATGGGACAATCTTCATGCCTGCCATCCTGACTCTTGTGTGCATCTATGTCTACACACCCAGTTTTTAGATGAGTGTTTTTCCAATACAAGAGATGGATAAAACACCACTCATAATACGTTGGACTCACAGAATCGTACAACACAAACTAAAACTGACAAGTGTTAAATCTTCACATGGCAAAATATGTGATAGCAGAAAAACTGAAGAATCACAGCTTTTTAATAACACTGCAATCTGCAAAGGACAGATGACCCGAGGGAAAAAAAATAGACTTGGTAGGAGGGTTAAAAGAAGGTACAACTAGTCACAGTTAAAATTGTGCTGCCTGGTAAAATCTGTTGTTGAGGGAGAATTGTTGACAGACTCAAATATTCCTGACAAAGTGTAGACATGCAGAATTCTGCCTGGGAAAATTTGATTTGGTTAAAAAAAAAAGATTTGTAATGATGTTTTTTAAATGGCGAGCACTAATCAGCGCTGTCTATGATCAGCCAATATGACAGACACTGTGTGTGATTTATTTTACTCAATTCTCAAATAAGACTGGAAGATTGATAGTAACATTCTCTCATTTTACACCTATGAAACTGAGGCAGAGGGATTTTCGGAAACTTGCCCAGATAGATCATACAGCTAATAAAGGCAGATGGTGGAATAGAACCCAGAAAATTTGGTCATAATGTTTGTGTTCCTCAATATGTATTTCACTTTACCCTGCTTCTTATTTGGTTCCTTTTTCTGTCTGTCTGCGAAATTATTGTCTGCACATTTCTTGGTTTATATAAAATAGTTTAACAATTAAAATAATGAATTTCGGACTTTGTATTTCAAAATAATTTAAAACATAGAGAAACATTGTAGGAGTAGTCTGATAAGACTTTTCTGAAACATTTGTAAATGCTTTGCAGACGTAATGTTTCACAAATCCCAAATATTTTAATATATTACAAGGCAAAGATATTCTCTTAAATAATTATATTACAGCTGTCAAAATCAGGAATTAATACTGATGCATTTTTGCCATCTACTCAACGGATGCTATTCTAGTTTTGCCAATTATCCTAATCATTTCTTTTCTTATTTCTTTTATTTATTTTTTTAAATTTTATTTGTTTTAATTCAATTAATTAACATATAGTGTATTATTAGTTTCAGAGGTAGAGTTTGGTGATTCATCAGTTGCATATATTGTTTCCTAGAGTTAAAAGTCTCATATGGTTTGTCTCCATCTCTGATTTCTTCCCCTATGATCTTCTGTTTTGTTTTTTAAATTCCATATGTGAGTGAAATCCTATAATTGTCTTTCTCTGATTGCATGTCCTTTACTTGAAAAGGATCAACTCCAAAATCATGTGCTACCTTTTTGGTACAATGTCTCTTTCAATCTAGAACAATTCCAAAGTCTTTCTTTGACTCTATGACCTTGATACTTTTGAGGATTATAAACCAATTATTTTGTAAACTTTCTCTCTATTTGGGTTTGTCAGATATTTCCTCCTGTGCTTATTGTGATTGGAGTGTTATTTTCCCAGGCAGAACTAGGATATATATTTTTTCTTTATAAATATATTATAAAACATAATATATAATATATAATTATAATATATAAATATGTATATATTCATACTGGTTTTCTCCTTTTCTGTATTTGTAAGCCCTTACCCTACAGAGAGGAAACTATGCTCATATTATACATAAATACATTTACGTATTTGCTCAAACTCCCTGTACATAGCCAATCTCCCACCATTACTATATAGATGCCTCTCTCATCCCACCCAGGCTATGGTCCTTACAGGAGTTGCCTCCTCACCATGTGCATACCCACTGGCTCCAATCCAAACCAGTGGGAGGAAGTCAGGGAGGAAGAGGGTAGGGAAGAAGGAAAAGAGAGAAGGAAAAAGAATTTTAGGGAAAAAAATAATTGTATAGAAAAATGGTGATATAAACTGATTTAATAAAATTCATAAAAGAAAATGCCATATCAACATAAATTGATCATTTGGGGAAAATTCTAATTGAAGATCTATATTTAAAAATACAGATAAATGGTACGCCTGGGTGGCTCAGTGGTTGAGCATCTGGCTTCTGCTCAGGGCATTCTGGGATTGAGTCCCACATCAGGCTCCCCATAGGGAGCCTGCTTCTCCCTCTGCCTGTGTCTCTGCCTATGTCTCTCTGTCTCTTATGAATCAATAAATAAAATCTTTTTTAAAAATAAAATAAAAATACAGAAAATTTTCCCACACATCAAAATTGTTGAATATTTACCAGATAAGAATGATGGCATTAAATATTCACAAGATCAAAAGTGGCAGCAACACAATGACGCTAGAACATTTTTCACCAATATTTATGCAAAGAATTGATCCTGACGAAAATAAGGGTAATAAAATTAAAATAGAAATCAGAGGAAATGACCTTGCTCTGAATGTATTACATAATACAAAGATAGATCAAAAATTAAATTGGCTAAATTAAGCTAATAGCCTCAAAAACAGTCCATTTCCTAAGGCAATATTGAGAACTGAATGTGTTCAAGGTCATAATGTACATGCAGTGCTCAGCCCATGGCAAGTAGTGATGGTGGAGGTGATGATGATGATGATAAAGAAAATCTCTGAGAATGAGCCCCAGGTTCCTTGTTTAGTCCCTGGAGGTGATGAAAGAGGTAAAGGTGATTGCAATGTAGACACACAAAGAATTTAGATATAATCACTTCATGTCTTGTCGTGAATCCAGTTCACTTGGCAATTCCCAAGCACCATCTTGCCTTCCTTGAGTTTATGGCCAAAGAAGACCCCCATGGGTACGTGTGTTCCAATAAATTGGCCACTGCAATTTGATCACAGAGCCTGAGCTGTAGAGCCAGTAGCAATGAAGGTATCAAGAGATATTTCTACAGGAAGTGGAAGGCAAGCCCATGCTGACCGGGAGTGACCGAGCCATGTCAGATAGGAACCAAAGAAAGGATCTGCTGATTAAAAGAAGAGAAAGCATGCCAGCGTCTCCTGTGTGGCTTTGAAGCTTTGATCAGTGGCATCTCCCCAGCTGAAGGATGAAAGCTTCTCCATAAAACCAAGGCAATTTCCAGAAGATGCCATTTCAAGTGGATATTATTGCTGCATGAAGAACTTTGCTGGTGATTTTCCTCTTTCTTGTGGCCCAAAAAGAAGACACATCACAGAGTGACTCAGGAATACTGATGATTTTCTGAAGTCAGCAAATAGAAAAAAAGCTGAGAAAAGACACAGAAAATTGCCCAAACCCAGACCATTACAACCTAGACTCATTGGCTTTCAAAACTCTACTTAGCATGTACTAAGTGCTTGACATACATGTGTTGAATGAAGGAGTGAAGAAGGAATATGTCCCAGATACTGAAAGGGTTTTTTCCTGGGGTCCCTCCAATCCTTGATCTATTTAAATTCACCCAGGAGATGAAAGAGCAATAGCTAAGATGATAAACAACACAAAAGCTCAAAAAAAGTTGAGAAGAGAAACAGCTGTTGATGTGATTGTGATCTTTGCACTCAATTAATAGTTGTTGAGGGGATCCATGGATGGCTCAGCAGTTTGGTGCCTGCCTTCGGGCAAGGACATGATCTTGGAGTCCTGGGATCGAGTCCCACAGGGAGCCTGCTTCTCCCTCTGCCTATGTCTCTGCCTCCTCTGTGTGGATCTCATGAATAAATAAATAAAATCTTTTTAAAAAATACTTGTTGAGAGTTATATTTAAAGCATGCTTTATAGTGCTTGGGAATTGCCAAGTTTAAGCCATCTTGCCCTCCTTGGGTTTATGGACCAGAGGGAGGCAGATGTGCCCATTCCCACAATAGCATTTATCAAGCAGGATAGAGTTGTACCAAACTCAGATGACTGGAGAAAGTGAGTTATAAACTCCGTAAGAATGGTGAAGTTAGCCACCAGGGATTTTCCCTGGTGTATTGCTATGGTAGAGAGCCTTCTATTTTTTCCCCAGTTAACCAACTGTTCAATCACTATAGATTGAATAATCCTTCTGTGCCACACCAATTTGAAACAGCACCTTTATCACTAATTTACTCCGTGTGTGTGTGTGTGTGTGTATTATTAGTATCTGTTGCTACCCTCTTCCCTTTGGTCCAGTAATCTGTCTTTTTGCAAAAGTGCCACCCCTTAAAATTTATTGCCCACCCCCGCAGCACTCACACATATTTTTATAATCCCACCTTGTTACTTTCCTTCATTTCTTTATTTTGGCTCTTTTCACCCCTCCATTGGTCCAAATGCATTTTAGAGTCACTGTCACATTTCCCAAAAAAAACCCCACCCTCCCAGGATTTATATTGTAATTGCATTAAACCAGTAAATTAATTAAAAGAAAAAACTATTTATAATATCGAGTCTTGCCTTTTAGGAAGATGATGTGTTTCTACATGAAGCTGCGGTATTTGTCAATGTTCCTCAGTAAAGTTTTGCAATTTTCTTCATTGAGTCGAGCTTATTCCTTAAGGGTTTAAAAACAAATTATTTTTGCAAATTACTTTTGCTGCGATGGGGAAAGAATGGGGTTGTTTTCCGTTGTATTTTCTAACATCTTATTGCAAACATATAAGAAAGCTATCGATTTCTGTGTATTTAGTTGCATGCACAGCCATTTTACGGTCTTTTCTTTTGGATTCCAAGACGTTTTCAGGTGGCTTATTCTGGGTTCGATAATTGCATTACCTATAAACAATGATAGGTCTGTGTCATTGTTCCCAGCCCAGTGATCCTTCAAAAAACTAAAATTGATGATTTTCACTCCATTGCTCCCTGGTGTCTTCAGTATAAGATCCAGAGCCCCAGAGCAGTAACAGAAATTACCTTGGGATTTCCACACCTTCTCCAGCCTGCTAGCTGCATCTGCCTAGCATTCATTGGAGTACAGCTCTCTCCAAGTCCTGGCAGCTTCTCAAAGCGGGGCCAAGCTCAGACCTGGCCCCAAACCTGACCTCTCCCTTCTTTGCCCATCTAGCTCCAATTCATCTTCGACACTTAGCTTGGACATTTGACACACTGCCCTGAAGCCTCCCCAGTACTCTCAGGCTCCCCAGGCCCCAGGGGTGCCTAATTCAAACCATTTTTCACCACATTGTGTTTCCTAGCACAGGCTCTTGGACTGATTAAGAACACAGTGTTGGTGTGAGATACCCTGAGCTTGTAGCTTGGATCTTCCATTTATAAACTGTATTCCATGGGTAAATTCATTCATTCCTCATTTTGTAAATGAGAGTAATAATCCCAACTCTGGAGTAGCTATGGGGATTAAATGGGATAAAGTGTTTTTCATACAATTCCTGGTTCACAGTAAGTCTTAAGTCAAAGGTAGTTCTGATTTTCTAGCTGTGCTGTTGGGGTTGTTTTCACATGAGTTGAATTTTCTAATAAATTAACAATTGTTGATACGGCCCTCTAGACTATAGGCTCCTGGAGAGTACTCTTTGTTGGTTATTTTGGGGGCATTTTCAGCCTGCCCAGCATAGAGTTTCTCAAGTGTGCTGTAAGGTTGCCAGCTCCAGTCACCTGGGGCCCTTACTGAAAAGGTGGCTTCCCAGACTACTCACACCTATCGAATCAGAATCCCCAGAGCTTGCACCTAGAAATAGGGATTTTTAGCAATCATCACATGAATATCATGTATATCACGTACTCTTCTTATATTGAGAATGCTGTCTTCATCCCCAAAACTGTGTATGCTTTGTGAATGTTGATTGACTGAATGAAGGACATAAGAATGATTGTACTGGATCATACAGCTGGTTAAGTGACTTCGTGCAGAATCTACAAGTCACTTTATTATTAGGAACAAAAGCAGTCTTTGTTACATATGTTATTAAGACTTCCTAGTATTGTTCCCCATTTAAATTCAAGGGCTTTGGGCAACATATCCAGCACAAAACAAGTGCTAGACACAGTGTTGAATAGATGGGTAGATGCATGAGTATAAGGAAACCAGAGCTAAGGGGCCAGTCCCTGAGCTGGGCAAGCTTCCTTTGTTACTCGGGAGAAAAGGACAGATAAATCGCATCTGCCTACCTGTCTCCAGCCTCACTTGTCAGAGCTTCTCAGCATCACTTTTAAAAGGAACCTTCTTTTGTGCAATCAGCCCCATGGTTGCAGAGGTAGCCAGTACTACTCCTGCTTAAAGATTCAGAATGATAACTTGTCTCTTCCACTTAATAAGTCTCCTCCAAACCCAAAATATATGTGGTTTTATTTTTATTTGTTCTTTTTTTTAAAAGATTTATTTATTTATTCATTCAGAGAGAGCGAAGAGAGAGGCAGAGACACAGGCAGAGGGAGAAGTAGGCTCCCTGCAGGAAGCCCGATATGGGACTCGATCCTGAGTCTCCAGGATCACACCCCAGGCTGCAGGCGGCGCTAAACCGCTGTGCCACCGGGGCTGCCCATTTTTATTTGTTCTTTTGTTGTTCTCTTTTTTAAGATTTTATTTATTTGAGAGACAGAGCATGCATGAATGAGGGAGAGGGGCAGAGGCAGAGGAGAGGGAGAGGGAAAGGGAGACTCTCAAATAGACTCTGTCTTGAACACAGAGCCCAATGCAGGCCTTGGCCTCACAACTCTGAGACCATGACCTGAGCCAAAACCAAGAGTGAGATGCTCAACTGACTGAGCCACCCAAGTGCCTCTGTTCTTTATTTAAATTACAAAAGCAATATGTGTTTATTGGAGAAAACCTGGAAGATCAAGGCAAATAAGGAATAAAGTAAAATATCAACCACAGTCCTTCCATATATTACTGTATCATTGGAATGTTGCTGTTGCCATCCTATTTTATTAGGATGCATATCTTTTTATATAGCTCATAAGTTGCAGAGTGCTGGTAAGCACTGCCTATCTCATAAAAAGGATTGAAAACATTATTTCCAATGGCTGCATAATACTGTGTCATATGGATATCCCATAATACTAATTAGTATTACCTAATTAGTATTATTCTATTGGACATGTAGAATATTTCCAGTCTCATTATCACAAATAATGGTTTCTTAAACATCCTTATATATGCTCAGTTGTTTTCATTTGTGATTATTTCCTTATGATAAATTCCTACATGAGCAATTACTATATCAACAGTCTAAAAATTGGGAGAAGAGTTAAAAAAGCAACTTTCCTAAAAGGAGAAAGCAGAGGGCCTCACTTAGGTTAGAAGTTAGAGAAAGAAGACGGTTAATGGTTTGTGCCCGACCCATTTATCCAGTCTTAGTTATAAAGGTCAGAGATTGGGGACAATTTTCTCCTCTTCAGGAATAACACTCATTAAATATGATGAGACTCAGACCCATGGTAGCAGCCTTTGATACAGGATGCTGGGCAGGACCAGCTACGTGATTTGCAAGGCCCAGTGCGAAATGAAAATGCAAGACACTCTGTTCAAAAGTTAAGAATTGCCAAATGGCAGCAACAGAGGATTAAACCACGTGTGGAGCTCTTTTGAACACAGGACCCTAAATGACCACACAGGTGGTATGCCCACGAAGCCAGCATGATGCAAGGATCCTCAAAGGTGAGAATAGTGGGACTTTGGGAGAATGAGGCAATGGGACATAGGGGAGGAACTTTTGACAGCAATAAGAAAGGATCATGAAGGGAGAGACCAAATGTTATTAGGCACCTACTGTGTACCAGGTACCGTGCTGGGTACCAGGGTCAGGTGGCTCATTTAATTCCTGAGCAGCACCACAGAGAACAGAGAACACTGCTGCGGGACACAGGGGCGGTTCAGTGGTTGAGCATCTGCCTTTGGTTCAGGTTGGGATCCCGTGATCCTGGGGGTCTGGGATCAAGTTCCACATCAGGCTGCCCATAAGGAGATTGTGTCTTCCTCTGCCTCTGCCTCTGTCTCTGCCTCTCTCTGTGTGTCTCTCATGAAGAAATAAATAAAATTTAAGATAAAACAAAATCTCACAGCTGGCACATGGCGGAGCTGGAATTCAGATCCTGACCCCAAAACCCAGGCTCTTTGAGTGCCACAAGCCACCACGTGCACAGGGGCTTGGCAAGGAGCAAGGAAGATGGCAGAGGAGCCCTGACAGGGGCAGGCAGAAGGAATCTCTGTTGCAACTGAGCCTGTTTCCAGCCTTGGACATCACTCCCCTCTTTTCTGAATAAACCGTTCTCTCCTGTGAATTGCTTTTGGGGCTCTCTGCCACTCTATGTGTATCTGAGAGGTTTCCCTGAGCACCTTGGTCAGGCATTTCTTACCTCACACCCCAAACATTGATCTAAAGAGGCAGCTTACTCTGAGAAGAGCCAGTTGCTTAGAAATTATCCTGACTGCAGAGCTATATTCCTCTTACTGAGCCACGTTCTTGGGCTAGAGGCTTTGACTGACCTACCATGGTATTCTTGTGTGCCCCTTACCTCTCTGGAAGGACATCTCAGCCCCAGCTGAGCCCAACACTCTCTCCCCTTGTCACAGTGACCGTGGTGGCGTTGGGTCTTGATACATCTTGTTTTGTGTAATAAAATTTTATTGTGTTGCTCCACCCAGACCTCAGGGTTCATTTGGTGCAATAGCTAACTTTAAGTACCCTGATGGATGTAGAAGTACAGGTCCGTTTGAGGAACTTCTGCCTAGATATGTTGGTTAATAACAAAATCTGGGGGCACCCAGTGGCTCAGTGGGTTAAGCATCCGCCTTCAGCTCAGGTCATGATCTCAAGGTCCTGGGATCAAGCCCCGCATCAGGCTTCCTGCTCAGGAGGAAGCCTGCTTCTCTCTCCTCCCTGCTCATTCTCTCTCTCTCAAATAAATAAATAAAATATTTTAAAAAAATAAAATTTGTCTTTGACTGGATTTTGGTGTCCCTGCTGCCCTCAGATAACTTGCCCTGCAGGTTCTGAGTCTTAAATGGGGTTCAGGTGGCAACTTCCAGCTGACAATCTGACCCAACATAGATTCTCCACCTGGGTGTGGACAGGAGTTCCGGTTTGCGAGGAAAGACAGGTGACGTGAGAAATAATGGGAACTGATTGACTCCCACAGCTCGGGGTTCAAATTTGGATTCCAACACTGAATGGCTGTGACTTTGGGCAAGTCCGTTCTCTTTCCAGCCTCTATGTCTTTATCTATAAAATGAGACTAATAATCATAGCACCTGCCTCCTCGTAAGATGTGATGTGGGGACCAAATTCAATAACCCATGCAGCCCATTTTGCACTGTGCGGTGAGACATTTGTATTTGACAGATGAGAGGATCCGCTGTGTCACCCAGTGAGTTATTTCCAGAACTCGGGTGGGAAGCCAGCCCCATCTGAACAAAGCTGGTCATGTCTCGTCATTGCCATTCTGCTGCCCGCTCCTCCTCTCCCTGGAGGCCCCCAGACAGCTTGCAGCGCTGCTGTCTGTGGCCTGCCATCGGCATTGTGGTAAAGACATTGTGTGTGGTGTCCATTATATGTCTCAGCCTCGGGCTGTGCCCCCTGGTCAGGTCTCTGGGCCTCCCCTGAGCCACATGGAAGGGGATGTTGGGAGTTGATAGGGCTCGACTGTCATTGGAGAGAAGACCCTGGAAACAGCTAAGACAGAGACTATCTTCGAGCCTGTTCCAATGAGGAGCTTTGAAATGGCTCCTCAACACCCATTTAAAACAGCAGAAAGACACCATTCAGGCACAAATCCCTCTGCCAAGAGTGTCTCCCATTAAGGCTTCCTTTGTGCGGGCCAGACAATGGACCGTAATAAGCCAACCTGGCAAAAGTGAGCAGTATTCCTGTGAGGAGGTGCAAGACCATTTCTCTGAGGTGCCTTTTGTTGGGTGAGCTGCCATTGGTGTATAGGGACGGGACCATGTTGAGCAGATGGTTTCTAGAACAGTTGTGTGAAGAGAAGATAGAGGGGAGGCTTCCTGAATAGCCCACTGGCACATGGC
The DNA here is from genome assembly GCF_048164855.1 of Canis lupus baileyi. NCBI lineage: Eukaryota > Metazoa > Chordata > Mammalia > Carnivora > Canidae > Canis > Canis lupus. The sequence continues at coordinate 44,885,563 of NC_132845.1, read as the reverse complement.
TCCAAGGACGAGAATGAGGGTTTAGGATGTTGTGCAAGAGGGGTGAGGCTGGAGCGGTGAGAAGTGGCTTCGACCCAGTCTTCCCCTCCCGGGAGAACCTCCTAAGCAACATCATCAGCACCTTCAGCATTGCCTCCTCCTCCCGCTGGTCACCATCATTGTCGTCATCATCATCATCATCAACATCATCATCATCATGGGTACCATCTTTGAAACTAGGGATGGGTGGCAACTTCACATCCCCTCTTTCGTATCACCACCATAAGATATGTGAGGTAGTTCTATTCATTTCTGGCTTACAAATAAGGAAATCCAAAGACTCAAAGAAGCTAAAGAAGTGGCCATTCGTCACATGGTAGGTAGTAAAGAATTTAACCTTGCCCAAAGAGAGGTCTGGGCTTGGCCCTTGGCTTCTGAGGGATAATCTCTAAGCCCTTGGAATGGCATGCCTGATAGTTTATTTGTTTGCCTGGGGGCTTTGGGTCACACGGTGCGATTTAGGGTGGAGACTGGCCACAGGGGATAGTCTGTCCATCCAATTTAGGGCGAGGGCTTTGAGTTGCAATATCAGCTCAACCTCCAGAAGGGCAAATGCCTTCATACCCAAATCAAACTGTGTTCTCTTTAAAGGTGGGGACAGTGTCTATATTTCCGTATCCACATCCAACAGCAGGGATTGGCGCAGAGAAAATGCTCTGATGTTTGGCAAATAAATGAATTAATATACTTGTGGTTCAACACATTTGGAATTAGCTACCTTTTCTGATAACTGTGAGATAAATTAATGCTTATTGCTCCACTTCTTGGAGCCTGGGACCCAGATATGGCCCAGTGAGAAGCAGCTGAGTCACAGATCAACCCCTGCAGTGTAGGTGCCTGCCCTGACCTACACCTAGGGGGTCACATTGGAAACCACAGTTGCGTCCTCCATCCTCCGCACCAAGCACATACGGTGTTTCTGCCCCAGTCTGCAGACTTGTTGGCTTCTGGTTATATTTCGGTCTGCTTCTTTGGTGGTTGGCTGGCTCCCTCTTCGAGATGCTTCTCCACGTCAGCTCTTCCTCTGTGCAGGAACTCCCTGTATGCTGCATGACCTGTGTTTTGTTGAACCACTCCAAATGCACCTTCCAAAACCTGGGTGGTTGAAGAGTATCTATCCATATTCGTGCAATGTGCTGAAGAACAGCAAAAGAGAAATTAATTTACCTAAATGTAGGTAGATATGTCCTCCCGGGAGGACTTCCCCATCACGGAGGGAGAGCATCGGGCAGAGCCACATCCACTCCGACCCAGAGGAAAGGGAGCCCCTGGGTGGAGGGACATAGCATATGGTGACCACTGGTCATGCCCACAGTGCCAGACATGGCACTCTGCATTATTTCAGTTTCGACCTCGTCTTGGCTAACTATTCTTCATCCTTGAGGTCCCAACTTGATGGATGGATGTGAATACTCCCTCCCGCAGACCTGGTCCATCTCTGCTAAGTGTTCACATAGCACCATGTTGCTTCCACCTGTGGGCCGTGGCTCACCTGCAGTTTTGCCCACACCCCTGTGGGGCTCTTGTTCCTCTCCCCCCAAACTCTGCTGTCCAAGCATAGGGGATTTGCAAAAAAAAACAGGATAGGGATTATATTCACTCCCCGCACAGCACCCGGCACCTGCACACCTGTTACATTATCCCTCGCACTACAGGTAAGGCTCAGAGGGCCGAAGTGACTCTCCCACAGTTGCAGAGCTCAGAAGCAGCAGAGCTGGGACAGAAGTCCTCTGGCTGCCGATGTCTCTGCCTGCTTCTCCCGGCATCGCCACCCCCTACTGCAAGGAGTAGGGAGCTCCATGCATGTTCCAGAAGACCCGTATCAGGGGCAGCTGCCATCTGACTCAAATTGAGGAGGCAGGAGCTGCTGAGAAGGGACAAAAGGCTATTTATTATCCCCCGGGCTTCAGAGGGACACTCTCATTAGCAGGTTATTTCCCAGAGACCAAGGACTTCAACCCCTGCATTGAGGAGAGTGTCACCCAGGAAAACGCTGCTTTATGAACTGCTCCCCGGGAGAGTAGAGGAGAGAGGCTGTAAATGGGGTCAGAAGAGGACATTAAAAATGCCATTCTACTGAAATCCAGGCTCTGACTATCATGCCTCTATTTCTAAAGGGAGGAAAGACTATTCATTCAGCTCAGCAAGTAATGCTTTACATTTTCTGAAGGCAACGGGAGGCAGTGAAACACGCAAGGGCAGAGAAGCCTGGAGCTTGGTCTCATATGTGCTCCAGATGAGCTGTGTGAACTAGGGGAAGCTGCTTACCCTCTCTGTGCCTCGTTTCCTAGTTGGCAATAGGAGGTCAATAGTATCTACCATTCATGGCATTGGGGAAAAATCTCAGTTCTCGTCGAATGAGATGTACTCATTTAAATTAATGTTTTCATCATTAGAATGAGGTAAATAAAAGGGATCATGGAAGAGAAGAAAGGAAGAAGGAACAAGTGACCTTTTAGGTCCCCTTCAAGCAAGGATTCTACGATTCCCCTTCATGTTTGTTGATTGTCTCTGGGTGTTAACATGTATCAGGATTGATGTTTGGGGCCAACCATTTGACATCAAAGCATGAATAAATTGGGGCCTTGGCCATTAAACACCACACAGATTTTTGACGGTGAAGAAAGTGACATCTTTAGGCTCTTGGTTTAAGATTAGAGATCTCCTCATTGCCTGATCCAGTCACTTATTCAGCGTGGGCTGTGATAGCTGACATTTTGGGGGTATTTATGGTGAACTGGACACTGGGTTGACCTCCAGACATTAATGCATTAATGCATTTGATCCTCAGGCCGAAAGGTACATGCTGACATTATCCCTATTTTATTAGTGAGGGAACAAGGCTCAGAGAGGTTAAGCAGCATGCCCAACACCACACAGCTGATAAGTAACAACACCAAGCTCTGAATCAGGCAGTTTAACTCTACAGCCTGCACTTGAAGCTACTAGGCTACACCACTCCCAGCTGGGCGGACTTCTCCACAGAAAGTCCTATGATGTCTAAGCCCAAAGATATGTAAGATCCTCATCTGTAAAGTGGGAATCGTGAGAGTAGCTAAGATATATTATTCTTAGTGATTTCAAGGTCTGCATGGAAGTTCATAGATGGCAAGAGGAGTTGAGAATGGAAAGTGGAAGTGTCATATAACAGCGTGTGCTCTAAGAGCACGGTGACATGCCCAGATGGGGAAACAGGGAAGGCTCTTGCTCACCACAAAACCTGAGCTCAGTCTCTTCTACTTTTGAGAAAATGTTTTAAGAAAGGTAGAGGAGTAAATAGCAAATCACTTCAAAGCAAAAACTTTTCTAGGCATGGTTATGTAAAGTTTGGGTTTATCATGATGTGTTTAATCCCGAGTAAAGTCGGTCTCTGGGCTCTGGGTAGCTATGAGTGGAATGGCCTGATAAGGGTAGAGGATAATTCAAGGGCTTCATCTAGCAGTCTTGGCCTGAAATGAACTTTGAAGGAAGAGTAGGAGGGTCTAGCTAGGAGAAGAGGAAGTGGCTGTTAAAGGCCCTAGCAATGCAACCCTGGTATCTATCTACAGAGTGTTCAAGGCTTGAGGATACATAATGGGACTCCGAAGGTCTTATCTGCTGGAAGATTGAGGCTAAGATTGTCAGGTTTGCACCTGACATCCCCCGCATGTCTGCTGTTCTTAAAAATCCTGTCCTGGTGACTTTTGTCAATGATGGGGATGTAGTCCCCTGCCCTTGAAGCTGAGGCCTTGCTTCTGGGAATTGCAGCAACCAGAACCCTCCACACAGTTACTGTCCTGAGGAAGCCTCCAATAATACAAAGAACATTTCTCAGCTTTTAGAGACCCTAGCACTGTGGAATCAGATGCCCCAAACCTAAGCTGAGACAGAAAAGCTCTGACCAAGTTTTATTCCACATCAAAATTATAGCAACTTTTAAATTCCATCCCTTGTGCCACCATGGAATACAGAGAAGAAGACAGATCCTCTTTTCCTTCTCAAACTTTTATTTGGTTTGTAAAATTCACATTTTACTTTAAAATACTGCAGGGCAGAAGAATGATGTTTGCAGTTCCTTGGCACTATAACGATATCGCGGTCATACTGACTAGGTGAGGGAATAGTATAGGAATGCTATTAAGTTAAGCACTTCCTTTCCGTGAGGGCAAATCTTACTTGAAAAGTAAAAATAGTGTCAGCACCATCACAATATATAAACTGTGAAAGCTTTGTGGCACAAGAATCCAAAATTGGTATCAGTGGTTTTAAATAAGAACCCAGATTGAATGGAGCAAGTTAAGTTGTCTTGCTGTCGTAAAAGCTGTCCCCATCTCTCAAACAACAGTGACTCATGAGTTTTCAATGGCGAAGAAAGTAAAGAGGGAATAAAAATCATGGTTTATTTTTTTGAACGAAAGTAGCCTTAAAATGTAAGCAACTTAAGTCAAATTTTAAAATTTATTCCAAGGCTAGGAATCAAAACAAAACAAAACAAAAAACAAACATCTAGGGGCACCTGGGCTCAGTCAGTTAAGCGTCTACCTTCAGCTTAGGACATGATCCCCGAGTCCTGGGATCGAGCCCCGCATCAGGCTCCCTGCTCAACAGAGTCTGCTTCTCCCTTTGCCCGTCCCCCTGCTCATGCTTTCCCTCAGTTTTTCTCTCTCTCAAATAAATAAATAAAATCTTTAAAAAACCACTTCTATTAGTATTCGAAAATTTTTGTTGGTTTCTATTTTCATTTTAAGCAAATTCCTGATGACGTCTTGTCCAGAGGCTTTTTTTTTTTCATCCTGTGATTATTTTTGAGATCAGAGTGGTTTCTGAAGAAGTGCTGTATCTAAAATTTACAAATCAATGGATTGGGTCCTATATGTTGGGGGTGGTGGTGGGAGGGATTACTTGTCATAGCAGAGGTCTCTAAAACAATTGATTTGGGCAGTAGAAAGAACAAAAGAAATCCATGCACAATTCACAGCTGTTCAATTGATTAGGCTTGGCAGAGGATCGGGAACTCTGGTGAGTTTGAAGTTTTTGGTCGGAGCTCATTTCCAAATCTGTTTTAATGGCAGGTCTCTGGGCGCTTAGCTAGCACCTCTCTTCTGATTTTGAATTAATATTGTTTCTGTGCCTGCAGCACTGTCTTACACTTGAGCCCCCCTTCCCCAAAGGGGGAGGTCTGGGAAGGGGTGAGCGCCCAGCTACAGCAGCTGCGGCAAATTGCTGCTTTTCTTTTTTTTTTTTCTTTTTCTTTTTTTTTTTTTTTTCAGTACTCTGTGCTGATGCTTAGTGATGCTGGGTTTGTTCTTGAAAGTTAAACCCTGTAGGGGAGCAAACTTTGCCACCCCAAAATGTGTCTCTTTGGCATGTGGATTTCTTTTAGGCTGATTATTTTCTTTAAAGATTTTATTTATTTCATGAGAGACACACAGAGAGAGGCAGAAGCAGGCTACCCGTCGGGAGCCCATTGAGGGACTCAATCCCAGGACCCCAGGATCACGCCCTGAGCCAGAGGCAGAGGCTCAACCACTGAGCCACCAAGGCGCTCCTAGTCTGATTATTTTTAAGAAACATAAGGCTCAGAAAGAAACTGTGAGCTTCACCCCTAATTACCTGAAGGAATTTAGACAGAGGACCAGCTGCAGGAAGGAAGCAATCCACATGATAACCACAGTATAATGGGAACAAGGTGCAGAAAACGGGGAGGAAGTTGGCAAAGTCTATGATTCCTCTCTGTGTCCCACTGCTTCTGAGGGGACCAGCAAGCATTTGTTTATCAAACAATTACTTCTTCCTGTGAATTGTCTCCCTCTGCCTTTGAAGTCCCAGATACCTACCCCTTCTCCTTAGCTCTGGATGCCATAGAAGCCTTAAGTGCCTGACTGCCTGTGGGCCTCCTCTTCTTGGGTAGTTAAATTTGATTTTCTTCTGTTAATCCGTCTCATGTCAGTTCAATTCTTGGGCCAGCCAAAACAACCTTGAAGGGTACAGTAAAATTTTTCCTCCTCAACAGTGGTCTGATAATTAAGATCCAAGATGTGATGAGTGGTTAGGAATGCTGGATGCCCAAATGCTGCTCCAAAACACCAGGCCCCTGGCATTCCCAGAGATGCCCTATAGTCTCCACCTCACAATTATAGCTGGACCACAAGTCTTTGAGAGTCTCTCACTGCCAGCACCCCCAGCCAGAATCTTGGCTCTGTTGGTCACTAGAGAATGAAATGCCCATGAGAAGATGGTAGAAGGTAGCAAAGATGACTGGTCTTCCCAAAGAGTAGAAGACCTTGTTCTAACTACCTACCTAGAATCCTGGGGATGAAAGATGTCATAAGATGCGGATATTCAGCATGCAATAGAAGAATTAGGGTTCAAAAGAGAAGAAAGAAGTTAGCTTTCTGTGGCAAAGACAGTGTCCTGTGAACTAAAATCCCCTTTCTCTTCTCTCTGGAGTGACCTTGGAATACCGTGTTGGAAAAGGCAGACCTTCCACTGGCCCAGGTCCCTAAGTGACAGTATGGAATAGAACCTCTCCTTGGATTTGGAATCTCCTTGAACTGTTATGTGAGAAAAAAATAAATGTCAACTGGGGTTTCAGCTAATAAATAACTTTGGATCTATTAGTTATAGCAACTAGTGCTGCCCTAAATAACACTCTGTCCTTGAGGAACTAAGAGAAGGCATTAGAGAAGAGAAGATCCTGAATGGCATATGGGAGGACAGACCACACTTTGTGTAGAGCCCTAAATGCAGTCAGTACTAAATATTTGCAGAAGTGTCCTCTAATAGAGAATGAGTCCAGAAAAATGAGCTCAAATCCCAAACATGAGGCTCTAGATCTGAATTCTACATATTATGGCATAGACAGGACAAATCAGAGAAGAAAGGAGTCTGGAGTATCCAAAAAATTTCCAGAAGATAGCACCTGCCACAAAAAAGCATATCACTTTGGAACTTGGCTACAGGATGATACCAAGGGACAAATAAAGCAAGACTTGACACCTGCATTCTAGCTTTGGCTCTGGGTTCGTTCCTGTCTCTGGCTCAGGGGAAGTCACATCCCCTCTTTGGAAAGCTGTCGCCTCTTTTGTCCAGCTAAGGGCTTGGACAAAAAGATCATTGTGATGAAGAGATACTTGCCCAATAGTTAAGCGCCTAGGTTCTAGGGTGAGGCACCTAGGTTCAAACCCAACCTAAAATGAATTCGCTGTGTGACTTTTGGGAAAGTTTCTTAGCTCCTCAATTTCCTTGTCGTTAAAACACAGGATTAATAAAAAGTGCCCATATCATGGGCTGGGCTTTGAGATTTAAATGTGATGTTATACGTAAAACACGCGACATGATCCCCGACTCATTGTATGTGCTTGAAAAATATCATCTATTGCTATTATTAATAAATCTCTTTCCAGTGGAGGAAGGGAATCAACAGACCAGATCTAGGACAAAAGCATCCTATAGCCATGTATTCTTTAGGTCTGATGGTCTCCTCGCCTTTACCAGAAATCCCTTGCTCCCCCAGGAGAATCCTGGAGAGGGACACAGGGAAAGTTGTCTGGGTCCTGTCTTTCCATGATGTGCAATCTCAAATCAGGCAGCCATGTGCCACGTGGACAACAGTCCTGAGCCCTCGGATTGGGTGGAAGGAGAAATGGGTTTGCCGCTGAACTCATCCACCCTGAAGCAGAGGAAAGAAAGCAGATGTTAAAAATGGGATTAAAATTGCCTTAAAAGGAACCCCAACTCGGTGCCAAGAAGTGCGAGTCCCCTCTGCTTGCTATTTTGTTTCTTTTTTTTTTTTTTTTTTTTTTTTACAAAGACAAAAGAAAGCTCCAGGGGCCTTTATGGGATGTTTTCTCCTCCATACGTCTGGTTTTACAAACCCACCTTGATATGCAGAGAAAAGAATTTGCTAGGTAACTTTGTATCCTTACTCCTTTTTTGCCCTTCCCAGCCCAGACAGAGACCCGTGTCCTGGAATAATCACCTTATATTGAATGGCTCTTTCTAACCTTTATAATCAAGTTGCACAACAACTGTCAATTATTATAACTATAATTTATTCTGTGCCTCATACATGCCCATCCCCCATGCTTTACCAACATGATCAAATGTGATTTTTTTTAAAGATTTTATTTATTTATTCATGAGAGAGAGAGAGAAGCAGAGACACAGGCAGAGGGAGAAGCAAGCTCCATGCAGGGAGCCCGACGTGGGATTCGATCCCGGGCCTCCAGGATCGCGCCCTGGGCCAAAGGCAGGCGCTAAACCCCTGAGCCACCCAGGGATGCCCTCGAATGTGATTTTTAAACCACAGTGGTAAACATTATGGTTGCATTCTCACAGACGAGGAAACAGGTACAGGGGAGTAGCAATTAGGGGGTGGGGGTGGAACCCCGACCCGGTGGGCTGCACACCATCTTCACCACAATGTATTTCTTTAAGCCTTCCGTTCTCAACCCTGGTGGCCCATTGTCACCTCCTGGGGAGCTTTGTAAAATAACCAGTGTCTGGGTCTCTTTTCAGATCAGAAGAATCCAAATTAGCAGGGTAGACAGAGGGCTTGGTCACTTGGCATTTTAAAACCCATCATGTGATTTTTGTTTTGAATTGGGGTGAACTTCACAAAGCATAAGATGAACCATTTTAAAGTGTACGGTTCTGGGACACCTTGGGGGCTCAGTGGTTGAGCGTCTGCCTTCAGCTTAGGTCATGATCCTGGGGTCCGGGGATCGAGTCCTCGCAGGGAGCCTGCTTCTCCCTCTGCCTATGTCTCTGCCTCTCTCTGTGTTGTCTCATGAATAAACAAATAAAATCTTTAAAAATCCTTTTCAAAAATAAAGTATACAGTTCAGGGCCATTCGGTGCACACACACCCCCCATCCCGATTCAGAATGTTTCTTAGGCCCCCAAAGGAAACCCCTGACTCACCGGCATCCCCTTGCCCTCCAGGCCCTGGCAACCTGCAGTCTGCTTTCTACCTCTAGGGATTTGCCTATTCTGGATGTTGCGTGAAGGTGGAATCATACAGTGCACGGCCTTTTGTGTCTCATGTTTTTCACAGCATATTCTCAGGGTTCATCAGTGTGTTGTAGCAGGTGATGGTGTTCAGGGCAGACTGCTCCTAAAATATGCCACTCTGGCATATTGATTATCTTCAATTAAAGTTACTTAAGAGGCAGCTGGTACAAGAAGGACACTCTGACCTCCTAGGTCCCCCAGCCACTCCCCCTCCCCCGGCCCTGAAAGGAGGAGATAAATCTCCTGTGGGAAAGGTGCCCTGCCTGTACCAGAGGGTAGAGAGACATCTTTATTACTGGAGATGCAGAGAATTCAAAGCCAAGAAGGCTATGTAAACAAACCTTATTACTCCTTCACCAGTTTGCTACCCCAAGCTCAAACTTCTTCATCTGGTCAGTTCCTCACAAACGTATCGTTTCTTTGTCTAAAAGGTCTAAAAGCTGCCAGTTTTGGTCACTTCCTTGAGGCTCATATATTCTACGAGCAACCACATGTAGGAAAATTAAAATGTGCCCCCCACTTTTAATCTGTTTTATATCAATTTAATTATTAGACCAGCCCAAGAAAGACATTTTCCTTCCCTACACAGGTATCAGAACTTTATTTCTTTTTTTAAAAAAATTTTTATTTTATTTATTCATGAGAGACATAGAGAGAGAGTCAAAGACACAGGCAGAGGGAGAAGCAGGCTCCCTGTGGGGAGCCCAATGCGGAACTCGATCCTAGGACCCCAGGATCAAACCCTGAGCCGAAGGGAGACGCTCAACTACTGAGCCATCCAGGTGCCCCAGAACTTTATTCCTTTTTATGGTCACACCATGCAATAATTATTAGGGATTGCCACTGCATACGAACCCTTGAACCCTTGCAAACACCATGTGGGGTTTTCGGGGGCATGTGTGGATTTCCATTTTGACAGATGGGAAACCCAGGGCGTGGGATGTGCACCAGATCTCATGGAATCTGTCCTTTCTCCCCACACACCAGTGGTATTATCACAGCATGACCCTTCCTTGACCAAACTCACAAACCATTTTTATACTGGGGGGTCCTCTCCTCTGTTTTTTTTCTCAGTGTCACCCACACAAAGCTCAGATGCTCCAGGCTCCTGGGCTGTGTGTGTTGGGGATAAGGAAGAAGATGGATTCCTGGATGCTTTTCTGTCTTGGCAGCTACTCCTTTATCCCACTGATGAAGATTTAGAAGCCCTGAGCATGAATATCTCATTCATTTCAGGAACCTCAAGCTCACCCTCCCATCCTTCCTCCCTCCATTCCTTCCTTTCATTCTTTCCTCCTTCCTTCCATCTTTCCTTCCTTCCTCCCCTAATAATCAAGTGACTCCTTGTGCGTCCTTAGGAATACTACCATCTGGAGACACAGAGCTGAGTAAGACAAACATGGGGCTTGATTTGGGGGAGTCAACTGTCTAGCAAGGAAAAGCAGAAATCAAGCAAAAAAAAACCCAAAAAACAAAAAACAAAAAAACACCAGATTTGTTGATTGTTTTCATGAGAGATGGATGCCACAGAGGAGACGCACAGGATCCTTGAGAGGCGGTCGTGGGGGCCCCAGCCCAGTCTAGGGTTCAGGGTAGTGCTCCTTCAGCACCTGTGAGATTCAGCAGAGACCTCATTAACACACAGGTTCCATCTTGAGGTCTGTGCTGGGGCTGGGAGTCAGTATTTATAACAGGCCCAGGCACGGGTGCTGCTGCTGCTACTGCCCCTGGTGCCCCATGGACCACACTTTGGAGAAGTGATGAGTGAGCTGGGACCCGAGGGATGGGTAACAGCCAGCTGGGGAAGCTCCCCTTCTGAACGGGCATATTCCGTGTTGCCTTTGGAAGCAAGAACCATTCTCTGGCACGCCTTTCGGTCCCGGGCCTCATCCTGGCAGATGTTGATGGAGAAGCGGTCCCTTCAGTAGCAGAAGGGAAATCGACTTTCCATTTTTCACAAATATTTCATAAACGCCTTGGCAGAGGAGACTCTGGAGTCTTGACATTTGTAGAGACTGAAGCAGCCAGGTTTTTTAGGGAATTTCTGGTCCCATTCCCACCCTGAAAAATTAGAACCGGGGACCTCTGCACATTCCTGGGTATCTGTCAACATGTATTAGGCACCTGCTCTGTGCCATGCATGTTGTTTGCATTCACTAGTGCAATTGTCAGACCAACCTAGAAGGATCGGTATGAATATTTGCAGTTTCCAGAGAAGAAACTGTAAATAAGCCCGTGCCCGATGCCAGACAGCCAGTAAGGGATAAAACCGGGATATAACCCGTCTGCCTAACTCCGAAGCCATCCTCCCCACGTGGCATCTGCTGATTTGAATCTTTATTCAGACCCCTGCTTCATTTTGAGCCTCCGTTAGTCAGAGCACCTGGTGCTGGGATAGAGGCAGGCAGACGAGGGGCTGCTTTCATGTCATGAATTACAAAAATGCTTCTCCTGCCCAGGCCTCTTGCCACAAAACTCTTCTGCTGCTGTTTACCACGCTGACAACTTCATCTGGGATTTTGTGGTAGCAAATTTGGAAGAAAAAAAAAAGCCTCGAACTAGCTTCAGCAGTGTCATGATATACCTCTCTCCTTGTCCCTTCTCGTTCTTCCTTGTTTCTGTGTGGCTTTGTCCCTCTTGCTGTCTGCAGCCTGAAAGCCACGTGGAAGATGTTATTGTTATTTTGGTTTTTTTGGTTATTTTTTTTCTTCCCCTCCTCCCAGTCCTGGCAAGCTTACTGGGTAGTTGAGTAAACTGGCTCATTTATTCGGGAGGCCTCTGACAGCAAATCAGACCACTGGCACCGATTCAAAAAGATACAACAGATTCCAAGGCCCAGGCTGACCCTCCGGCACAGAGGGTCGTTTTACGAAGCAGGTGTTCTTTGGACCAGCCTTCGGCAAAGGGAACCAGCAATTTAATTAGAATCCCGGCTCTTCGGAGAGTGAAAAGTGATCATTTTTCATCCCCGCTTCAAGGACACCATTCTCCTGGCAGCTCTCCGGCTCTCTTCGGAGGCAGTGGTCAGAACTCCTCCGGAGCAGGAAGCACGATGTCGCACGATGTCGCAGGAAGGACACAGAGCCCGTCATGAAAAAGAGCTCCTCCCTCTGAAAGCAGCATCTTGGGCCCGTCAGGTGATCTCACCTTGACCCTGCCCTCCGGGTCTGCGAGGGAGGATGATTCCTAATTCCTGCCTCGGCTCTTTGTCGTGGGGGGGCGTGAGTGCCGCCTGTGAGCATCCTGACCGGGAGCAGGGGTTGCCCCTGAGGCAGCACCCACATCAGCTGGAAGGGAGATGAGTTCTCAGCTCACACGACCCTGGCACTCTGGGTGTGGCAGGCACCCCACACACTTCACATCCTTTAATAGATTCCAAAATTCACAGTCCCTCCTTAAGGCGGTGTGTTACCCTCTCCCTTTTACGTGCAAGGAAACTGAGGTTCAGAAAGGTTGCCCAAGGTCATGGGGCCAGTAGCAGCAGAGCCTATACTTGAACCCCAGAGTCTGCACTCGAATAATGCAGTGACTTACTGCTTAGCCCTGGAGGTATTGTGACCAAAACAACAGTAATAGGAGCTAATATTCACTGGTTGCCTGCAATCAGCCAGGCTCTTTTTTTTTTTTTTTTTAAGATATATTTATTGATTAGAGAGAGGAAAAGAGAGAGCACACACATGAACGCACAAGTAGGGCAAGTGGCAGGGGAAGAGAAGCCTCAAGCAGACCCCCTGCTCCATCCCATGAGCCTGAGATAATGGCCTGAGCAGAAATCAGGAGTCCGACACCAAACCCACTGCAGCACTCCAGCGGCCCAGCCAGGCTCTTTCCATACTCCTTCTCACTGATCCTTATTATAACCCAATAAACTAAGTCCTATCATTATAGCCATTTTACAGATGAGGAAACCGAGTTGGGGAAGCTAAAAAGCCTGACCTAGGTTACACAGCTGGTAAGTGGATTCAGACCCATGTCTAATTGTACAGAATGTTCTCCACCACTCTAACTTTGGGTCCTCAGCCCATCGGTGCTTCATCTGGGCCCATGTAGGAGCTGCCAGCCAGAGGAAGACCAGCCGAATGACCTCCTGAGAGCCCCAGTAGGGGTCAGGGTGGGCAGCTGCCCTGCACTTGAAGTCTGAACAGATGCAGAGAATGACAGCGATGGAAGCTGCTCAGGGGTCATTGCATGGAGAACCCCGCCCCAGAGATGGGGAAGCTGGATGGAGAGGGGGAGGGGCCTGCCCAAAAAACCAGCACCCAGGGTTCCCTCCAGGCTCCCTTCTTTTAAAAACAAACAAAAACAAAAAACAAAAAATTAATAAATAAAAAATAAAAATAAAAATAAAAATAAAACAAAAATAAAAATAAAAATAAATAAAAAAATAAAAACAAACCTCTAAGGGGCGCCTGGGTCCCTCAGTTGGTTTAGTGTCTAACTCTTGATGTCAGCTCAGGTCATGATCTCAGAGTCATGAGATCGAGCCCTGCATCAGGCTCCACGCTCAGCACAGAATCTGCTTGGAGATTCTCTTTCTCTCTCTCCCTCTGCCCCTCCCCCTCTAAAAAAAGCCCTCTCTAATAGTGTCTAATGAGGATGCTCAAAAAGAACCCAAAATATGGGGAAAGATGTGACTTAAAATATAGTAACCGTAGCATTTTTTATTACAGTAAAACATAATATGTGAATAACTTCAGTGTCTGGCAATAAGGATCGTTTAAATAAATCATGGTGGTATATGGGAACAACACAAATATTTATCAACAGATGAATGGATAAAAAAAATATAGTGTAGGGGCACCTCAGTGGCTCCATGTTCGAGCATCTGCCTTCAGCTCAGGTTATGATCCTGGGGTCCTGGGATCAAGTCCCACATCAGACTCCTTGCAGAGAATCTGCTTCTCCCTCTGCCTGTGTCTCTGCCTGTCTCTCTGTGTCTCTCATGAAAAAATAAATAAAATATTTAAAAAATATATATATGCACATATAGTGTATATATAGACATAGGTGTATATATATGGATGCACATACAAATATATATGTGTACATACACAATGGAATACTATTTAGCTTTTTTTTTTTTTTTTAGCTTTTTTATAAAAAAAGAAATCCTGCCATTTGTGACAACGTGGATGAACCTGGGGGGCATTATTCTAGGTGAAACAAGCCTGACACAGGAGGACAAATGCTGCATGATCCCACTTCCATCAGGGAACTAAAATAGACTCATTGAAGTGCAGGGGATACTGGTGACTTCCAGGGACCAGAAGGTAGAAGAAGGAGGGGACTGTTGCTCCCCAGGTATGAAGTTTCAGTTATGCCAGATGAATGTGTACAACACCGTCCCTACTGCTGACACCACCTAGAAATCTGTAACAGGGTAGCTCTCCTGTCACATGTGCTTCCCACAAGAACAGAAACAAAGGGACACAAGGCGGCTCTGGAAGGCGCTGGATGTGCCTGTTACCTTGATGGTGGCGATGGTATCACGGTCTTTGCGTGCATGCAGACCCATCCCACTGTAGACACCGACTGTGTGCCATTTGGTGTACACCGCGTGTTCTTCAAAACTGAACAGAACCGCACGTGTTCAGATCTCCGGAACATTTATGAAGAGTTTACCGTGGTGTGGGACACGCATGAGGCGCCATGTGGAATGAGAAGAAAGACACAATTGGAGCTTGGGAAGGAGTAGAGGTCATCGTCGTCGCCTCGGAAGGGGCTCAGTTGGCGATCCTGCTTCCTTGTTACTTTCCCATACTGTCCGGCGCCCGATCACACACCTGACACAGGTGCCGCCTCCAGCGTAACCTGAGCCTGAACACTGGTCTCCACTCCGTGGCGGCCCGGGTCCCTTCCCTGTTTCGCGGGGACAGTGGCAACAGCTCCCTCCGACCCCAATGGTTTCCCAGAGGCTGGACCTGTGCCCGCCAGTCATGCCCCACAGAACAACCCCAGTCATCTTGGTAACACAGCCCCATGACGGGGCTGTCCCCTCTACCCGCGGCCCCCGGGGTACAGTCTGCGCTCCCCATCGTGCCGCCCCAACTCACCTCCAGCCTGAGCTCATTTTTCAGCACTTTCCGTCTCTCACTCCACATGCCAGCCTTGTAGCAAGTTTGCGGTCCCTCTGACCTTCCAAGCTCCTTTTAGGCCTGGGACCCAGTCACGTGGCGCTCCTCCCACCTGGCACGCCCGCCCTTACCCTGGCAAACTGCTGCTTGTCCTTCTCGTCCGCGTCGCTTCGCTGTCACTCCCTCTCAGTGGCCTTCCCGGGCCCTTGACACTGGGTCAGTGGCCCTCCTCGGGCATCCGCTGCGCGGTTTATATTTTGTGCTAATTGTCTGTTCTGGAGGGTGAGCTCCCTCAGGGCAGGGCCTATGTCTTTATATATATATATATATATGCATTCAGTAGGCGCTCAGTTTTGCTGAACTGATGCATCAGACCAAATCAGGATTTAAAATATCAAGGGATTTGAAGGGAAGTCAACGTTCAGGGGAAGTTTAAGTGATCCCTATGTGCTGAATAAAAGGAACCTTGCCCCTGAAATACAACTGTATTCCTGCCCCGCACCCCCCCGCCCCGAGCTATAAGAATTCAGCCCCTTGATATTCTGAAATGCATAAAAAACACTAGGCGGTCAAGGAAATGTTTTAAAATACAGACGCCCAGAAACCACCCACAGGGTCTTTAATTCAGCAAGTCTGGGGTGAAAACCCAGGAATCTGGATTTGTAGGAAGTCCCACGAGGGACTTGAACACACACACACACAATTTGGGGCCTTACTGAAATACGTAAAAGCCTAGTCTCTTGCTCAGCACAAAGGAGGGGCTTTTAAAAATGTGAATTCCACTCTCCCCGGCCAGTCGGGACTACACCTTGAGCTCCTAAATCCTTTTCTCCCCGGGAGTCCCACCTTGTCGACCTATCGAGTGACCCAAGCGTGGTAACCCCCAGAGCGGCAGGCCCACCCGTGCTTGAGCCCGCTCTGGGACAGAAATGCAGACCAAGCCCGTCACACAGCAGAAAGGATGATCCTTCCTGCTTATTAACGATATTATAGAGGCAGCTGGCCGACCACGTTGGTATGACAGGTCTATTTTCATATGGAAAAGAAAATTATAGAGAGGCATAAACATTTGCTAACTAGAGAGATGTTATTATAGCTTGCAAATTGCATTCAGATGTTCAGTAATACTGGAGTTAATGGGTTTCTGAGGGTTCTTCAGCAAGTGAGCCCATCTAAGGAAAAAAACCCTTCTTTTCTCAGTTTTTATTAAGAGGGTGCCGCCCCAGCCTCCTGATCCAGCAAGAGGGTTACTGGCTGCGAGCGGGGATCCTGAGTCAGCTGGGGTCTGGGGGCCATGAGAGGACAAGTCTCCCCCTGCTTCGGCTAAGTGCGGCGCCGGCAGGGAAGCCTCCCCTGCACCCGCACCCCGCATCCCCGCGGGCAAAGTAAAGAACAGAAGAGAATCATTGAGCATGTACAGAGGGCCAGGCCCTGGGCTGAGCACATCACACTCACATCTCATTTTACTCTTTTTCTTTCAATTTTTTAAATTATATTCAATTTGCCAACATATAGTGTAACACCCAGTGCTCATCTTATCACGTGCCCTCTTTAATGCCTGTCACTCAGTTACCCCATCCCCCCACCCACCTCCCCTTCTACAGCCCTCTGCATGTCTCATTTTATCCTCAATGGCATGGCATCACCTTTTTTTCTAAGATTTTATTTATTTGACAGAGACCACAGCGGGGGGAGGAGGAGCTACCCCCACTGAGCAGGGAGCCCAGTGTGGGGCTCGATCCCAGGACCTGGAGATCATGACCTGAGCCAAAGGCAGATGCTTCACCGACTGAGCCACCCAGGGGCCCCTCATCTTTTTATAGATAAGGGAACCAAGGCACAGAAAGTCTGGGGGGTCTTACCTAATACCTAACAGCTGATACACACGAGAGGTAGCATGGGACCTCAGACCATCCATCCTTGGAGCCAAGATTCTCAATCACCAAATTCTAGGTGTGGGGCTTGAATAGTCTTGCCAGGCAGCCATCGTGGTACCCATTTTACAGATATGTCTCCCAAGGCTGAAAAAGTCATCTGTCCAAGAGGTGGGCAAGAATTGGAGCAGATCTATGTGATTTCCCCAGCCAGGCAGTCAGCGGATACTGTTCGAAACCCTACTTTCTGCGAGAGACTCGCAGTTGAGAACATGGCAGACAGCCCCCCGGCCCCGGGATTTTGTGTTCCCTTGGTGCTGCCCTTGGACTCCCTCCGTGCTGCTCTTGGACTCCATCCGTGCAGCAGACCCTTGGGAATATAGTGGAGGATGCTGCCCTTTATGGTCATTGTGCTGTCTCTCCCCTCACTCTGCTCACCTTGACCCACGTCCCTTGACCACCAGGAAGCCTTGCTCAATCTGGCTCAGACAGTCCTCCCTACTCTGCCTTCAGAACCATATCCCAAGACATGAATCCACAAAGTCTAGTGACGGTCAGTCAGCCCTCCCCATTGTAGAAGCCACTGAACTTCAGAACCAGAAGATTCTAGGACATCCTGTCCACTATTCCCATTTGCAGATGGGGAGACAGACCAAGGTGATGAGTCCAGGAGCCAGGAGAGCAGCAGAGAAGACATTTCCCCCTCAGAGTCTCCAGAATGAACCATCTTTGCCAACATCTTCATGTTGGACTTCTGACCTCACAGAATCGTGTGAGAATAAATCTGTATTGTTTGAAGCCCCCAGTTAGTGGGTATTGGTTACAGCAACCCTAGGCAAGCTAATACACCTGCTTGTTCCCAAAGATCTTCGTGGGGTTCATTTAACACACAATAAAACAAGATTAAGGAAAGGGCCATGTGAAGCCGGAGAAGAGTTGGAGAGCCAGCTATATAGACAAAATGGAAAGTGCTAGAAACAGACAACACAGCTAGATACTGAGCTTCCTAGTAGCTGTTGGGAAAAGAGACCCTCAAACTCTTCCATGATCCCCTGTGTCTCCAAGCAACGAACACAAGTCACACTGAGCAAACATTAAGGCCAGAGGAGGGTAAAGCATTTCTTAAAGAGAGAAAGGGTCCATTGTGACTTCTTGAACATTTTTTTTTTTTAGATTTGTTTATTTATTTGAGAGAGAAAGAGAGAGCATGAGCGGGAAGGGTGGAGGGAGAGAGAATCCCAAGCAGGCTCCACACCCAGCTTGGAGTCTGACGTGGGGCTCGATCTCACGACCCTGAGATCACGACCTGAGCTGAAACCAAGAATCAGACACTTAACCGACTGCCCTACCCAAGGGCCCCTCAAACAACAATCTTTTTTTTTTTTTTACAACATTCTTAATAAAAGCAAATATCTGTTGGAAGAAGCAAGACTGTTTTCCACAGAGGCAACTCTTCCAGGAAGTGGATAGAACCTCCGGTTCAAAGCATATAATAAGTGGGGATAGAAACTGACCAGTATATGGTAGAGATATATGTTTAAAATACATGCTGTTAAAATAATTAACAGGCCTCCTAGGGACGCGCTGCCTGAGGTTTCCTCGATCAGAACCTGAGCGTGAATGTTGCAGAGGGTGGGGGGGATGCTTGCACACACTTCCCCAGAGACGGCACCACAAAAGCCAACTCTTTTAACCTGCCCTCAGCAGCTCAGTGGGAGTTCTGAGCCCCAGGTTTAGCCATCCTACAGGCCACTTGTTTCGTCTTCCTGGAGGGACCATGCATCTAAATTCATTCATTCATTCATTCATTCATTCATTCATTCTAAATTCATTCAAATAAATAAATTCATTCATTCATTCATTTCCTTATATATAAGCCCAATCAGATGCAGGCCCTGCCTTGGGTGCTAGGGGTTTGGTGATGACAAGAGCAGGGTGGGTAGGTGGTAAACAGAGTACCCAGTGCAAGTGCACCTGGGGACACACGCGGCCCGCCACATGGTTGTGACTGGGGAGCATTGTAAAAAGCATGTCATTCCACTCAACTCTTTTAGGGGTTGAATACTGGGTCACTTTTTTTTTTTTTTTTGGAAGCCTGGATGATCCAATCTCAGTCAGTGTTGAAGTGAATGAATGAACAGATGAATATAAGAAATCAGTGCTTGTTTTTAAAACGAATTCCTTGTTCAGAAAACGTGATTTTAATTGATAAAAGCAATACATGCACATAGCAAAAATTCAAAATAGACAAAACATGTACCATGAAAATGAAGTATTCATTCCATCTCTGAGTCCCTCCCCTAGTTCTCTCTAGAAGTAATCATCATGAAAATTGTGTGTGCATGCACATGTGTGTATGTGTGTGTGTGTGTGTGTGTGTGTGTAGCCTTCCTGAGACGCTTCCAGCCTATACATATCCCTGTCTGCATGACTAGAAGTGAGCTCTAAGTATCGTGTGGCACCTTGTTTTTTATCTACTGAAAGAATATATCATGAATATTACTCTTCATTTGGGCTTTCAGAGGGGCTATTTTCTCTCCTTCCCAAATGCCATAGCGAATGCCATTGTGAGGATGCACCATAGCCAGTCCCCTATTGTTGGACACTAATGTTGCTTCCAGTCTGTGCTATTAGAGACGATGAACATCTTCATCGCACACAGGTATGAGGACATTTGTAGGAAAACACCTTTATACTGGGATGTCTGTATCAAAGGACAGACACTCCCTTTTTTTTTTTTTCCTTTTTAACAGATAATACTAAATTGCTCTCCAAAATATCTGCTTATTTCACATTCCTTCCAACAGCATGTGAGATGCCTGTTTCCCACATCCTGGCCCAACCGCGCATTCCTGTCATTTTCAATCTCTGCCATCCTGCCTCTCTAGTGACTTGACAGTTATTCATCTTGCCCTCATATAAATCCTTCTGAACAGAAAGACTCTCTAAACTGTATTAATGAAATTAAACACTCTTCATTAAGGGCCAGGTTCAGGATAAATTGGATTTTCATTCCGTTCCACCTCAGCTGTTAATTTTTTCACTGATCTGGGCTGCCCTCTCTTGATTGGGGCTTAGTGAGTCCTGCTTGGAGTAGAGGCCTGGGTGTTATTTGCATAGCATATGGCACTGAAGAAACAAAGCCAAGGGCTTGGCATCACCATTAATTAGGTTCTTCCAACACGGAGCTCTGTTTGCTCATCCAGATGTGAATCATATTTTATACTCTTGTCTTTTCCCCTAAGAGGCTTTTGGGAGGAAAGACTTGCATGTCCTGGTGAGGGTTGAAGATGGAAAGTGTCTAGAAAGATTATTTTATCAGCACAGAGCCAGTTCCTGGGGCCGCACTGTGTGCAGTTCGGGGATGCCTGGGGTATACGAGGCTGGGAAAGCCAGCTGTCCATGCCTTGTATCTCAAGTTAGGTAATTTCAATTCAACCCAATTTGGTAGAAATGCTTGTTGCTCTATATTATGTGTTATGTGATACATCCTCAGAATCCATAGGAAGCTGCAACAGAGATGTGCAATCCCCAAATCAGGGCCTGTGTGTCATTTAGCCAGGTTTGAGGGGAAGCCTTAGCTGTCTTAGCTGTTTAGACATGTGTGTGTGTATGTGTGTTTGGGTGTGTTTATATGTACTTTTTGAGAAGACCCATAGAGTTTGTCCTATTGCCAAGGAGCTGCCTCAAAAAAACCCAAAATTTAAGCATTTAGGGATTCAGGAGTAGTGGTGTATTTGCCTTTACCTTGAGGGACTTTGGGAGCAATCTCCAGGTTTTCTATCATCTCAACCCGCTCGAGGTTCTTGCTTTTCTCTAACCACAGTAGCTCCTGCTTTGACATGCCCCATCATCTTCCTTCACCGCTGGAAGCAGACTCTTCCAGTGCTTAGACAGAATAACGGTTTTGCCCTAATTACACTAAATGATGCGGTGATTGGTGGTTACAGGGAGTGCCCAAGTCTGGGAACAAAGAAATAAAACCATGAGAAGGTCAGAGCTAAAGACCACCTCCATAGTCTGGTGCTCATTCAGAAACTTGCCT
Source organism: Canis lupus baileyi (assembly GCF_048164855.1). Classification (NCBI taxonomy): domain Eukaryota; kingdom Metazoa; phylum Chordata; class Mammalia; order Carnivora; family Canidae; genus Canis; species Canis lupus. Next base: position 44,864,537 of record NC_132845.1, on the reverse strand, counting down.
TCATCACCTGGATCATCCTTCCCTCACTCGGGGTTCAACACAAGCTCCCACTGACACACACACCACCACACCATTCAGCCATGGTGTCGTCCGCTCACCATCAGGGCAACGCACTCTCACTCCTGCACTGTCAACACCTATTCCCTCTGCCACGTACTCATCCATCCCTCTATTCATCCTTCAAAGCCTTACTGAAGACAAATCATGTATCTGGCAACCTTGGGATCATAGCAACCAAAGGCCTATGTCCCTCCCCTACAGAGTTTATAGTTTAGAGGAGAATCAGATGCCCAGACCAAGAACCACAACACATTGTCTCATGTACCAAGGAAAAATGCTGTAGTAAGGGTCCATGAGAATTGCGGAGGAGGATCCAAGGAAAGGACTGACTTATCCTTGGGAGCAATGGGGGATGTTTCACAAGCTGGGTCTTGAAGGATGTGTAGGAGTTTTCTAAACATAAGGGAAAGGCATTCTAGATGGAGCAGCATGTACAAAAGTCTAGAGGTGGGGACATATTGGATCGTGGTTTTCACTGCAGAGATGAGCCTGTTCTTTCCCTGGACCTGGGTGTGTGGCTGCTTTGAGGGCAAGTGCTCAGCTAATGAGCCTACTGGAAATTCTACAGCTCCTCGTGACACATTCGCTGCAGAGCCAGGGCACTGGGAGCCAGGATGTTTGCTTCCCTCAACATTATGTTGATTGGCCTCTAGATGCTACTTTTACTTGATGAACTCACTCCAGAAAACACATTTGGCCTTCAGCGGTGACAAAAGCCCTGCCTGCAAGTGACTGATTTACTGTGAATGAAATAATCCCTTTCCATCCTTAGGATTAGTTTATGGAACTCCAGCTATGATTGAGTGCCTGACCTTCTAGCCTTTTCCATGGTGCTCCCTTTCCATGACTCCTGCTGTACAGGAATGGGACAAAGAAAGGCTCACAAACAGAAATTAAATTTAGAAGAGGCGGAATAAAAGCTGCTTTGCAAACATGTGGAACAAAAAAATGTAGGATTCAATATACTGGCAGTGAGTCATCTAACCTTATTTTCAAAGTGTGGCCATAAGAAGACCTCACTGAGAGACACTTCAGGTGACTCAGATGCGGGGAAATGTTTAACTGGAGGGACAATATGACATATCGAATAACCTCATGGGCTCTCGAGTCACAGAGAACAGATTCCAAATCTTGACTCTGCCACCTAGAAACTGTATGTGCCAATCAAGACTCATTGAGTTCAAGTGACAGGAAACCCAACTGAACCTGAGAGGGTGGGGGAGGGGAAGGGTCACTTCTCCATTCTCAGGGTGCACATGCTCTTTGTTATCTCCCGGATTTTCTTTTTTTTTTTTTTCTCCCGGATTTTCAAATACTATTGCTTATTCTTTTGATGGTCCCCATTTTCCCAACCCTCCACTGGGATCACTCTTACTTATCTACACCATAGCTCAGATACCACTTCTTCCAGTGGGCCGTCATCACTGCTGTGGTCAGTGACCCAGGCTCACCTCCTGCTACTAGTATGTCAGTGGCTGACAACTCCACCAACATCTCTCTCTAGGAAATGGCTTCAACCAAAGGGAGCTGCCCCACCCAAAGTCACTCCACCCTTCTGGAGCCAGTCCACATCCACTAATTGTTCACCTGGCTGTACAGCAACCTTACCCCTTCATCTCAAGTGCGTACAACTCTTGGAATCATCCCAGCTTCAGAGCTTCCAATGGGGTCAGCTGAGGTCTTGTTGCTTACCTCCTTTGTAGTTCCCCTCCTTTCATTCCATTTCCCTCACTCCCCAACAGGTGCTGATCCCAAGGGAATTCCCTGATAAATCTTCTGCATGAAAATCTCCAACTTAGAGTCTACCTCTTGGAGAACATGATGGAAGCCAGAAGCCTTCTTCAACAACCCGTAAAACTAGGTCACGTAGGTTGAGGCGACTTCTGCCTGCACGTTACCAAAATCTTCGCTCAAAACTGCTTAAGCACTTCGACATTGGTCATCTCTTCTGGAGAATCCAACACTAATCCAGATTTCACAGTGAGCCAGTGCCTTAGCTCAGTGACATTCTCAGAGACCCAGATGCTTCCCCCATCATACAACTGATCTTCTGTGCTGGCTTCAAACTCAGGCTGTCACAAGATAGTTGCAGAAGTTCCAGGCATCATGTCCAGACATGACGATGCTTAGAAACAAAAGAGAGACCACCTCTTCTTTTGGGAAAGACTATAATTCTCCCAGACTCTCCTAGATCAGTCCTCCCATCCTCACTGGCCAGAGTTGAGTCACATCTCCACTTGTGAACCAATCACTGGCAAGGAGAATCAGACCATGTGGTGATAGGGTCTCCTCCCCATGAATCCCTTGGCTGTAGGGAAGGTGTGGATACCTGGGGGACAGTGAGATTCTTTTGCTAAAGAAGATGGGGAATGGATGGCGAGTAAGAAGAGCATCCTCCCCTGCCTACCTTGGCAGGCTATACCTCTTCCTTTTAACACTTACCATAATGCAGTCAAGAAATCTTCTTATTCCACCTTATTGCTCCCTCTGAGAGAGAGCTCTACTTAAGCAGGCAGTTCACCTACCTGTGCCAGGCACTGGAAGATTCGGTGGTGGATCAAACAAAGCCCCTTCTGTTTAAAATTTACGTTCAGGCAGGAGAGATAGAAATAAACAGACAAATTGATGTATAGCGTAACATCAACAACATGTACTATGAAGATAGTTATAAAACAAAACCAAAAAAAAGTAATTGGATGTAATTAGGCTTCTTCTCTAGAAAAATAGTCAGAGAAGCCTTCTCTGCTAAGATTACATTAGGACAGAGACCTGGATGAGCCAAAGGAGGGACCCATGTGCTATGTTATCAAAAGGAAGTGTTCTCCACGACTAGTGAAGAGCAGGTGCCAGAGCCCAGAGCATGACTGTCTCATTCAAGGAGAAATGAGGGGCCAGAGTCACTATTAGGGAACGAGCAGGGGCCAGATCAGCACTGCCGAATAGAAATGCGATAGACTCACAAATGCAATTTTAAATGTCCCAGAAGCCACTTCTTTAAAAAAAAAAGGGGGGGGGGCATGAAATTAACCCTTATCAACTTTATTTAAGCCAACATAGTCATAATATTTTTTGTTTCAATGGTAAGAATGTTTAAAAGTTATTAATGAGCTATTTCAGATTATTTTTTATTCTTATTCACTCCAAATGCTTAAAAAACGGGGCACCTGAACATAGACTGTCCGTATTGTTGGTTGTCCCATGTGGACGGCACAGATGGAGATCGTGGAGAACCTTACCATGCAGTAAGGTTATAACGTGGGCTTTATTCTTAACCAGGTAAAGCTACCGGAGGGACTTCGGTGGTGTGGTTTCATTTATCTGTTTCCCAGGGATTGCTGTGGTTTTAGCAGAGTTTTCTCCTCTAAAGCCCGTGAAGAGGTGACACTTGAATGACAGCAAGCTGCCGCTGGGGAACAGCCCCAGCCCCGCATGCAGAGGATGCAGAGGTGGCTGGACCCGCAGCTGGGACGAGTTCCCCCAGAACTGTTGCCTCTATGTACAATGAGGGCCGGCCTCATGCAGATGGAATTTCCATGAGGGAGGCTGGCCTACCCCGTCATTCGCTCAGCTGTCTTTCAGAGCCCTCATTTGCTTATCCATAAAGGAAATCACAAATGGTAATTACTACAATTTGCAGAAAGTATAGAAAACCAAACCAAACTCCGGGATGGTGGTGTCCGCCCCGAGTCTTCTAGCCAGGGGTTCTCCAGCATTTTTAGCTTAGGGACCTTGTCCTCCAGTGCACTCATCAGCTAAAGTCCAAATCAGACACTCCGCAACCTGCAGAGGGGTTAGAGTCCATGGGTGCCACTGTCCTGACACTGCACGAGTGACAAATGCACATCCATGCCCATAAAGCCAAGTTCTGTACGCTCACTTGCCCTGTGCCCCAGGTTTAATTCAAAGATGTTTACACGTTGACCTTTCTTTTATCATAAATAAGATATGAGTCACCTTCATAAATAAACCATGAGACCTAGACTTGAAATGGCCCCATGCAATGGTTTATGCCATCCGCCAGTACTGGGCAGGGCGAACCAGCCTTTGCTCTGGTGGGAGCTTTGTTCATTTCTGGCTATTTCCATGTTTCTCCATGAACTGTTTATAAAACAAGAACAGATCAGAGCGGTGTTGAGCCAGCCCTGATTGGCCACAATCTCGTATGTTCTCCTTCAACATGGGCAGGTGTGAGGGGCACAGGTTGAAAACCATCCTACCATCATGGCCCCATGCCTCCAAAACTCCAGGCCTTCACGCACGCTCTACCAGTTTTTCAACAGATTTGTCGACATATAATTTACTGACTATAAAATCAACTTGTTTCAAGTGCGCTAGTCAACGATTTCTAGTGTATCTATGGAGTTGTGCAGCCATCACCGCAACCTACTTTTAGAACATTCCCCATCATCCAGAAGCAAACACCATGCCCATTTCAGTCCCTCCCCTTGGCCACCTCCAGCTCCAGGCAATTACTGATCTACTTACTTAGCTTTGCCCTTTCAGGACATTTCACATCAATGGACCAGGTACGTGGACCATAGGCAACTGGAAAAACAAAAAAAGAGAGAGATGGGAGAAGAGGATTGATTAGCACCAAACTGAGCACTTCTCATGGAAGCGTTCAAGAAATGATTACAAGAGGATGTCCCAGGGATTAGAGATTTGTACTTAGAAAACTCGATTCTTAACTTCATTTTTTGAAAGAGTTTATTTATGAGCGAGAGAACATTGAATGGGGGAGGGGCAAAGGGAGAAGGAAAAGCAGACTCCCCGCTGAGCAGGGAGGCCGACTTGGGGCTCCATCCCAGGACCCCAGGATCATGACCTGGGCTGAAGGCAGACACTTAACCAACTGAGCCACCCAGGCGCCCTGGTTCTTGACTTTAAGTCTTGGTTTGAAGCAAGGTTGTTTCACAATTGTGCACAAGACCTTGGCTTGGTACAGGATCATGAAACAGAAAAGCTCTCTTCCTCCTTTCCACACCTGTCCCCAGGCCCCCAAGGCCTGGATGGTTCTGTAACTCCGCTCTGCCACAGGATACGCAGGATAGCCTGTTCATTCACGGAGGAACGTCTTGGAAACAGACCACGGCTTTTATATTTCTTCTATGTTCTGAATTCTAAACATGCCCACCCCAATTGGTCCTGAATTAAAATCTTGCAGTAGATCCTCGGGGTGCTCCAGATGAAGTCCCCACTCCGGAGTGATTTAGAGTTTCCCGAACGGGCCCTGGTACGTCACATTACAAACATTTTGCACATGCTGTTCTCTGTATCAGGAGCACACTTGTCCTTATGCTTCCCAGCCTAGAGTCCTGTCCTCTCTGACACTGGCCTAAGCCTTGCCTCCTCCCACCTTACGTGGGTTACCCCACCCTGCCCTGTGCATCTGTAACTCTCTCTCAACAACATGGGCTGCCTCCTGGGCTTGCATCTCCCTGAGGACAAAGGCCATCTCTTCTCTCTGCCTCCAGGACCTCGTCCTCTGCCTTGGTTGACATCTGTTGCATTGGTGACCTTGAAAGGAACCTCTTAAATACCAACTGCTCTTAAGTCGGAGAGACGAATATAAATGCTGCGTCATTTGTAAACATCCCAGATGGCTTTGCTGCTTACATTTCGGTGGTGGTTGTCCATTTTTGTCTCGGGTTCCTTTCGAAACTGCCTCCAACCTTGACAGCATCTCCGGCAAGGTGATTTGGTGAGCGCGCTCACAGTGCACACCTAAATTCAGCAGCTCAAAGTCTCCTGCCACCTCCTGTTTCCCTCTTCCCTCTAATTCATGGTTATCGCTAGCAGAAATAGCAAGCATCCTAGGCTTTGTTCCCTCCAGCCTGAGCATTCGGCAGCATGACGACGTCTGGAGAGTTCTGGGGAGAGAAGTCAAGAACGCATCCTGGCAGGGAGAGGCCTCCTGGCAGAGTGGAGAGCGCAGCTTTGGACACCAGACACCCCGCTTGGCCACTGAACCCCGCTGAACCCATCCCCTTCCATCTGCTTGGGGGCACTGCTCTTGCAATTGCCCCATTTTTTCGCCCCCCTTGCATCATAAACTGTCCCCCTTGGCTGTGTCATTCCCATCAGAGCACACACATGCTGCAGGATCTCATCTAGAGAAGAGTCATCCCTGGTCTGTCCAGCCGCTGGCCCGTTGCTTTGCTCTTCTTTTACTGCAAACATGTCAAAAGAATGGTGGTCACTGTGTTTTTCCAGCTCTCTCCTGCTTTTTCCCCTCATTTCCCAAAATGCCACACCTGCCAAGGTCATAGTGACACACCATGTACTAAAAACAAGGTCAATCCTCAGTCCCCATCCAACCAAATTAGCAGCAGCACTTGATGCAGCGAATCGCCCCCTTCTTGAAACACCTTGTTCACTTGGCTTCCTGGCCCTGTTCCTGGTTATCATCCCACCGGCTAACCATGGGTGGTTTTGCTGTCTTTGCCAGCTGCCACCTCCTGTCGTCCAAGGCTGCAACGCTCCAGGGCGAAAGCTCCAGTCCCATGCCCTTTCCAGATCCAGTTGCCTCAAAATCCCTCCTCTTGGGTGGCCAACAAGCATCTTTAACGTAACAGGTACAAAAGTGAACTCTTGACCACCAGCTCCCCCCTTCCCTGCCAGCCCCCGCTCAGAAATCTGCTTTGGCCAATTTCTCCCCATCTTAGTGAGCAGCAACTTCTAGTTGTCCAGACAAAAAAAAAATGTGGGTTTCATTCTTGAATCCTCCCTTTCTCTCACTACACACCAGCAGAAGAGCAAGCGGGCCGCTGCTCATCACATGCACAAAATAGGCCAGATCTCGGCTGCCACACGCACCCAGCCAAGCCCTGGTGGGGCTGGCTGCATGCCACTGCTGCTGTCACTGCCTGGCTTCTGGGACAGGGTTAGCGATGAGTGATGCAGGGGACAGAAATACCTTCTGGGGAAAAGGAGGTTGGCATTTCTGGGGCAGGGTTTCAAGACTCTGGCAAGGGGAACAGAAAGGACATCTTGCTCCTCCCTCTGGGACAAGGCTGCCGCTGATCATGGTTTGCCCAGTTGGGAGAGTCATTACCTAATGACCTATTGGGATGACCCCCGATGAGGGGCAAGGCTTGAGGGCAGGGGGCCCCCAGTGGGGCTGAGGAATGAGCACTGGACTTGGAGCTGTGAGCTCGGGCAGTGAGTCCTGACCTAGACTCAAGTGTCATGGGACACTGAGTTGCTTCTCCGGGCATTTAAGTTGTATCACCTGGGCCCAGGCCCTCTCTTCACCTCTGAGGTGCTGTTTCCTCATCTATAAAATGAGATCACATTTGGTGAGGCTGTTGGGAAGATTAATGAGAAAAGGGTCACCTATGTGAAGGGGCATAGTGTTGCTGGTCACTGGCACGATGTAGATCAACTTCCCTTTGGACTCTCCTTTCCTAACCTATGGCCTCGACTGTGCTAGAGGTTTCTGTGAAGGTTTACGAAAGAGCTTGACGAGAAGAATATAAGATGGTATTGTTTTTATCCTATCATCTCAGGTGCTCTAAGCTGCAAACAACAGTCTTTGTTCACGGATCCAGCATAATGAACATCGCTCTCTATTCACATCAGTCTCATGCATTCCTCACCAGCAACCGTAAGCCCCGTGGCGGGCAGCAACCACGTCTGTTTGTCCATTATCATCCAGTACCTATCACTCAATGCACAGTTGGGAAAGGAAGGGGTCTCTGATGCCTTGAAGCTTTCTTTTTCCTACCCCTTTACACGTTGTCATGGGGAGCCTCCCACTTTCATCCTGCCCTCCAGGAGCCCCCAGGCTAGCCATAGAGACCTGCTGTAGGTGGGCGTCTGTGGGTATGTCTGTGCTTTGTCTAATGAAAGCCCCTAGACTACCCTTTGGGAAACTCCTTCTCACTCACTCCTCAACCACATGACTGGGGGCATGGGGGGGCTCACTCAACATCTAGCCAATTTGCCTCCAACCATGGTAATTGGTTTACACATGGTCATATGACCCATGTGAGACCAATGAGGTGCAGTCTTGAGATTTTTAACTTCATCTGTTGGGCAAGTGAAGTTCTTTCCACTGGGGCTGGAAGCAGAGTGGGGAAAAAGGAAGAGACATCCTGAAGAACTCGGATGACATTACTTCAGTCCCTAGATCCAGCCATGCCTGAAGTCCCCAGACTATTCACTTATCAGAAGCCAGTGAACTCAAGCTCCCTTTCTTTGCCAAAACCACTCAGAGGACAAATTCCATCATTTGCAACAGAAAGCATGCTTGTTTCTGGCCAGGATGCACAGTGTAAGGGTACTACTAGTGGTGTGAATGAAGTAATGCAGGAGTGAGTAATGGTGTCTGGGGGCCCTGGCAAAGACAGGTGACAATTAGCCTTGAGAAGGCAGTCAAAGCCCAGGCAACTTCACCCTGACCCTTTTGCTGCAACCCTTTTCACTTTACATGTAGGATGTCAACTCCTCAGTTTCTGATTTGATCCGAACACAGTATTGAGCAAAGTAAGAGGAGAGAGATGAAGAAATGATGGTCTTCGGAGGAGCAATATCATTTTATTTATTTTTTTTGGCTTTTATTTTATTTATTTTATTTTTTTAATGAATTAATTTTTTATTGGTGTTCAATTTACCAACATACAGAATAACACCCAGTGCTCATCCCGTCAAGTGCCCCTCTCAGTGCCCGTCACCCATTCATCCCCACCCCCCGCCCTCCTCCCCTTCCACCAATATCATTTTAAATGCAAATTGCTGAGTGTTGACTGTACAGTCTGTTGAGGGAGTATGCAAATGATACACAAACTCCATGCATATTTAAATTGCAAATCCCTTGTGACCTTGCTGCACTGTCTTCCACACACCTGGGATGAGGCCCCAGGGGGGAATGTCTGGTGGGACTTTCCATCAACAAGTATTTATTTAATAAGCTCCTACTCTGCTTCTCTGCAAGGTGTTCAGCCTACAAGACTTGGTCTCTGCCCTGGAGGAGTTGGCAAGCGAGCCGAGGAGAAGGGAGGAACCACAAGAGACAATTAGTACATAATAGCAGACACGATATAATTAAGTACTAAGTGCTGGGCTGTGGACTGGAAGCAATTGGGTGAAGTTGCAAGGAGGCCAATTTTGGCTCAATACGAGGGACAACTTTCTGCTGGAGGGACCTGTCCCTTGAGGGGAGTGCAAAGCCAGCATTCTCTGTGCCAGAGCTGGATGGAGATTTGCAATAACATGAATAATGATAGCAATCACACACTCAGGAGGCATACCAACTGGGTTTGAATCCTGGCACTGCCAGCTGACCATATGACTTTGGGCAGGTACTTTTGTTTCTTTGTCCTTAAAAATGGTCCTTAATAACACCTACCCTGCAGCAGCATGAGCATTAAAGAGCCTATAGGTAAAGCATGGGAAAGGCCCGGGCTCATCATGGAGGCAGTAGGGTATCATCAAATGAGAGCCAAGTGGATCTCAGTTCAAACCCCCTAACTCTGCCATTTATAAGTTGTGTGACCTTGGGTGAGTCATTTAACCTCTCCAAATATCAATAAATAATAACAATGATAACTATTATTGTTGACTATGTGCTACCAAAAATCTCCTCAAGAATGCTATGAAGATGACTGAGGAGATTCTGAGCATAGCATCTGCTACATGTCATTCAAAAAAAAAGTGTATATGTGTGTCCAAACCATTATGCACATAGACATACGTGTGCATGCACATCCCAAACCATCAGGCTCCAGCTTCTGTCTTCTTCCAGAAGCTTCTACAATAGCACCTGGGTAGCCTGATGCTCTCTGATGACTGAGCTCTTTGAAGAAGGAAACCAATCAAAAAGCACAGTCATCACTGTACTCCAGACTCCCCTCTGCAGAGCTCCTGCCATGAATGCCCATGGAGACCTGATGTTTCCACCTGCCTTTTTAAAATAAGGCTTCTCTCCTACCCTTAGGAAAGTAAAATGCACTAATTAAGGAGGGTTTTTTTAAAGATTTTATTTATTTATTCATGGGAAACACAGAGAGAGAGAGAGAGGCAGAGACACAGACAGAGGAGAAGCAGGCCCCATGCAGGAAGCCCAGTGTGGGACTCGATCCCGGGACTCCAGGATCACGCCCTGGGCCAAAGGCAGGCGCCAAACCGCTGAACCACCCAGGGATCCCCTAATGAAGGAGTTTTGAGAAATTTCATAAACATATAAAGCTGTAAATTGAGATCACTCACAACTTCTCCAACCAGCCAGGGGCCCACACCCGCTTCCCAGACTTGTGAAGGAGAGCATGGCCCAAGGATCTTTGTGAACTAAGCAGCTTCCAAGGGATGACCACAAAATATTTTCTGATAGTATGTGAACTAGAGAGGAAATCTCAAATCAGACACAGTTACTGTTCAAAAAGTGCTTGGGGAACCATAAGGAGAGGCTGCCACTCTCCCACCAGAGCGGCCAAGATCAAGTGAGGATTGACAATATCCAGTACTGTCAAGGATATGGGGGACCCAGAACTCACATGCTTTACATCAGTGCAGTTACTTTGAACAACTCGAAATGTGTGTTAACACTGGATATTTGCACCTTCGTGACCGAGTGATGCCACTCCTAGGTACGTGGCTGTTTGGGGCTGAGTTGTGTCCCCTCCCCCCCCACCACCGTGCCCCAAAATTCACCTGTTGAAGTCCTGACTTCCAGAACCTCAGGGTGTGACTATAACTGGAGAGATGATTTTTAAGGAGATAATTAGGTTAAATTAGGTCACTAGGGTAGAACCTAGTGCAGTATAACTGGTGCCCTTATAAGAAAAGGGGATTGAGATGCAGATATATATGGAAAGAAGACCCCCACGAAGATACAGGGAGAAGCCCGCCATCTGCAAGCCAAGAGTCCACAGAAACCATCCCTGCCGACACCTTGATCTTTGGCTTCCAGCCTCCAGAATGGTGAGAAGATAAATTCCTATTATTTAAACTGCTTGGTCCGTGGCACTTTGTTACAGCAGCTCCCACAGACTAACACAATGGCCAAGGGGAAGGAATGGATAAACCTCACGGGCATTGCTGAGTGACCAAAGTCAGGCACCAAACAGTGCACACTGTTTGATTCCATTTATACGAATTTTCAGGCAAAACTAATCCATGGTGACAGATGTCAGAACAGTGGGGTTTTAACTGGGAGGAGCACAAGAGAGACTGCTGGAAGCTGGAAACGTTCTCTATCTCCATCTGGGTTTGGGCTACACATTGTATGTATGTAAATATTAATCACACGTGATAGTTACAGGGTTTCTGTTTGGGATGATGAAAGAGTTCAGGAAGAGTGATGGTGACAGTTGTACAATATTATGATTATAATTGAATGCCCCCGACTTTTACAGGTAAAAATAGTTAAAATGGCAGATCTTAGGTTTTATACATTTTACCATATTAAAAATCTTCCCAAAAAGTCATCAAACTGTAACTTAAGATACATGCCCTTTACCGTACATTATGCTTCTATATATAAGTTGGGGGTGGGGGAAGCTGTCAAGGAATATTTCACAATGCCTGGATGATACAGCTGTGACATGCATGTTTCTTTTTCTCTATTTTCCTTCTGGAAACCTCCTCCCCATTGTGATGCTAGCACTTTGAATGCCAGGCAGGGAGGTTCGGTTGACTTCCTTCGAGATTCTCCTACTCCAAGGATACTTTATTTTCTTGCTCTCTTTTTTTCTCTTTTTAAGTTCAGCGAATCATCTTCCCTGATAGTCGGGGCGAAGGCTTGGCACATGAATGAGCACATCACTGAACTCAGGGAAAAATCTGAAGATCTGATGTAAAGATGAATCCTTCCCTTCCGGCCTACCTCCTCCATCCATCCTCAAAACGCATTTTCAATCAGTTGGCTGGAGAAGATCTTTATAAAAAGGGCACAATTAACATGGCAGGTGCCTTGGTTACATGCAAATAATAACAGAGGAGAAAACAGACGTATAATTACTTGGGCTTTTTTGGTGCTCGAGTGTTACTACTGCTGATATTAAGTAAAGAACATGACACCCAATTGTACTCCGAGTGTGGGGGGTGATTCACTTTCAGCTGGTGGAGATGCGGGCCTTTGGGGGGGGGATGTAGAAAGTGGACTTGAATTTTTTTAAAAGACAAGAAAAGAGATTAACTCCTTAAGGACACATGAGTGAGCGGCTGGGCCCTGTTTGGCTTTGTGGCCTCCCTGGCAGGGATCTCCCCTCCACCCCGCCCCCAGCCCACTCCCCCTGGGGATCCCACCCATTCGCACCTGGATACTGGTGCCTTTGGCACACACCCTTCTCCTCGGATACAGTAGAGAAGGGACCACTGAGTCCAAATCCCTCCCTCAGCCCCTACAACAACAGAGAGTGGCAGGGTGGCAGGGCCAGGTGTCCCCAGCCAGGTACACTTCACTGCTGCATGCCAAGTGGTCGGAGATCTGGACACCAGGCCCTGGCTGAGCCTGGTTCTGGGGGACACAGCCCCAGCACAGACACTGTGGTAGATCCACAAGTGCCACAGCCATCGAACCCCGGGAAGCAGGTTCTCTGCAGAGGAGGTGTGGACAGGGAGCGCCCACAGCTGACATGTCATCCCCGCTTGCACATCTCCGTTTGCCTCTTCCTTTATGATGCCAGTCCCGGACCTGCCCCCAGACTGTTTGGAACCACTCCCATCCTCTGAGCCTCCGGAGTTTCTACTAGCAAACAGCAGGGGCACTCGCTCCACGTGGCCTGGGGAGGAGGCCAAACCCCTGCTGTCGCCCCTTGTCATGGGTTGGATCGTTTGTCCCAAAAAAGATACATGGAAGTCTCAATCCCTGCGAACGTGCCCTTATTTGGAAATAGGGTCTCTGTAGATGTGACCAAGTTACGGTGAGGCCACAGGAGAGGAAGATGGGCTCTGAGTCAGTGGAGTGGTGTCCTTATAAGCAGAAGGAATTTGGACCCAGAGCTGGCAACACAATGGCTACGAGTCTCTGGCGTCTCTCGCCAACAAAATGAGGATATGAATACTTCCTTGAGGAGTTCTGGGCAGGAGTCAATGAAGCACCTGCCAGTGCATGGGTGACTTTACCATTATGGTCATCGTTATTTTAAAAAACGATGATGATGTTCTGGAGACTGTCTTCTTCGAATACTCATTGCTCTGCTCTCTTTTAACACCTTCTTCTTCCTTGTTCTAAAAAGCCTACACTTGACTCCAGTTGCTGGAATTCCCAGTTGGCAAATTAAGTACAAGTTCAGGGTTTCAGAAAATCAGGGGTCTAGAGAGATGCATGAATGTGTGTTATTTTAGGAAATAAATTTGTATGATGCAGTCTCCTATTATTTTATTTTAACTTTTTAAAGATTTTATTTATTTATTTAGAGAGAGAGGGGACACTGTTTATGAGCCTTGGGAAGGACTTTGTCTTTTTCCTGAGGCCAGTGGAAGCCACTGCAAGAGTGTGGGCAGCTCCGTGATGTGCTCAGGCATTTTCAAGTGTACCCTGGGCCTCTGGCAGCCAAGTGAGGAAGGGAGCAGAAGGAGCCAGCGTGGGTCTGGGAGACTAGATACCACACCCAGGTAAGAGATGAGGAGGGGACTCACTAACCAATACTAAAGTGACTTAAAATCCCAGTCCTTCCTCTCAGTTATGTCCGACGAACAGGCTGCAGCATGCCTGGCTGCTGCTCAGAACAAAGCCTGCAGCTGTCTCTCTGCGTGGGATCAGACGCAGGACAAGCAGAGGACAGTCCATGCCAGACCAGGCAATCCGCAGAGACGTTAAATCCCCAGTCCCAGAACCAGCTGCAGCTCCAAATGCTAGCAGACAGGAGCATAATGTCCTGCAACCCGGGGGAGGCATGAAGGGTGAGGGCAAGTCTCAATGCAGGTATTTGGCAACCAAGAGCGGTGACCTGGAAGGAGAGGAGAGGCAGGTGTGATTGAGGGACAGCTCCATGCTCGGCACATGTGTCACCTCGTTTGGTCCTCTTGGCGACCCTGCAGGGAGGCTGTTAGTCTCCCATTTCATAGGTGAGCAAACTGAGGCCTAAAAGACCTGAATGCCCTGACCCAGGGGTCCAGCAGTTACAGCCGCGGCTGCCTTTTCATTGATCCTGGAGTCTCTAATTTCAGATCTGAGCCACGGTGCTAAACTGACGCATCTTCCACAGGGGCCGGCGGTGACCTCACGGGGAGGACTCCAGCTCATGACAAAAGCATGGGCCGCTGTGACTCCAGAAAGGATTAAGGACCAGCACCCGGTTTGTACTGACCACACGCAAGTGCCCAAGCTACGTGCACGTAGCCATACTGACACGCTCTGGTGGAGGCTCCATGGATTTAGCAGGTGGAGGAGTGGTTCCGAGAGGTGAGGTCACGGGACAGCAAAGAGTGAGGGCCGGCTTGTTCTGCTCCAGAGGAGACAAGGGGATCAGGTTGTTCTTTTATTATTTGTACCTCAATACTGAGGAGTGGCGTGACAACGATGGAGTATTTTGTTCCTATATCTTCTCTTTATCCACACCCCCCCCCACCTGTCTTATCAGAAAACCCCATTGATTCTTTTTTAAAGTACAAAGAGAATCCAGCTGATCCTCGCCACACCCAGTGCTCACACTCTGGCCACGGACCCTGTTGTGACTCTTCTGGAAATTGCAGGAGGCCCCTTGGTGGTCTGTGTGCTCCCGCCCCCCTCCAGCCCCAACACACACACACACACACACACACACACACACACAGCAGCCGGATGACCCTGACAGGATGGATTGAGTAGTATCAGGAGGGTGTGTGCTAGCATAGCAGTTCCGAGTGCAGCTCACACTCACTCCCACAGGCCTGGGCCCAGCTCCTGGCTTGGCCGCTGGCTGGCCGGGCACCCCGGGCCAGCCACCTGCCTGCTTGGAGCCCCACAGTCTCTCCTGTTCAGCGTGCAAGACGAGGGCACTGCCACATGGGGTGTCCTGGGTGTGAAACGCAGGATGCTTTCCAAGCGCCAGACACACCCAAGGGGTGATAAGTACCAGTTATTCAGATTGTTACACCCCGCGACCTCCCTGAATTGAGGAACGTGCCTATTTCCATCAAGACTACTTCCAAACCTTCTTTTTGTGTGTGGGGGGGGATGGGGGGTAACAAGGTAATGAGCGTGCAGATGGGGATTCCATTTGGGCAGAAGAATCCGGGAACTGGCCTAAATGATGATGCCTCCCCCGTGTCATCTTTGACCCTTCCTGTTTACACTTTGCGGGGATGCAGTGTGTAGAGGCTTCACCTGAGTCAAAGAGACAGCAGTCACCTCCATTGTTTTATCTCTGATCCCAGTCTGTGAGGGCCCAGAGTAATTCTGGAAGCTGTTTGCCCTGATAAGGAGATGATCGGGGCTCACATCGTACGTAAATAGTGTATGGGTTTGCATGGCCACGGAGAGAGGGCAGTCGGGAAGACATTTGTTTGAGGTACAGATATTGGGGTCGGTGAATTCTGGCCAGAGAATCCAGGGAGTAAGCTCCAGGAAATTGGCACATGTTCCTTCTTTTCTTGGCTGCACCCCCAGGGGTCAGTGCTTCCATTTAGACCAAGAGCCTCGAGCTTGTATTTGTCACTTTGATAGAGGACATATTTTCCCTATTCTGGTTCTGCTTTACTTGTCCATTAAAATCACCATCATCGGAGCAAAAAAAAAAAAATTATAGAACATCTCGCATCATATAATCCCACTCATGTAAATTATACAGGTGTGTCTTTCTTTCTTTCTTTCTTTCTTTCTTTCTTTCTTTCTTTCTTTCTTTCTTTCTTTCTTTTCTTTCTTTCTTTCTTTCTTTCTTTCTTTTTCTTTCTTTCTTTTCTTTTCTTTTCTTTTCTTTTCTTTCTTTTCTTTTCCCTTCCTTCCTTCCTTCCTTCCTTCCTTCCTTCCTTCCTTCCTTTCTTTTTTTGAAGCAGCTTGCTTTTTTTTTTTGTATATTTTTTATTGGAGTTTGATTTGCCAGCATATAGTATAACACCCGGTGCTCATCCCATCAAGTACCTCCCTCAGTGTGTGTTTCTTTAAGCCCTAGAAAGATGTCTAGAAATACACTCTTTAAGATATTGAAAGTGGCCAACAAGTTATGTAGGTCCGATGGGAATTTGGGTGACCTGCTTGTCTTTTTATCCTTTCTTGTATTAGGTAAAAGTTTCTTAAAGTCACACAAATTATCTGTGTGATAAAAAAATAGTTTATTCACTTCCAAAGAGAAAACAAAAATCCATCATCATCATTCTTGTCATCGCCATCATCATCTTCATCTTTGCAAATAAACTCAGGTCGTGGCCGGGTTGGGATGCTTGAATTTTGCCATATTTGTGGCATAGTTGGTGTCTGATGTCCAGTGGTAGCCACTGTAGGAAGTCTAACTAGAGAAGTCAGTGAGTTGACCACCTGGTTTTCAAATAAATGGAAGTTGGGAGTTATTTGAGCATTTGTTGTTGGCATCTAAATCGAAGTATTGGGTGAGGCAGGGGTCTACGCTCTTCTCTTCCCACTTCTACCTATATTTGTGGGGATGGGCAGGTTTCTATGAGTCCAAAGGCTGGGAACCCATTTGTTCAACAGAAGTATTCTAAGTCCTCACTGTGAAATGAATGGGGGTCAGAGAAACATAGTAGAGATATCTGGTAACTCTAAGCCATCCTGGCCTGGAGCTTCCTTGCAGTGTTTGCGGGGGGGGGGGGGGGGTTGGGGCAGTGGATAGAGGCATCAGATTTATAATTCTCACATCCATCCCTTTATTTAACCAGTATCTGCTAACCATCCTCTGTGGGCAGACGCGAGACCAAGGCCTCATGCTCACTGGAGATCTTGACACAGAGTCTCCCTCATGGAGCCCATAGCCTAGCCCATAGCCTAGTGGGGAAGACAGGCAGTAAATATAAAGTAATGAGCTCTCAGAGAACCAACCTGAGAAGGGCAGTGATGGATAGAATATGAATTAGATGCCAAATTAGTCAAATCAAGGTCAGCAAACTATAAGCTAAAAATGATTTTTTTTTACATTTTTCAAGGGTTGTAAGCAAAAATAATAAAATGCAACATGAACCTTAAGTAGCCCACAAAGCCTAAAAGATGTATTATTGTCTGGCCTTTTGCAGCATATTTACCAACCTCTGAAAGGGAGGAGAAAGGGACAGGGGGAGGATATATGTAGGCAGAGTGGCCAGGGAGGCCTTTCTGAGGATGCAACTTTTAAAAAGCTGAAACCTGGAGGAGCAGGAGCTAGCCATGGGGATAGCCTGTGTGGTCCAGAAAGAAGATCTTCAGTGCAAAGGCCCTGAGGCAGAAAGAAGGCACGTGTATGGCTGGAGCATTGTGGTGGAGGAGATGGGTGATACAAGGGGCCGGAGCTGAGTGTTCAGTCTGGGTTGCTTCTTCCCCCACTGGGAGTGGCCTCTTCAAGTTGAGCCAATTGTGGGTGACTGAGGGGCTATGATCATTCTTCCCGAGAACAGAAGGAAGGAAAGCTGTCTTATTCTCCCTCCTACGTTGTCCAGGACCTGTCTGGTGGGCAGGCTAACCTAGAATTCAAAATGTACAGATTTCCTGTTCTCACTTCTCCTAACTGATAGAGATGGAACCCAGAGCATCTGAATCTTTTTAAAGTTCCCAGGTAGTTGTGATAATCAACCAGACTTGGGAACCAACATGTGTATAAAGCACCCCACAAGACATTTG
Organism: Canis lupus baileyi; assembly: GCF_048164855.1. Lineage (NCBI taxonomy): Eukaryota > Metazoa > Chordata > Mammalia > Carnivora > Canidae > Canis > Canis lupus. Next base: position 44,846,791 of record NC_132845.1, on the reverse strand, counting down.
GCACATAATAAAGACTCACTCATGCTCGCTGCTTTATAATGTAATAAAACAGCTTTGGAGTAAATATAGAACCTTTGCAGAGTGGTCAGGAGCATGGACTCTTAGCCTGAGCACCTGTATCCACATCCTAGAATTAATAGCTAGCTGTGTGGCCTTGAGAAAGTTTCTTCACTTCTCTGAACCTCAGCCGTATCATCTCTAATATGCAGTTAATAAGAGTACCCACCTCACAGAGTTGTGTAGTTTAAAATGAGTCAATATATGTAAAATGCATACAACAGGGGCCAAGCAGTTGATTCTCTATTAGCTGTGATGATCTTTTCCACGAAATATGTTGGGAACTGCCAGGGTTTCCTAAACTCAGGGTTTAGGAAATTATGATAGCATCAGACTATGATGAAACGGCCCGTAATTTGAGGAACTATGCATGACCTCCGAGAATTTGTAAGAAGCCCAAGAAATGTAATTTTCCCCCAATTTTCTCAGAAAGAGTCGCATAGGAAAGTCCAACAGAATCCAATGAAGATTACACAAGCCGTTAAGATTCCGAAGCTAGATTAAGAAGGGGGGAAAGAAATCACAAAAGACGCAGAATGTAACAAGGTTGGGACAGAAATGTGGTTTGTTTTTCATCGTAGCTGCAACAGGAATTAATCAGCGTGACACCGAGCGGCAATGTGGTTCTTTTCCAAAAGAAGGTAGTTTAGCACAGCCGCGGACAAGTGAGCTAATAAGACCAAATATGCGTGCACACGTGTGCACATGCATGCACGGGCACTCTTCCTCAGCTCGAGTATAATAAATCAGCCCCAAAGGACTTCCAGAAAAAATTGGACGTCGGTGTTGGCACAAGTCCACCTAAAAAAGACACCGGAAAAATAGTAGCGCTAGAGCCAGGCCTCTGTGCAGCAAGCAGACGTGCAAGGTGGGGAAAGGACACAGAAGTGCAACCCCCAGGCAGGCACACCTGGGAGACCTTCCTCAGTCGTCAGCCAACTGTGAGAAAGCCCGTGCAAATCAGGACCTGGGAATAAATCTCAGCTCTGGCCCTTCCAACTTCGTGACCTTGGGCAGATTCACTGAGCCTCAGATTCCTCATTGAGAACCGCCTTACCTTAGAAAATTAAGAATGAGATGATCGCAGGGATATGACTTCTGGGCACACTGGTTCCCACACCCGGTCCCCGAGTCCTGCATGTTTGGTAGCGATGACATATCCCTTGCAACTTTTCTGTTTCGTCCACGCCTCGATCCTCCTATTTGCTCCACGAAGCCAAATTCCCTAAACAAGTTGCCTCTGCGTCGCAGCTCCGTCATTAAACATAGACTCAGATGAAGGTCTTACCTGGACAAGATGTCAGGAACCTTCCCGGTGGCTGCCAGTTGCTGAGATGATGCAACAATTGTTTCAAACTGGTTTTGCTCACTTGGGAGATGCCCTGTTGGGGCTGAGCATCATCCCTCCTACAACGCGTGCCTGCCTAGGAGACTGAGAATTTGCTTTCTTCCCGCCAGGGCATTTCTTTGCTGCGGTGCAGTAAGGATGCAGCAAGCTGCTAAATGGAGGTGGACGCCTTTGTTTTCTGTGGCCGTTGTAACAAGTCACTGCAAAGTTGGTAGTCTAAAAGAACAGAAATGCATTTTCTTTATTTTTTATTTTTTTACTTTTTTATTTTTTTAGAAATGCATTTGCTAACACTTCAGGGCTTTTGGACTTGTCACTGGGCTGAAACCACCGTGTAGGCAGGGCCATGCTCTCTCCGGAGGCTCCTGGGAGGATCCCCTCCTGCCTCTTCTAGCTCCTGGTGGCTGTCGGACCCCGGGTCCCCTCCAGTCTTCAAGGACAGCGCCTGCCAACCTCTCTGCGCCACTCCTCTCCCCCCCACTCACACCCACTGCTGCCTCCTCTCCTGTGTGTCTGCGGGCTCTCCCTGTGCCTCTCCCCCATAAGGACACCTGTGATTGCATTTAGGGCCCACCGGACCATCTCTTTGTCACAAGACCCTTAGCCGAACCACATCTGCAAAGACCTTTTTTCCAAATTAGGTCACATTTACACATTGCAGGGATTCGAAACTGATTATCTTTGGGTGCCATTGTTCAGCCACTACAGTGAGTGACACGAGGCACCAGGAGAGATGGGGAAATCGCCTTCCCTGTGGGACAACTACCACGTGCTGGATGCATTCCCTAAAACAGCCTGCTGTGCTAAATACCACAATTTCCATCGTATCGATGGTGTTTTAAAAAACAACAACAGTAAAATAAGCTTAGAATAGTGGCAGCTTTGGGGGTTTTTTTCATTAGCAAGGAGGTGGTAATTAATTAGCTCAACACAGAGCACTGGCTCTTTTTTCTACTTGCAGCACCTCACCCCCATCCCAAACTGGCCAGTGACAGCTGATACGGGGAATGCTTTGATTAGCCAGGATTTGTGGGTGTGGGGCTTGAAATGCATGGTGTCTATTGATCCTCACATCAGTCTCTGCACCTGTTGCCAATGGCACGCTGATGCTCTAGTGCTCCCCTCACCATACTTTGCCCCCATGCTGCTCAGCATGGTCCACAGCCCTGTGTGGTGCTGAGTCGTAGGGTAGCTCTATTTTTAACTCTTTGAGGAACCTCTACAGTTTTCCAGAGTGGCTGTACCAGTTCACATTCCCATCATCAGTGCAAGAGGGTTCCCCTTTCTCCACATCCTCTCCAACATTTGTTGTTTCCTGTCTTGTTAATTTTCCCCATTCTCACTGGTGTGAGGCGGTATCTCGTTGTGGTTTTGACTTGTATTTCCCTGATGGCCAGTGATGCGGAGCATTTCCTCATGTGCTTGTTGGCCATGTGTAGGTAGGTAGCTAGGTCTTCTCAGGTGAAGTTTCTGTTCTTTCTTTTGCCCATTTCATGATTGGATTGTTTCTTTGCTGCTGAGTTTAATAAATTCTTTATAGATCTTGAATACTAGCCCTTTATCTGATACGTCATTTGCAAATATCTTCTCCCATTCTGTAGGTTGTCTTTGAGTTTTGTTGACTGTTTCCTTTGCTATGCAGAAGCTTTTTATCTTATGTCCCAATAGTTCATTTTTGCTTTTGTTTCTCTTGCCTTCATAGATGTATCTTGCAAGAAGTTGCTGTGGCCAAGTTCAAAAAGGGTGTTGCCTGTGTTCTCCTCTAGGATTTTGATGGATTCTTGTCTCACATTTAGATCTTTCATCCATTTTGAGTTTACCTTTGTGTCTGGTGTAAGAGAATAGTCTAGTTTCATTTTTCTGCACGTGGCTGTCCAATTTTCCCAGCACCATTTATTGAAGAGACTATTCTTTGTCCAGTGGATATTCGTTCCTGCTTTGTCGAATATTAGTTAACCATAGAGTTGAGAGTCCACTTCTGGATTCCCTATTCTGTTCCATTGATCTATGTGTCTGTTTTTGTGCCAGTACCACACTGTCTTGATGACCACAGCTTTGTAGTACAACCTGAAATCTGGCATTGTGATGTCCCCGGCATTGGTTTTCTTTTGCAATATCCCTCTGGCTATTCAGGGTCTTTTCTGATTCCATACAAATCTTATTTGTTCCAACCCTGTGAAGAAAGTCCATGGTATTTTGATAGGGATTGCATTGAATGTGTAAATGGCCCTGGGTAGCATAGACATTTTCACAATATTCATAAGGTAATTTAAAAATGTTGACTTATCTGCCTTCCCTACTTGCCCATCAATGGTGGACATCAATGGTGTTTCCATGGGATGGACTGGAAAAGGCATCTCAGCTTAATATGAGGAAACTGAGGCACAGAAGAACAAGTGATTTGACTAAGCCCATGCCACAAGTGGCAGAGCCGGGGGCAGACAAATAATAACAACAACAGCAGGAGCAACTGCCTCCTACAATGTCCTAAGCCAGGCACTTTGCTGGCATTTACCCCTTTGAAGTTCTCATGAGCCACAGCATGGGGTATCGCCTTTGTGAGAATTTTATGAATAAGTTGATGGAGTCCCAGGATGGTTGAAAGTTTAGGAAGAACCGTGCTCAGAGCCCAGGTCCCCAGACAGCAATAGGCCAGGATGACGGATGTGAAAGCCCCAAAAGCCAGCTCGGTCCATCACTTCCCAAATAGAAACATGCCTGTAATTATATCAGTTTAACTCAGCACAGGGAGGGGTCTGGCGACGGATGATCTGAGTCCGCAAGTGGCAAACCTTTGCAAGCTGCGCATCAACGCCGCTGGCGCCCTTCATCCCATTTGTCACCTGCTTGGCAGCTGTCACCCATGATTGAGCTGGAGCAGCTGACATCATGCATTTCGACACAATCACCAGGTTTCCCTGTTTTGAGTTGTGAGCTTATTGATGTCTAAACGGAAAGCCAGAAAACTTAATCTCTCGGGATCATAAGCTGAACCCGTTGGGCCAGGGAGAGAGAGAATTCACTTTTATTGGCCACCTGCTATTGCGTGTGTAGCATGGCACAGCAGCGCCGTGCCGTGATCTTTTGGAGATAACGGTTCGTAAACTTGCAGAGGGCGACGATTGGCATCAAGTGCCCAGTGTTGTGCCTGGCACAAGATCGAAAACTAGAGTCTGCGTCAGTGATGTTGTTGTCCTGAACAGTAATGCAAATCTCCACCGTCAGCCCCTGCTTTGGCTGCTTCCCCAGGCTTCGCACATAATAGGTGCCCAATAAATACGTATGCAGTGAGTGACGGAATGATGGGACCAAGCAGATGGACGTGATTATTCCCATGTGGAGTAGGTGTCTGGCATTCTCATTTTGGCGATCTGGCACCTGAAGCTCCTTCTGTTACCAGAGCATTTTCCCCACCTTTTAAAGAAGAGCCCACCGTCCGCCCCCCCCCCCCCCGCAACACACACACTTTAGAAGGCAAAGATGCCAAATACCCACTTCCTCCAGTCTTGGTGATTGCCAGCCTCTGTCGATCTGTTGTGTCTGCTCTAGAGTGGAATTGGAGCTACAGGCACCCAAAAAATGGGGGACATTTTGCAATCATTTTGATAATAGATGGTGGCCATCGTGGCGGCGTCTTCCATTTTCCATGAAGAGCCCTGGGTCAACAGCATGCCCCATATCCAGGGCTGGGGCTGAGGACCAAACAGGCTGCAGGGAGATGCTGGGAGTGACGGCCAGCAGTTTTGGGAATTTGGGGGGAGGTGATGCCACCTGCACAACTTTGAACCTAACTCTGGTCCTCTGGTAGTGAGCTTCCTTAGGACACCCGTGTTTAGCTTCTGCTTCCTACAACCAAAGTCCCTAACCACTCATTCCATCACTTACCAATGAAAGAAATGTTGCCAAGAAAGCAAAGTGACTCGTCCAAGTTCATACAGCTGCCAAGCAGCCAGGCGTGTTTACAAGCTCTGATCTGGGGATTTTATAGCCCATGCACTTTGAGCTTCCCTGACCTTCTGAGAAGAAATATGTTTCCATTAAACCACTTGGCTGCTAGAAATGCAAATCAAATATATGGTTACAAGAGTCAAGAGTCTTTTTCGTGCTCAGTGCACGTGCATGCCACATAGTCACATGGACCAGTGGGCACGTGTGGGTCCATCCTGCAAACCTCGTTGTGGATGCTCTGTACAGAAGCCAGCCTGGCCATCTGGACCTCGGAGTTCTGGTTAAAAGGAGAAATCCATTTGTCCAGCATCAATCAAAAGAAACCCCTCAAACTCAGACAGAATGGACTCAATTTTTAATTGGGTTCGAGTCAGATAATTACTCAGCTGCCCATAAAATTCATTTTAACTTATTAAATGGAGCTTCCAAAATAGCATTGCTATGGAATGTGGCCAAATGTGTGGCCAATCTGTCTAAAGGAAAAGTGTTTTGGGCTGAAAACTGGATCCTTTCTTACCCAGCAGCTGAAGGACTGGGCAAGGAACTCAACCTCTCTGAATCGTACTTTCCTTGGCTTTCTGGGACTATGATATTTATTTCTGCCCCCCGGCGGTGTTGAGGATATAAATGAGATGTTTATGTAAACTATGGCTTGGCACAGAAAAGGTGCTCAATAAATAGTATAAGGACAGAAGAAGGATTCCCTTAGGATGGATTCCCACAACTGCTGAGAAAAAGGCCGTGGAACAATTTTAAGAATCCTTGATTTCTATTCCAACTTGTTTTTCCCCAAAGGTTTGCACTAATTTCCCCAGCCCTTGGCAATTTATAAAAGCACCCATTGTGTAAAGAATTTTAACCAGGTCCTTGCCGACTGGCATGGGTCGCTGAGCAATGGCATTTCGGACGCCAGAGACGAGGATGGTCTGGCAGGTAAACTGATCGGTGAACTGATACAGGATTCACCCAGGTGACATTCAGCCAGAGTGGGCGCAGGATGACTGTCAAAACACTCTGCCTTCAGTGATGGGTGCACAGGGGGCTATTGTGCTTCTGTAGTCAGACTCGGAACTCTGAAATTTGCAGGGGACCTTGCGGGCTCCATCCAACTTCCGCTCAGCGCAGGAGTGACTGAAGCTGAGGTCCACACACAGAGGAGGGAGAAAGCCAGGTATTCCAAAGGCCGAATGCCTTCAACGAGAGAACGTAGCAGGTGGCAGCGCTGCCTTTGTTGGAGCTCCCAGAGCACAACGCTTCAGAGGAGCAAGAGACAGAAACAGAAGAACGTGGATGAATCCCGCAGCCACAAAACCCCTGTCTTTTCTGTCCATAACGGGGAGGATGACCATTCATCTGTCCTCAGAGAGTTGGACACGTGAAATGATTTACAACAGAACTCTCTGGCCGTGTGTTGATTTATGAGGCTTGTCTCGCTTTATCGCATGATCCAGGTCGTGCACACAAGAGTTTTTGAAAACTCTGGAGCCAGACAGGTCTGCGTTCAAAGTCGAGCTCCACCACATGTGATCTGTGTGTCCTAGCTGCCCTGCCTTGGTGAGATTTTTTTTGTTCTCTCGGATTCTGCAGATGTTGGGAGTGATGGCTACCAGTTCTCGGAATTTGGGGGGAGGTGATGCTGCCTGCACAGCTTTGAACCTCGGCCTGCTTTGCTCGCTTCCATCGCAGGGCTGTGGGCATCTGAGTTAGCTACCCTTCCACTGGGGCTCTCCAGGCCAAAAATCTGCTTCCTTCCCATCCTCTGCCAAGTCCACAAACTGGGAGAAGACTACTCTAGGTGCCCAGACCCTTACCGGTACAAGTGAGAATGGTGCACAAGTTCTGCTGTACCTGGCGACTTGCACGTGGACCTGTCCAAAGACCTACCGAGAGCGCCGGTCAATCCATGCGTTGGAGGTATGAATAGTGCACACCTACTTGCACTTGCTCCAAATGAATAAATAGGCCTGATGTCCCAGGGCCACCTGTTAATCCCATCAAGAGCAAAAGTACCTACCTAATGTAATTTGTTTGGCAGCCTCTCAGCGAGAGATGCCAAGACTCCCTAAACATTAAGTGTATTAATGTCCCCCCTTGGAGGAGATCTTCACTTTTAACCAATGTTAAATTCTTCGGCAGCAACTTCTGGCCAGGAAACCTGTCCCTGCTGTGGGAGGGGAGGATCCAAGTGTTCAGCTAAGCGGCACCTCATGAATAATTTTAATTTCTTCTAAAGAGGAAACACAATAGAATTGGGGTCACTGTTGGTGCTCGGTGACTGCACACCAGGGTTCTTTGAACCAATCGTTCTGACCCAGCAGGGGAGCACACCCCCTGCTGTGGAAGGATAGCACTCAATGATTTATGGCCATGGACCATCCATCCCTAATTCTTGGCTTTGGAAATCAGGCTGGTGGCGAGAGAAGATGGAGAAAGGATGGTCTGATTGCAAACTCCTAATTAATGTATGTTTTATTTATGCTTATGAAGCCTGAAATATTAATGGAGGCAAGAGAATGCATAATTGATATGCCCCCTAGAAAATGTGCATTATGGTGCACGGACAGGAAGCCCCAAACGTCCTTCTGTCAAAGATGCAAGAAGGCTCCTACGGCTACTTGCAGCTCTGGAGTGCTTTGTGTTGCTGGAAGTCTTGAAATCTCCATGCACCCTGGCAGCTGGTATCAGAACGATGTTCTTTTTAGTATCTTGTCTCTTGGATGAGTATAACATTTCATCATTTCTTTGGAGAAGGAGAGAGGAGCCAAGAGAGATCTTGTATTAATGGAGTCCCTAACATGTGACAAGCATTTTTCCAGTGCTCTCATTTATCATTGTGATAATACCAACCCTGTTATAAATTCTATTTCTATGGGAGAAGCGATGTACCTAAGGTTACACAATGAGTGAGTGGTGAAGCTAGAGTTCAAGACCTATTCCTCTTACACCACAATGATCAGTGCTGTGGGCAAGATCCCCTAGTGAGTGCTAAGAATGGTGGGAATGTGGGGGTGACCTCCTGACCCATCACTTCCAAGATGTGGGTTGTAAGCAAGCCACCTAATCATTCTGTTGACTCTGTTTCCTTATCTGTGAAACTGATGGGATAGCCATAGTACCTGCATCATAGGATTATTATAGGATTGAGTGAGTAATACCTATAAAACCCAAGCACCTGGCACATAATAAGCACATGATAAACTTTAGGTATTACTATTATTATGACTACAGAGGGTGAGAAATGGGTCAGAGAGATAATGAGACACCAGATGCTGCAAGAAATTAGGTTTTCACACTAAGCGAATTGGGGCGACGTTGCGAGGTTTTAAACCAAAGAACGATAATAAGAAAAATGCAATCCGACTTACATTTTAAATGGTTTGCTCAGGTGGTTGTGCTGAGAACAGACCGTGAAGGAAAGACCAAAAAGACTGCAGGGAAACCCTTTGGGAGGCTTTGAGGAACCCAGGTGAGGGATGGCGGCTGCGGGTGAGAATGGTATGGGCAGCGAAAATGCTGAAAGGGGGTGGATTCTGATCATGTTTTGAAAGTAAAGCCAACAGGATGCACTAATGGGCCGTATGTGGGGTGTGAAAAGAAGGGAGCTCGAAGATGAGCTCAGACACCTGGGAAGGTGTGGTTGCCCTCAAAGATGGGAAGGATATGGTGGAGCAGGTGCGTGGAGGTTGAGTTTGATACATACCTGTTGGTCCTCCCAGAGGATATGCCAAGCATATCTGTACAAGAGTCTGGAAAAGGCATTTTCTCTAATTCTCTTCTTTTCGTTCCTAGCTTCAATTCATTCTCTCCTTATAAGCACTGAGGAATAAGAGAGGGGAGCATAAAAATGTACCAGCAGATTCATCTAGTCATGCTCCACTTGTTTGATGTGTTCCTCTGTAAGGAGTATCATGTTATGTCATACGACTCCCCGAAAAACGTATCTAATGGAAAACCAGGAGATGATGATGGTGGTGGTGGTGGTGGTGGTGGTGACAGGATATTAGTCATCAGCTCAGAGACAAGAAATGACAAGGAATAGAAAAAGATAGAAGGAATGAATGAACAAAGAAGAGGAGGATGGAAGGAGGGAGATAAACACCATCCTTAGACATTCCAGTGACAAAGTGGTTCTTCATCTTAAGGAACATCAGCTTCCAGGGCAGGGGGGTGGGAGGCTGAAATAGCAGCCAGATGGACGCGTGGATTTTTCTGTTTCTCGAAACCCAGGCGAGTGCTGATCAAGGAGTGAACTCTATCAGAAATCCCAGAAGCTTAATTAGGGTTGAGTTTCCTTTTCTGCCCTGTGGATAACAGGATGTTCAGGGTCCTCCTTGAGGCCTGAAATGGCACAGGAGCTCCTGAAGTGGTTTCCATGGCCCCAGCCATGAGCCTGACACATAATGTGCATTGCCTTCGTTAATCATCACGAAACCCCTATGATGTACATGTCAACCTGTTTCTGCTAATGAAGAAAGAAAGGCTCAGAGGGTCTGAGTGACTTCCCCAAAGTCGCAAAGCTCTAAGCGGGAAGGCTGGATCCAGTTATTTTTCCCAGTTATTTTCTGGCTTAAACCTGAGTATTTTTCCATGGTGCCAATGGGATCCCTCAAAGGGGACTTTGAGGCAGCAGTGAAATTGCCCTAATAATTGGGGGATAGGAGAGAGAGGTAGACTACATATGGGCTTTTCTGAGAGCCTTTTAGGTACCTTAGAAAGGCTACAAGTGGACCCTAAGCCAGGTGCCAGCCTCAGGGACCCTTGGGCCCACCCAGTAGACCCACTGCGTCCACCCTGAGCAACATTCATACAAGGTTTCAGTTTCTCAAGGCCCACTGTGGGGCCCCTCCATCCTGGATGGTAAACTCTGCCTTTAAAGACAAGAATTGGGTATCTGTTTTGTCACCAATGGTATTCCAGTGCTCAGAAAAACCTAGAATATTGTAGGGGATAAATAAGATAAAAAGCATTTAAGTGAATAAACAAAGCAAGATCCCGAATCACCAAATATTTTATTATATTCAGTATGGTTGTAATACCATGAAAACTTTATCTTATCTTTAATGTAGGATCCATGTAACGGGTTTATTGGGCACCTGCTTTGTGCAGGGCTGTGGGGAGGGGTACTGGAGATTCCACATTCAGCAGCGCAAATGTGGCCTCTGTCTTCATGGAACCTCACCTTCCAGAGGGAGAGAAAGGGATCACATGGCTAACTCCACTGCTGGTTCTCTGGATACTGTTTAGGGCAGAGGAAGTGGCACAAAGGAAACGTTCACAGTGGGAAGAGAACCTGTGACATAGAAGGATGACTTCAGAAAGATGACAGAGAGGTCAGGGAAGGCTTCCTCCATGTGAGCTGATAGTGCAGCTGAAACAGAGAAAGAGAGAGAAATGAGCATTAAGGGGTATTATTCAGCCTTTACAAAGAAGGAAATCCTGCCATTTGCAACAAGAAGGAAGAAACTGGAAGGCGTTGCATGGAGTGAGACAAGCCAGTCACAGAAGGACAAATTCTTGTGTGAGTTTCTGTATCTTTTGTGCTTTTGTTTGTGTACTTTCTGTATCTAAAATAGATTCCTGGCAGCAGGGAGTAGCATGGTGATGGCCAGGTGCTGAGGGGAAAGGGAAATAGGGATTTTTTTTTTAATGAGTAAAAGTTCTTTTAAACATTTAAAAAGCAAGTCTTAAAAAATAATAATAATAATAAATAAAAAGCAAGTCTTCTGGGGGCACCTGGGTGGCTCAGTGGTTGAGCGTCTGCCTTCAGCCCAGGGCGTGATCCCGGGGTCCCAGGATCGAGTCCCTCATCAGGCTCCCCGCATGGAGCCTGCTTCACCCCCTGCCTGTGTCTCTGCCTCTGTGTGTGTGTGTGTGTGTGTGTGTGGCTCATGAATAAATAAATAAAATGTTAAAAAAGAAAATCAGCCCTCTGTTTCACCCAAGGACATTTTTGATACCTTTCCATGCTTGTACATAAAAATCTTCTTCATTCAGGGCACCTGGGTGGCTCAGTCAGTTGAGCACCCAACTCTTGATTTCAGCTCAGGTCAAGATCTCAGGGTCCTGGGATTGAGCTCCCACACCAGGCTCCATGCTCAACGGGGTGTCTGCTTGAGTTTCTCCCTCTCCCTCTGCCTCTCCCCCTGGCTCACACTCTCTCTAAGTAAATAAATAAATAAATAAAATCTTTAAATGTAACTATACCATATTATAGCATTTGAGTTTTTTTAACTCTGTATAATTCTCTTGAGATCCATTCAGTGTGTTGGATGCATCCATAGGTTATTCCTTTTTATTGCTGAATACTATCCCACGGTATGGATGTACCAGAGTCTACTTAACCATTCACTCATTGAAGGACACTGGGTTGTTTCCAGTTTGGGACTAATATAAGTAAAGCTTCTATGAACAATTCACATGTAGGTTTTTATATAAACATGTTTTCATTTCTCAGACATAATTGCCCACAGGGGAGTTGCAGGATTGTATGGTAAGTGTGTGTTTAATCTGTAAGAAACTACCAAACTGGGCAGCCCGGGTGGCTCAGCGATTTAGCGCCGCCTTCAGCCCAGGGCCTGATCCTGGAGACCGGGGATCGAGTCCCACGGCGGGCTCCCGACATGGAGCCTGCTTCTCCCTCTGCCTGTGTCTCTGCCGCTCTCTCTCTCTCTGTCTCATGAATAAAATTAAAAAAAAAAAAAGGAACTACCAAACTGTTTTCCAGAGTGGCTTTACCATTTTACACTCCCACCAGCAATGTATGAGTGATCCAGTTTCTCTGCATCTTCTCCAGCACATGGTGTTGTCACTATTTTTTATTTTAGCCCTGCTGATAGGCTTGCAGTGAAATTTCATTATGGTTTTAATTTGCATTTCCCTACTAGCTAATGATGTTAAGCATCTTTCCATGTGCGTATTTGCCATCTGTATCTCTTGTTTGTGAAATGGCTCTTGATGTCTTTTGCCCATTTTCTAATAGGATTGTTTGTGTCACTGCTGTGGAGTGTGAGAGTTCTTAATAAGAATTTCTCTTTCTAACATTCATTTTGAGATGCTGGGTGTGCCAAATCAGAATTCTGATCAGATGGATGCTGCCTGTGGACATGGGGAAAGACCGCCTTAAGCCTCCTTTGCAGAATTATCATGCCTCTCAGTGATGCATAGTTCAGTCTCAGAATCTCTTTTATATATCTTACTTTAAATCAACAGTCCAGTGGGTATCCCTTAAAAATATCCGATTTTAAAAATGCACACAGACACATAAATTAAAACTACAGTGGTCAGAATTCTCTGGCAGCCAGCATACTGCCAAGTGATTAGCCACCTGGCAACTAAGCAGTGAATACTCCCATTTGATCTCTTCTCTCTTCTATGCATGCCCACCTAATGCACACTGAAAAGTTCTCATCTGTCTCCCTGTTGTAAAAGAAAGGTATATGTAATTTTTACATATTGCCAAGAATTGAGAAATTTGTTATGGTCAGAAGCATACGGCTCTGAGTCAGACAGCTTGGGTCAAACCCTGGCTTCACCAGGTGGTAGTGGGCCAGGTCAGTGCAGTTGTGCAAGTTGTGCACTGCACAACATGCATACTGATGAAGAGGTGACTGTGGGCTGAAATCCAGATTGCCCTGTATTTGCCAAGCTAGGCAAGCTGGCTGGGGGTTGGCTCCATCTGGATCGAGGAGATGCTTCTCTCTTACATAAAGGTGCTAATCACTTCCCAAGCCATATACCTATTGAGCTGTTACCTGTCCAAAAAGGTATTTTGTCCTTGTTCAAAAGGGAGTGTCTTTTTTTTTTCCACGTACAGTCCTCTAGGTTGCCAGAGGCCCTGTGCTGGGTTACCTTGGGCAAGTGACTTAGCCTCTTTGGGCCTCAGTTTTCTTGTTTTTGGAATGTGGATGATAATAGCACCTATCTCAAAGAGTTGCTGCAAGGACTAAGTGGGTTAATTCCTGTAGAAAGCTAGGCATAGCATTTGGTATATGATAAAAGTTCAATGAATCTTAAGTTGTTGTTATTATTAGTTCTGTTTAATGATGCAGAGGGACTGGCTCACCTGTGTGACCCAGTTTACAAACCAACAATTGGAAAATGAGACTTCAGTGTGTTGCACAAATCGGGACAATACAGCTGTTTATTAAACTGCAGAGTTTCTAATTTATTGCTGCAAAATGCTTCCAGGAGCAGAATGCTCCCCTGATCTGGGGGCTGGCGAGATGGATCAATAGGGAGAGGCTGGCAGAGTGTCCTTGGTCCTGGAGCCCTGCCAGCCCGGCTTTAACATTCTGGGTCAGGCACCCAGCCCTAGGCGCTCTCCTGCTGGCCTGATGTGATTCTTCCTCAAATAGTTTTTCCCTCCCTCTATTTCTTGCAAGATATAAGGTTTTCATTTCCTTTCCTTGAGAAAAATCCCATCTGTTCTCTGCCAATATTTTCTCTCCCAGAATAATAGCCTGAGTATCTCAAAGGGACTTGAGAGGCTGACTTGTCCATTTGTTTCCAAACTCCAGAGGGCAAAGGAATCATGTGCAAAACATATTAAAAATGCAGGTCCTTGGACCTCATCCCTTAAGGATTCTGATTCCGTACTCCTGGAGTAGGGCCCAGGCAATTTTCTTTTTAATCAGTACTTTCAGATGCTTCTAATGGCTTAGCTGGATTAGCCCAAGCCCTGTAAAGCTCAGAGAGGGATATGACTGGCTCAAGTTCACACAGCAGCGCAAAGCAGAGCCAAGACTAGAGCAGACCTCTATCCAGTGCCATTTCCTGGCAAAGGTCTGCTCCTCGTTGGTTTCTCTCCCCTCCACTATTTTTTTTCTTTTATTCTCAAATGTCGAACAGCAAATTCTTTTAGTGACTTTGCCATTATATAGACACCACAAGTGAGCTTAGGGTCCTCGGTTGGATGCCCTCGGCTGGCCTTGGATGCTTTAACTTTCTCCCTTAACCAGCTGTGCACGGTATGATTTATAGGTTCAGGGTTGGGTCCTCAAAGGATATAACTTCCCTGAATTCAGTGGCTGGATATCCATCCATTCCTAACTGGAGATTAGCAGAAAAAACAAAAACAAAAAACCCCAAGGGCAATGATGCTTGAGCCTATCTAGGGCACAGCCGAGACAGTGGGACAAACGGTAGAATCTGTACCTTCTAGACAACACCAAGAGGCGAAGGAGGGTCTTGGGAAGGAGAGATAAAAAGGGGTTACCTGGGAGGCTTATCCACTGGGCGAGTCCACCAGCCAATCTGGTTAGTTCATGTGACAGTGTATAAGTGAACTGTTAGCTGAAGGTGAGTGGGTGTCAGTTACTGTGCTCAGCCCTTGTTGGGACCACCTTGGACAATGGGAAGAAAAGAGGAAAGCAGTAGTCTTTGTGCAGAGACCACAAAACCTTTTCTAATAGGTCAGCTCAAATATTCATCTTGGAAAACACGCATGCAGATTGCACATGGATACAGACACGCTGCGTGGACAAAAGCAAAATACACGTGGATCTGCACACCAGGCACACACACGTCCACACACGGACAGGCAGCTGTGTGGCGTGCATTAACAGGTACACGCATGCATGCATGGCACACACATACAAAACTACCGTGTAGTCATATCCATGCCATATAGGCACAAATATGCGGAAAGCGTGCTGTGCTGCACTGAGCGATCACCTCTGACACTGCACTGTGGCCTCCTTGAGGTGGAGACCACGCCTTATTCGTCTCAGTAGATCCAAGGCTCAGGACAGGGACTGGAAAAGAATAGACATTTAGCAAAATTTCATTAAACTTTACTGAACGCAGGCCCACACACTGGAACCTGAGTTAAAACCATCCTCCTACGAATATATGACTGAGTACAGATGTGGGTTCTTTTAGAGGTTTTTCATTGAATCAGCAGAAATCAGGCTTCTAACTGTGGATGTAAATATCCAGGCAAAATCGGATTGCCTTACTTGATCCTGTTTGAGAAAGCAGCAAGAATACTCCCAGAGCTCTGAAGCTGATGGTCATGCCGAAGAAGCCCACCACAGCCTTTGGGCTTGCACCCGATGTGGGAGTCCACCTCTCCCTCAAGGACTCAGCTGTCTGCCCGGTCTGGTTTTTATTTATCATTATCAGGGACCTCCATTGGATCCCCAAGTCCCTCCAAGCTTTCTCACATACTCTTTCTATTTTTAAAGATTTTCTTTATTTATTCATGAGACACAGAGAGAGAGAGAGAGAGAGAGAGAGGCAGAGACATAGGCAGAGGGAGAAGCAGGCTCCCTGCGGGGAGCCCGATGTGGAACTCGATCCCAGGACCCTGGGATCAAGTCCTGAGCTGAAGGCAGACGCTCAACCACTGAGCCACCCAGGTGCCCCTGCTCTCACATACTCTTTCAGCCCTTTTTGGTCTGTACGTGGGATTTGTTCAGTTCCTGTATAGGTTTCTTGTGGCTCCTATAACAAATTGCCAGAAACTGGTTGGCCCCAAACAACAGAAAATTCATGTTCTCATAGCTCTGGAGGTCAGAAGTTCAAAATCACGTGGTCAGCAGGGTCACACTTCCTCCAAGGGCTGGAGGGAAGATCTGCTCTTTGACTTTCCAGTTTCTGGTGGCCCCATCACCTCCTCTTCTCCTGTCACACTTATAAGGACACATATCATTGGATTTAGGGACCACCCAGATAATCCAAGATAAGCTTAACTCAGTTATATCTACAAAACCTCTTCTTTTATTTTTTTTTTTCCAAATAAGGCCAAATTCACAGGTTCCAGGGATTCGGACACAGACGTATTTGGGGAGGGGCACCATTCAGCCCACTGAGGTTCTACATTCATGAAGCTGGTAAAATAATAGGAAAATCTCCTTCATTCCAACTATTTGGATAGGATTTTTTTCTGAAATGATGATGCTCTAAAACCGTTCTTAAGAAAATGCAGACTCGAAATTCTCATGCTCTGGCTTGCATCATTTAGTACAAACTTAGAAAATACTGATTGGTTAGTAAGCTAGTTGTCCCAGAAATATTTTGGTATTAAAAAAGAATGTTCTTTCGAATCCACGATAGTCATGAACAAAAAGCGTGCGTGGGTAATTTTGTTTCCTGCTCTCTAGGATAATCAACTAGAATGGCAGAGTGAGCGTATCCCTTCTCCATCCAGAGGGAGTTGGTTCCTCCTCTGTCCAGCGAACTTCGGCAAACCTTAATTTGGATACAGCTCTGTCTGTGTGTTCATTGCACTGCAAATGAGACTTCTGCCATTATTCCTCCTCTGGTGAACACTGTTGACCCCAAAATGACTGGAGGAGCCACAAGTGAATCCGGGAGGAATGTCATACCAGATGTTATGCTGTGGGTTTGACATGGCTTGAGGCAAGTGGGCACTTTCAAAGAACTGGTCCACAGAAAGAGTAAAGGTTGGGAGTTCTCAGAATTCAGTGGAGAGCCTTTGGCATTATGATCAGCTTCTAGCCACCCCTCACCTGAGATGAAGTGGCCAACTGGTTATCCATGACCAGTGGCTGGAGGACACTCTGGGCCAAAGCACGCCATATTGTCAGAGTCCAAGGAGAACCAACAGGAATTGCCAATGTGCTGTGTGGAAACTTACCTCCACGGGGACTAGAGAATCATCTGAGAAGAGGAAGGAGAGAGAGAGAAGGAGGGAGGGACAGAGAGAGATAGAGAGTTTCCAAGACTAGCTTCCCAGAGATTCTATTCCAATTGGTCTGGGGTGATGCCTGAAAGCTATATATTTAAAAACCAAAATAAAACCCTTCTCTGCTCAAGTGCTTTGACCCAGAGCCATGTTCAGGAGCCATGGCCTCAAGGAAGTGACCTTCATGAACAGATAAGAATTCTTGGTACTGTGTATTGTTTTTCTGTCACTCAGATTTCTGAAGGGAAGACATCAAGTCTTGTTCATACTTGAACCCGTCATTGACCAGCACAGTGACTTTCATGTAACCTGAGTCAGTAAGGCGTGTTGAAATTGTAGATATAAGGAATATGAGTTCTGGTGTGCTTGGCAGTAATTTCCTGAATGACCTGACCACCTCCTACCCTTGGTTCACAGAAAGGCACTAATAGGTGGTTATGGAGAAAGAATCTAAAGCTGAGCAGCTTTGGTCAAATCCCCACCCCTGCAGTTACCCTGTGACTTCAGACAAGACATTTTACCTATCTAAAGCCTCTGATTCTCACCTATGAAACAGGAAATAGTAATGATATTTACCACTTACAGTTGCTGGGAGATATACATGTGCATGGCCCAGGTCCCAGCACCATAGGAAGCACTGTATAAATGTTGCTGTCGCTACTATAATTATTACTAATTTGAATAAATTAAAACATGGACATTCTCTCTGTTACCCTCGTGGGTAAGCAAAAATTCCTTGGTACCGCATAGGAGGCCCTCCTCAAGAGATTTTTCCCTGGCCACTTTGCCCTTCGCCTCTGACCTTCTGGAAATACCAAATTGCTAATGGGTCCCCCACATTTAAGTTGCTCCTTGTTGCCCCTGGCCAGTGCATAATGCTGATCTCTCTACTCAGAAAGGCCCCCTCCCACTGTCTCCCCACATCTCATCTGCCTCGTGATCTTCTACTTGACTTTCAATGGCAATTCAGATACTCCTTTCCTCCAAGAAGCCTTCCCTACTGGCTGGTTCTTTTTCATCTTCTCCACAGAATTAACAATATTCTCCCTTTTCTCAGAGACCTGTCTTTCATCTCCATTTGTATTTTCAAACATTCCATGCTGTGTTGAAATTTAGCATATCTTAGTATCCCTAGAGTTTAGCAGAAGGTATAGAATGTCATGTGCCACCCAAAACCATGGTGAATGAAGGCAGTCCACACTAACATAGGTCTGGATTAGTGCATTTGGTTCACATACTTTCCCACAGTCACATCAGTTAGGTGGTGCTGTGTAACAAACCACCCCAAAGCTCAGTGGTTTAAAATCACAGTCATTGGGACACCTTGGTGGCTCAGTGATTGAGCATCTGCCTTTGGCTCAGGTCGTGATCCCAGGGTCCTGGGATCAAGTCCCTCGTCGGGCTCCCCATGGGGAGCCTGCTTCTCCCTCTGCCTGTGTCTCTTCCTCTCTCTGTGTGTCTCTCATGAATAAATAAATAAAATCTTTTTAAAAATCACAGTCATATATTCCCCCTCAGGCACCTGTATCTGTAGGTAGGGTAGGAGTTTATTAAACTCGGATGAGCAGCTCAGTGTCTCAGAGTGGGCTCAACTGCTCACTGCTTGTTTGACTTAGGTCTACTCCAGGCACATTCATTCTGGGCCCACGTTGAAGGGCCAGTAGTTACCAAAGGGGAAACTCTTCCCATGGTGATGGCATAGGTGCAGGAGGACAAGCCTAACTTCCAAAACACATTTCAAGTCTCTCTGCCTCTTTCATGACTGCCACCTGCTACCATCTCATTGGCCAAGTCAGAGGACTGAGCTCATGGTCAAGTGCATATTGTGCTCTATGGAGCCAAGCAAGCTACATGGCCAGACCCAACATTAACAGGTCCAGGGAGCATATTATTCTCACGGAGGTTGGAGGGAGTAGGTATTTTGAACAGTACATCATCGATTTAACAGTCTTGCTATAATGCTCAGTCTTGCTATAATTCATTTTGCTTATCAAATGTTTTAGTCTCTATGCAGAAACCTGCAACATTTCCTTGTTCCAGTAGACTTTTAATGAATACATAATTATGATATTCTGAATTAACAAGGAATTAGGTTCTCCCTTTTCAGTTCCCATTATGTCTTTCATTTTGGGGTGGGTGTGTGTATGTGTGTGTTTTAGAGAGAGAGATAGAAACAGAAAGAGAGAGAAATGATTAAGCATGTTGTAGTGTAATTGTAATTCTACATGCATCTCTCTCTGGATGAATGACATTACCCAGTAGTATAATAGACCATTTCATTGACTTACCTAACACCATTCTCACCTCTCTTTGCCCACTGCCCACCTTCACTATAAATGACAGAAGTGACAAAGTTGTACCTCCTCAGCCTACACTGCAGCTAAGAGTGTGACATGGTCCAGCCAAGTCTGACCTAGCAGAAGTCTGCAAGGAAATCTTGAGGAAAAAGTCTTTGCTTTCCTTATAAAAGGGGCTCCTGTCTTGAATGTGGATGTGATATGGTTAACAAGCACAAAGGAAGTACCTAGAAAATCATAAAAATTCTTGTTGACATCTTTGGAGCATTGAACCAACATCAGTAGCTGCCTACCTCAAGATTTCATATTGGTGGGGTTTCCTGTTACATGTATTTTTTTATAAATTTATTTTTTATTGGTGTTAACACCCAATGCTCATCCCCTCAAGTGCCCCCCTCAGTGCCTGTCACCCAGTCATCCCCACCCCCCACCCACCTCCCCTTCCACCACCCCTAGTTCGTTTCCCAGAGTTAGGAGTCTCTCCTGTTACATGCAGTCAAAGGCACTCCTAACTGTGCAATTCTCTAGGACAGGAGTTGGCACACTGTAGCCCATGGGCTAAATCTAGCCCACTGTTTATTTTTGTAAATAAAGTTTTATTGAGACACAGCCATGTCCATTTGTTTGTTGTCTGTGGCTGCCGTTCTGCTACAATGTCCAAGTTAAGCATTTGTAACAGAGACCATCTGGCCCACAAAGCCTAAAATATTTGCTCTCCAGTCCTTTATTGAAAACATTTGCCAGGCAGCCCTGGTGGTGGCTCAGTGGTTTAGCGCTGCCTTCAGCTCAGGGCCTGATTCTGGAGACCCCGGATTGAGTCCCACGTCAGGCTCCCTGCATGGAGTCTGCTTCTCTCTCTGCTTGTGTCTCTACCTCTCTTTCTCTCTCTGTGCCTCTCATTAATAAATAAATGAAATCTTAAAAAAAAGATAAAGAAAACATTTGCCAACTCTCTGCTCTAGGACAAAGGTTATAATTTTTTTTATGTCCCTCAGCATCAGTGCTGGTACCCCATAGATATGCCAAAATTATTTGATAGAATAGTATTAATAACTATCATTTATTGAGCACTAACTGTTTGCCAGGTGCTGAGCCAAATATTCTTCATTTATCTTATTTAATCTGCATAACATCTCAATTAGTTCGAACTCCTGCTTTTTACCTCTACAGATGTGAAGACCACAGCTTAGAGTCATTGAGCAACCAGCCCAAGGTCATTAAACTTGTGAAAGGCAGAGCCAGACCTCAAGTCTAGGTTTGACAGACTTCAAAGACAATGCTCTTAATACCCAGGCTCTTATGCCTAACAGTTGCTCAGTTGAATATGACTGGAGACTTTCATAGGTCAGAGTAAGACGGGCTTCATCCTCTTCTTGACACCACTCTGGTTTATAAATAGTCCATTTTTCTGGAGAGACTTCATCACACCTCATTGGAGAAAAGAACCTCTTGGCAGATTGAAAACAATGACTCTAAATCTCAGAAACAGAGGGATTTTATAGCCACCAAATAAACAGAAGGTGTTGTAAATCTCCCCCATGTTACATGTGTTAGCTAAAAAAGGAATAGGTTTGCATCTGTCAGGACCTTCTGATGGTCATTCTGTCTCTGACTCTACCAAGACATGTCCGGACAAAGAGAATTGTGCTTCCTGCCTGTCAATCCCCTTTGATTTTAAGATATGTATCTTGCCTTATCTTTTGTTATCCAAAAAATAAATAAATAAAAGGACTTCTTGCTCATTGTGAGTTGAAGATTGACATATCCCCCTCCGCTCATCTCAGAGGCCTGCTGCCCAGATGCCCAAGGTGATTGCACACAATTCACTCAGCTGTCTCTGAAGTGGTGAGAAGAAAGAGCTGGGTGGGCATTTATCACGCCAGACTCTCTTCAAGAGTTTGATTCAAGGGTCTTGTCAGGAGATGATGGACGCTTTCAGATCAAGTTAGTTGAAACATCATTGGTGGCAATCCCATGGTTTCTCTTAGACTAAAAAAGTTGATGAAAATCAGCCTGAGGTTTAACTTGTACTTCAATTCATCAATGAACACATTTTAAGAGAAAAGGAAATGAATACTGATTGAATAGAGAGTAGGGACCCCAAACAGTATGCATGGAATGATGAATAATGCATTCTATGCACCATGTTGTCTGGACATTTTGGAAGTGCTGTGCACATACTAAGTCATTCAATTCTCACAAAAGGTTATATAAATAAGTACTATTATTATTTATTGAGATGAGGAAAAATTGGGCATGAAGAGCTTATCAGTTATCTTGTGCTGCTAAGAAACATCCCCAAATCATGATAGCTTAAAACTCAAGCATTTATGTAGCTCATGGTTCTGTGAATCAGTTGAGGGTTTTATGATCTGAGCCAGCTCAGCTCATCTTGGCTGAGCTCTCTCATGCACCTTTGGTTGGCTGATGGTTGGGTGATGTAGGACAGCCTCACCCATTTTGATGTAAGTGGAGGTGGAAGGCTCTTGGCCAGGGGACAAGGCATCCTCACCCTCTCACCATGCAGCCAGCTAGCTTGAGCTCCCTACATGGAATCAGTGTCCCAAAGCAGCAAATGTGGACATGCGCTTCTTCAGCCTCTGCTTGCATCACATTGGCTGTGATGCCATTAGCCAGAGCAAGTTACATGGCTAATCCTAGAGAACCAGCAGAAGGGATTGCAGAGAGAGAGAGAGAGAGAGAGAGAGAGAGGCCTGAATACACTAGGGCCATCACTACATTGGACACAGAAAGGTTAAGGCACTTATCTAAGATCTCACAGCTAGCAAGTGGTAGGAATATGATTTCAATCCAGATATTCTGACTCCAGAATCTGCATTCTTTTAGGGGAGGCAGGGAAGGGCAGAGGAAGAGAGAGAAAGAGAGAGAGAGAGAGAGAGAGAATCAGAAGCAGCCTCCATACTGGGCATGGGTCTTGATCTCACAACCCTGAGATCAAGACCTGAGCTGAAATCAATCAACGCTTAAAAAATAAAAAATAAAGAGTCTGACGCTTAACCCACTGAGCCACCCAGGGATCCCCAGAACCTGCCTTCTTAAGGACCACGCTATTTGACGATAAATATGTTGTTTCATTTAATTCTCAAAAAAATGTAAAGAGAGGGTTATTACCAGCTCCTTTTTAAGATTTAAAAAACAGTTGAACCTCGGTGAGATTAAATAATCACAAAGCTAGGAAATGGGGGAATCTGACTCACTCTTAAAAACTGTCTCCACCACAACATGCCAGTACCCACCTGGGCTTGCCGAATCAACCTGCCTGCTAAAGCACTGGCCAGGGAGCACTTTTAGAATATGTGTTCAGAAAGTAAGAGAGGACTTATGTGGGGTTGTCAACACAGGCTGAAGTCTTCCCTAGCCATTTTCTCAGCTATTGTCCTGAAGTTTTATTCCCATTCAGGAAATTAATTTCTGCCTGGCAGAGTGGTAGGTGTTGTGGTATTCAAAGGAAATGAAAAAGACAAATTTTTAGTTCCCAGGATGCCTACAAAGTGCACAGTTATGAAACAGCAGATGCCAACATACAATGAGGTAGGTGGATGTATAGACAGATGGAGGCAATTATGAGCAACTGGAAGATGAGCGTGAACAGCGTTAATCAGGGAAGACTCCCCAGAGGAAGTGGGCTGCAGGAAGAGTGGGATTCAGATTGCCTGAAAGGAAAGGAATTAGAATTATACCTTTCTCAGAAAAATCTAAGCATGGAATTGATAATGGTTAGATCTCTTTAACTTTGTGGAACGGTAACCAACTCAAGTCAACCTAGGCCAAACAGGTTTCCAATTTTAATATAAGAATATGGTACCCAAGATGGTAGTGCACCACTGAATCAGGCATTAATTGGAATCATGGACTCAAATGCCAAGACAGCACCCTCCATCTTTCCTCCCTGTTTGATTGTTTCATAGCAGACAAGCTTCCTTTGCTTCTTGTTCCACAAGGTGGGAGATGACTACCTCTCCATTCAACTTCAAGTCCCCAAAAGAGTGAATCTGATTGGCCCAGACTGAGACAACAGTCCACCTTTCATACAATGAGCTTATCCAAGGGATCACCAGCACTGTGGCTAGAAAAGACCATTGGTGAGTTTGAGGGCAGTTCTCAGCAAAGGGATGATTGTTTCTGGGCTGGGCAGACACCACAGAGTGTGTCTAGTAAGAGTTTGTGCTAAATGATCAAAAGGTGGTGAGCCCAGCTGAATCTAAGAAGTTTTGAGGGACAGTGGGGAAGAAGAGAGCTAGGTGCTCTTGATGGAGGGCACTGAATTCTAGCCAGAGTACATTAATTAGTTTAAGACTCATAAATAAGCATCAACCTTGAGGGGGTTATTACAGAGAAGTTTATGATCCCACAACTGAAAATTACATATTTCTGTTGTGAAAGTAACACATATTCATCATGGAAATTCTGGCAAATACAGAAAAGTATAAGTTGTTACTTCCTTCCATTTTTACACCAACACACCTATACAAACACAATGACATCTGGCAGTGGTAGATGACGGTCATTTATGGAAGCAAATAGTTGAAACAGCCATGGTGGAAATGACCAATGACGTTCTGGATCACATTACATAGCTGCGTCATATCTTACTTGTATTTGCTTCACATCATTGTTACTTGGGTTTTTTTGGATGAAAATTATACAAATTACCTTCAGATAGCATAGTTCATCAGTATTTCCACATGTCATTGGTTTTCTCCAAAATTACACTACTTGATCTTAAGACTGTCCCATAATGAATCTATCCATTCCCCTACAGTCAGACAATGAGATCATCTCAACTTTTTTGCTGTGATAAATGACTCTGTGATGAATAGTCTCCTATATAAAACTTTTCTCCACATTGGTGATCAGCTCCTCAGCAGTGGAATTTTGGGTCATGAGGTAAGAACTCTTTCAAGTCTCTGGATTCACATCGCAAATTGTCCCTCTGGAAATGATGTGGGTGTGCATATGCATACCAGCCACATGTGAAGATGCTCATTTCATCTCAGCCTGACCTGGACTGAGTATCAACAGAAGGTTGAAGGCAAACAGAGGCAGGTCCATTATATTATTGCCCACATGTAATGGCACCAGGCTCCATTAGGGTAACTGCACCCATGTTCACACCACAAGAACCAATACTCAACATCCACTGGTGAGAACACTCTACCCTGTTTTAGCTTTACTAGGACCAATTACCTTTCTGAAACTCTTTTTTTTCTTTGCATTTTTATTTATTGCCAGAGCATCGATTTATTGTCACCTTGTCTTTAGTTATTAATAACTTCACTATGTCTTTCTCCAGCCTAGAAACTTGGGCTCTTTCTTTGCTGTCTATCTCTGCCCTGATCCACACTGTACATTGATCTCATAGTTTGCTTACCAAAGGATGGCTTCCTTTCTAACACTCAGGTTAGTTGTTGGGAGGAGATACGAAGATATCTTGTTTTCATCACTAAGCTACCCACAAATATGAATTTCCATCTGATCCTCATCACGGTTGTGGGAAGTGGGACAAGAAAGAGGAAATCCAAAGCTCGGAGAGGTTAGGTGGTCTCCCGGTGGTTCAGAGCTCATTAGTGGCCTTGCCAGAACTTGAACCTGGCATTGTTCTTTCTTCATCATCTCCCAAGGGAGAGAGATTGGTTCTGAGCCACCAATTAGAAACCTCATGTCATCGGTAAGCCGTGACATACAGAGGACTTGAGTAAGGGGTATGTTTGCAAGAAAGGAGATGGAGCAATTAAATCTGGAATTCTTGTGAAGCAAGAACCACTATGAGGAGAAGCCTGTCTGCTGCAGGAGAAAATGAAATCAAAATGAAGAGAAAAGAGGAAAAAGAGTGCTGGGATTTTCAGACTCCTGGATCCAGCTGTGCCTAATGCAACTAGCTCTACCCTGCTATCCCTACTTACATAAGCCAAGAAAGCCCCAGTTGACTTTGTGGGTGCCAGTTAGAGTCAAGTGTCTGTCACCTACAACAGGAGGAGAGATACCCATCACACTGCCACTCCGGATGCATAGACTGAAATGCCTGCAGAGAAAGACATGGCCATCCTTGGGCGGGTGTGTGCTTTGTTAGCATCACAGAACTTTCTGTGAGCACTCAGTCTGTGCCCCTTACATCTCCCTCTCTGAAGCCTCTCAGACTACTGATGAGAATTTTCTGAGCATCTCCGGTCTAGCTGGCTCACTAAGCATCAGCATCTCCGTGCCAGAGTTTCGGTTGGTTATTGGCAGCTCTACAAATTTGCTCCCTCGGGATGAGGGAGCAAAGGTTAGGGCTGTGGAGGGCTTTAATCAATAGTGCATGCTCTTGAAAAACAGGCAGGAATCAATAATATATTCCCACACTCGACTTTTTTTTTTTATCCTCAAAACAACAGCAACAAAACATTTATGCCAGACTACAACCGAAAAAGTCCACTTAAAAAAAAATCGTCTTCCCTTTCTTGCTCTTTAATGAAAGGCGTGATGAATGTGTTTACCATATGGAGACAAGAAAGGATCAGTTAGAAAAACTCAGAAAATATGGTGTTTCGTAGTGGGGGTTTTCTTTTCCATTTTTGAAGAGAAAGCCAATTGAGGTTTCTAGAATGTGTCTGTAGGACGATGTGTGATAAGTAAGAAAAGTATGGTCAGAGCCCAGGGTGTGTGGAGTGAGGAATTCCTGCGCTAACTCCTGAAATATGATAGATGCCTGGGTTCCCAGTGCACAGGGGGCCCGCAAGGTGTGCATATGGCGGTTGGTAGGGTGGCGACCACTGTCACTACCAGCCAATACCAGGGTAGGGTGGGCAGCCCGTTTTGGAACCAGCCACTGGGCTAGATGAGATCTCCAGGCAAGACATCTGAATAATCCTGAAACCCCTAATAGTCTTTCCAAACCCAGATGCTGATTTTAGCAACGGGGTTCGTTTGAATGAGTAGAGAGAGCCGTTCTGCTATAAACCTTTTATCTCGATGGCCTTCGATACATCTCTTGACTGTTGGGACATGTGCTTCAAGTGGGAAAGGGTGGGAACGATAAAATAGATGAAATCATCCCCGCGTTTCATTTATGTATTATTCACTGACTCTTTTTTGTTCACCTGTCAATCGTGCGTTCCTATCAAAGGCACTTCACGTATTACCTTGGATAAGATGCAGCCCGTGACCTCAACTGGATTGCTGGCCACTAGGGCTGCCCCAGAAAGTTAAATCAGAACGATACGTGAGGAGCTTGAATACAGGGGGAAAGCACCGTGAAACTAACAGGTACAGGGTGTCGGTGGAGAACTGAGAAAGCAGAACGGCAGACATGGAAGGAGAAAAGGCAAATATGGCTTCTCCTTAGGAAACCGTTAGTGGGAGAAGGAGGTTGGCATGGAGGCGGAAGGGTGGGCACACAGATGCGCCCGGACGGTGGCCCGGGAGGTCAGGCAAGATTTCATCAGTGACTTTCAACCTGGTACACGGTCGAATCATTTGGGGAACATTACAAAAAAAAAGATACTAATGCCCAGTTCCCACCCCAAACCAATTAAATCCAAATCTTTTGGTGATGGAACACAGAACTCAGGACTCAGTGGTTTGTTTTTGTTTTTTTTTTTAATCTCTCCATGTGATTCCTGTGAATTGCCAGTTTGAGAAACACTGGACCAGATTATCAAGTGTCTTGTTACCAATCTAAAGAATCTGGACTTTGAATTCTAAAACCGAAAAAAAAAAAAAAAAAAAGGAAGAAAGGAAGACTTCTGACATCATGCAGACCTATTTTTTTTTTATTTTATTTACTGATTCATGAGAGACACAGAGAGAGGCAGAGACACAGGCAGAGGGAGAAGCAGGCTCCTTGCGGGAAGCCCAATTTGGGACTCGATCCCAGGATGAGCCCAAGGCAGATGCTCAACCACTGAGCCACCCAGGAGTCCCATCAGGGACATATTTAAACAGGTCTCCAGGCTCATCAATGGCCACCTCGCTCTTTGAACCCTACTAAACAGGGTTGAATCCGGAAGGAGTCAGAGTAGCCTAGTGGTGAGGGGCAGAGCTTGTGGGAAATGGAACTGGATTCAATCTGTGGCAGATTATTCAGCCTTCCCTGCACACCTCTATTTCCTCCTCTATAATATCTGACTAGTTACGTCCGCCTATTGCATAGGTGTGTCATCAAATACTTACTGAGGACGGACTACATGTCGGGCTCTTGGATCAGCCCTGGGAATATCATAGTGAGCAAAAAAAAAGAAAAAAATGCAACAGTGTTCATTCTTGTGGAGCTTAGCTTCCAAAATGGGGCTGGACATCACCACACACGCAATTGTAAAACAGAACAATGACATAAGTAAGCACACACACGTGCCTGTGCACCCATGTACGTACCCAGCTCGTGCTGTAAAGAAAGATTACAGAATCAGGATTATGTAATCACCAAGGGGTACATTGATTTGGGAGAAACAGCAGGAACTAAGAAAATGTGTAATAGGAGAGCTCATCTGGGAAATGAGCCTAGAATTTGAAGGAGTAGCAGCAAACTGGGTGCAAATGCAAAGGCAGGAGGATGGAGAGAAGCTGAGGAGGAAACAGAAGTCGAGGCAGAGGCGTAGCCTCTAGCAAAGACCCCGAGAGGTGAGGTGATAAGAAGGAAGAATGACCCAGCAACCTCTCCTCTGCCTGAAACTATCATCACCAGTCACCAGCAGCGGCTGCCCTTTTCTGAAGTCAGATTACACCCAGGTGAGAAAAAAAGAAATGCAAGAAGGCATAGACTGGATCGGGTGTTACCTAATTTTCACGATGCTGGAAAACATTTATGATGTCGCAGCTGAAAACGCGCCCCCCTCCCACCTGCCCCGAGAGTAGTTTAAGACCAGTGCTTCAAAGGTCTCAAGAAAGAGAGGTTGGCTTTCATTCAAGCCCAGGACAAATTGCTCAGTACAGAGTGACATGTTAGCTGTCAAGGAGCTGTCCGGGCTGGCTGCTGAGACAGGCTTTTCCAGCGTCAGGAGCCGTGAGTGCTTCCAGCCGGCCTGCACCTTGGGAGGTGATCAGGTGTTATTTCAATTGCTATGAAAAAGTGCTTGAAGCAGGATCACCTGTCCCACCTCTTCCTCAAGTCTCTCCAGGAATGGCTTGAGTAGCAACGTGGAATAATATCCTTCGTGGGCTTCCCTGGAGTTGCTGGTGGGGCCCGGAGATGAAAGGTGCGCTACGGCCCGCCCTCATCACCGCGTATCCCAGCAGCTGATGACACGCATTCGACCAATTATCTGAACATAAGTTGCATAATGAGCTCCGTGCTTCTGGGTGAGCAGATTTTGTGCCTCCTGCCCACAGATTTTTCATTTCTTGATCTTTTGGGTTGTCAATCTCTGTGACCTGAGTGTCACCTCGCTCAAAAGAATAAAGCCTGTCCGAGGGCCCAGTCCTGTGCCTGGCTCGTGGTAAGCCCATGGTAAGTGTCTTATGTTTTCTCAACAGGCCATACTGAGCAAAGTTGGAAGCGTGGATCTTGGAGCTCGACAGAGCTGGACGCAAATTTAAGCTCTGTAACGTAACCAGCTGTGGAACATGTGGCAGGATCCATTAATTCCTTGATTCTTGATTTCCCTAACTGGAAAACAGAGCACGCTATGGGATTATTATTAAATTAGTAAAAACGGTGAAAATCACCTGGCTCAGGCTTACTTCGTAGTAGGTATTAGGTTTATGGAAGTTATTCTCATTGAGAATCTACTAGAATTATTTTTTTTAAGATTTTTATTTATTTGAAACAAAAAGAGAGTGAACACAAACAGAGAGGAGGAGAGGGAGAGGGAGAAGCAGACTCCCCACTGAGCAGAGGGCCTGACACAGGGCTCGATCCCAGGACCCTAAGATCATGACCTGAGCCGAAAGAAGAAGCCTCGCTGGCTGAGCCACCTGGGCATCCCCAATATACTTGAATTATCCTGTCTTTTGTCAGTGATAAGGAAAAGATTCATCATAAATTGGTTAAAGCAGAAGAGCACAAATATCCAGAGGCATGGCTGGATCCAGACGCTCAAATGTTGTCAGAAACCCGCTTCCCGCCATCCCTCATCTCCACTTTGCTCTGCTTCGGCTTATATTCAGGAAGGTCTCCCCCTGTCCTGACAACAATGGCCTTCAGCAACTCCAAATTAAGAGAGTGCCAGTTTGTTCAGCGAGGCTGACGGGACGGGAAGAAAGTTTTCCAGTCATTCCAGAAAAATTCCTGGACCTAATTCTCAGACTGGATTTGACCGTGTGGCCATCCCTCAACCTATCCCGGAGGCCAGGGATGTCATGTTCCGATTGGCCAGACCTGCGTCAGGAGCCCACACGTGATTGGGAGAGGAGCCAGTTCCCAACTGAAACGTGGGTGCCCTTACCCAAAGAGTAGTACCTGGAAATGGAAAAAACTCTGGTCCACATTCACCAACTATGGGTGTTTTTAAGTTTTTCCCCCTCAATATCAATACCCTTCCCCAAATCAACCGTTAATAGAAGTCTGCTTTGATCAGCGGCCCAGGCGGCCACTCGGCAGCCTTCGCCTCCACTGGGGGAAACACCAGGAGGCCGTCATTAGGGAGCATCCGCGTCACTGCCAACCTGCATGGGCAGCAGAATCGTCAGTGAGGCAGATAATTGCACCCACTGTCAAAACGTGTTAAAGCTTTCTTGGAAGCTGAACCATTCCATTCCTAGGAATCGCCAGTATAAGAGAAAATTGGCCACTTCTCTTCACTCTCAAATCAATCTCTAGCCTGTCTTAAATAACACATCCCTTACGGTGACTTAAATAACCCACAGTGGCGGTCATTGGGTGTCCACGGACTATCTACTTGTGGCGGGGCCTCGTGGGGACATGGCAGGTGCACCTGCCGCCCCTCCCCACGCTTACACCCACGGCAGACATCACTCATCCATCAGATGCTCTTCCCTGACGAAGCTGGGCCTGACCTCTGGGTCCTGCTCAGTTCAGCAGCTGCCGTGAAGAGCATGGAACTGGTTTCATTCCTAACCGAGGACTCTAGATGCCCTCTCACGTTTTAGCAATTATCTGTGCTTATGTCCTTACGTGACAAGTTGTAATCCTCACAACAACAACGTAGCAAGTTGCGGTCTTCACAACATCATCGTCCCCATTGCGTAGCTGAGGAATGAGGCTCAGAGAGGTACAGCAGTTCACTCGCTGTCACACAGCTCCCCGGGTCTTATACCACTCTTCCTCCTCTATTCATTTTAAAAAGAACGAATATTTGAGGATATTCGAAACTCCCTGCTCACCCAGGAGGAGGGGATAGAGCAAAGGCTCGAAGCTTGAAGGCAGCCCTCAGGAGAGGCTGGCTCCCACTTCCAGCCTCCAGAGACTCCAGGTGACTCACTGGCCCTGTACTGGGCAGCCACCCACCCAGCCAGGCCACCCAGGAGCATCCCAAGGAGTGGCTCCCAAGGGCTGCCCAGCCCTGCCCTCCTTCCAGAAGAAGCACAGCAATGGTATTTTGTTCCTATGCAGCTCAGCTTTGGTTCCCAGCAACACAGGCCGCAGCAGCAGCAGCAGCAGCAGCGTGTCAGAGCAAATCACACTCACGGCCTCTAGCCCTGCTGGCGGTGGAGGAGAGCTGGGAGCAGCCTAGCTGGAAGGGGGACCCCATGCCAGAGGAAATTTGAGACAGAAATGAACTCTCTCAGCAGGGGCTCAGAGGAGCCAGCCTGGGGTGGGGGGGAAGCCTGGGGGGAGGCCTGCTGTAGATTCGGGCAAAGCAAAAGCTAAGGATAATAACTCACCCTCGCTGCAGCTGGCCTTTTACCTCCCAGAAATCGCTCTCAATCTCCTCCCCTTCCTCTCCCTCCTCCCTACCTCCTGCCTTTCTAAACTCCAGAGGCCGTGTGGCCGCAGAGGGGAAGAGCCTGAGCTTTGGGTCTGAATCCGACATCAGCAGTTTCCGGCCTGAACAGCCTAGAGAAATTGCGTGAGCTTCACTGGGCCTCACTTCTCCCCATCAGTGTAATGGGGATAATAGTATTTCATACTTCACTGACACCTGGAGCCAGACGATTTTGTGCCGGGCTGCCCTGTGTGTGTTCTGGGACATTCAGCCTCATGCCCAGTCCCTACCCACTAGATGCCCGTGGCAACCAGCTAGCCAACCCTAGTCATGATGACCAAGAAAAGCCTCCAGACGTTCCTAAATATCCCCTGGGAATTGAAATTGGGAGCTGAGATGAGCCAGGGAGATGGCAAAGTTACTCCTATTTGGGAACCACTGCTTTACTAGATTCTTAGGAGGAGAAACCAGGGTAATGTTACATATTATAAATCACTTAGAAGAGTGTTTGGCATATCACAAGCGTCTCCTAATGTTAGTTATTTACATTTTCTGCTCCTGCTGCCTGGGGCATTGGGCCTCTGCTTTTCCACACTTCCCACACCTGCGATCAGGACAGACATTGCTCATCAATCCTAGTGCTGTTCTTGATGCCATCCTGTAGGATCCCTGAATCCTTCCCAACTCGACACACGTCTTGCAAGACCCAGGTGTTCCTCAGATATTCTTCAAGACCCTGGAACAGTGCCTGGTGCTAAGAAGCAGCTCTTGGACAGTCGCTTCATCCTGACCTCATGGCAACCCTTGAAGGCCTTTTTTTTAATAGATATATATTTTTTAATTCAGTTATAATTAAAATTTTTCTCTGGCTTTACTGAGATACATTTGTCACACAACATTGTGCAAGTGTGAGGTATACAATGTGTTGTTTTGATACATCTATATATTGCAGAATTACCATCATGGCATTGGCTGACGCCTCCATCCTGTCACATGATTGGTTTTTTTGTGGTGTATTATGGTTCCATGTCTGTGGATAAATGTACACATTCAGGTGACTGCCATCGTAATTATGACAAAACATCCCCAACCTCCGTTTGAACAAACGGAGGCTCGGCAAGGTGAAATAATTTCCCTGAGGTCAAGTGGGTAAATGATAGTGCCAGATGTGGACCCCAAATCTTAAAATCCTCAAAACTCATTTTCTTTTTGCTATCCCCAAAGCTAAGTATCGAATCCAGAGCTTGATCCCAAAGTTCATGTACTTTTTTTTTTTTTTTTTGAGAGAGAGAGAGAGAGAGTACACATGCGCACACACACACATGGGGGAAGGGGCAGAAGGAGAGGGAGAGAGAATCTTCGGCAGGCTCCACGCACAGTACAGAACCCCATGCAGGCAGGACTCCTTCTCACAACCCTGAGATCATGGCCTGAGCGGAAACCAAGAGTCGAACGCTTACCAACCAAGCCAGCCAGGCATCAGTGCTCAGGTCCTTAAATGTGACCCTGTAGTTTATGCAATAATATTCTTCAGAGGGGGTGTGTGTGTGCCCGTAAACCACCTCTCCAGCCGATATTAGAAAGCTTGAACTTGTGTCATTTGCCGGTTCCTACAATGTAAGAACTCTTCCCCTGGCCAACATGAAACCACCAGTGGTTTAATAACTGACTCACAAAGCTGACAAGGTGAGGAGCTGGGTTTTGTTGCTGGTGCGAGTAGATTTGAACACATCCCACGGTGGCTTCCAGTCCATCTGGGACCAAGCAAAACACCTGTACTTAAGTGCATCCCACTAAACCTCGAGGTAAGGAAAGCAGTGGAAGGGTTAGCTAAGGCAGAGCGAGTTCTATCCCCAAAGCGCAGCATCTACACACAAACTCGTGTTTGGGATACGTTTTCACAACCTAACACAGTAAACCCCAGGTTGTATGTCCAGAAAATTAGTCCAGGCTGACATTAGCTTTGTAGCCTCACAAATTGCCTACAAGTTCATTTTTTGGAGGGGGAAAAAAAGATCCTCCTCCCTCAAGCTGATGGTTCCTAGGAAACAACTCAAGAATAAATACTAGCAGCAAGACCGTGAGTCTGGCCAGGTGTGAGATTCGCGGATGGTTTCTCTGGAGAAACACGGTAGGTAGGCTTCAGTTAGCCACCGGGGCTCCGCGCCAGTGAAGGAAGCCCATAGATGCACCAGGGATGCATCTCACTGGGCCACGTGCAGGGCGTGCAGGCCTCATGTCATTACCATGGAAGTCCTACCCTTCACTAACTTAATGAGCGTTAACCATGTGCACATGCTGCTCCTAAGCAAGGAATGGGGGGCTCCCCTCTCACTTCTCCGCATCCCAGCTCCCCGTCCAGAAGGCCGAAATGAAGGATCTCATCGTGTCCTTTCCACCAGGATGTCACCCAGGGTGACAGTTTCTCTCCCACCCTGGTGAGCCCCAGTGCACCATCAGACTCACAAGGGGGTGTTTAGGCTGTTTTTGCCATCTCTAAACACTGGGTGGAAACATGCCCCATGTGGCTGTCAGGTTGCATTCTGGAAATGGAAGTGTCTTCCCTGGAAAACAGTCCTAGGGAGTACTCGGCCTGCTGCCAGACGTGGCCATTTCCCACAGAAGGTAACAGATATGCTTCGTCTTACACCATGGCCCCCAATGTTTGTTTCTCGATTCCTCTCCAGTATCCTCCCTCACGTCACAAAAGAAAACAGCAGCCACAACCACCACAACGCTTCCCTGGAGTTTAAAACTCTGAACGCAAAAGGCACGTACATATTTTTTCCTATAGATTCTGCATCCAGGTCGAAGGAGTCGGAGAAGTCTCTGGAATGTGGTTGATCTATGAAATATAGAGAAGCCGCCAAGGAGAGGAGGAGAAACATGGATTTTAGAATCAGATATGTCTGTGTCTGTGTCTCTGCTATGTGCTGGCTGTGTGTCCTTGAAAAGATATTTAAGTGCTCCGTGACTCAGTTTCCTTGTCTGTATAGTGGAGACATGAATATTGACCTCATGCTCCTGTAACCAGACAAGGAGGTAAGAGTGGGAGTTTCTAGCCAAGCCAGAGGCACCTGGTGAGTACTCTCCCAGCGTGAAGGAAGCCAGTCCTTTTGTTCCATCCTAATGGTTTGAGGATTTCCCTAATAATCTTTAATATCTTTTTCACCTGTAACACTTATGCCCCACTAGGGTCCTACATTACTTCCTGGTCTGTAAAAGTTTGCTTGTTTTGTTGTTGTTGTTGTTGTTGTTGTTGTTTTAATTTAAATGACAGCTTCTAAACCCAGATGCCCCTCCTGGCCCCAGAAAGATGGAAATAATCAGGAAAGGTGTCAAACCCCATAGTTGATAGGAAGAAGGTCTGAGTCTATGAGAATGACCCCCCGCTTCCTCCCATGTTGTGCTGGTGTGGAGAGAGACTTCTGAATCCACTGAATCCTGACTGGAAATCTTGTCTGCGAAGACATCACGTGGCTCTCCAGAGACTCGATATGGATATTCAATTTCCACCACCATTATGAGCCAGCTTTGTCTTAGTATTTTCGAGTTTCTAAGGATCCTCGAGAGTCTACTCAGTGAGAGGAAAGGTCCTGGCATGTCACAAGCCCAGAGCTGACACCCCTGCGCCCACAAATGTCCCTTTGTTATACTATTCTCATCTTAACTGGTTTATGATCAACTCCTGGGAAGTCTCTCCTTTGGGCCTTTGTCACAAAATGTGCCTTGGCTCTTCATGCTGGGATGCAGAGGATGGGCTGGTTGTATGTCTAGCTCCAGGTAAGAAGGGTGGCTGAGATCAGAAGTCTCTGCAGGTCCATCCACCTACCCCCATGAATGGGCCTTGGGGAAGATTACAGTGAGAAAATATTGAATCTATGTATCCAGAAATGTACCATTGGAAGCCCAGTTCTAAGGAGTCATGAAGGCACCATGACTTGGGCCCCACCCTAAAGTACAGACATATACTTCCCCCTCTCTGCACCGACTCTTTGAAAATCTCATCCCAGAGATATAAAAACATGAAGAGATATCTTATTTCAAGTATGTAAAATATTGTTATGCAAAGATAGGAAATGACCCGATTCGTGTTATTTAAAGAGTAGGAACATGAATAATGAATAGAATTTACACAAGGGAAGGATGTCCGCTTGACATTAAGAACATAACAGAGTATCCAAAAGAAGATTTAGGGCTTAGGCATCTGGTAACTCCTTAAAAAAAAATATTCGCTGAGCACCAACTATGTGTCAGACACAGTTTTAGGGGCTGGGGACATCCCAGTGAGCCAGATGGGCATATTTCCCATGGTCCCACTCTCTTTCTTTCCTTCTTTAATTACTCATTCTTCCAGAGTTTCAGTGTTTACTGTTACCAAGAACTGTGTAGGACGTCAAGGCCCTGGAAAAGAGTCAACAAATAGATGGAGGATGGCAAAGAGTGCTTTCCGTGGGCCAAGCACCATGGATTAGCTCACTCAGTCTTCACGACAAACTTTACTTGGTGTAGAATTATTGTATCTTAGAAGAAAGGAAACTGAGATCCAGACAGGCTAAGAAATGTGCTCATGGTTACAATGTAGGGAAATAGCACAGCTAGAAATCACACCCACAGAGCCTGATTCAAATGTCGTATTCTTAAACATGACTTTGGACAACTAATGCACATAATGGTCATAGTTGGGGGAAGGGAGTACTGGTAAACCATCACTCCAAGAAAGAAAAATCCCTCCCTCCTTTGTGGCATCTCCCAACTTCTGTGGCGTGGCACAGCAACCATGGCTGATTTAAAGTGACCAATGGTATAAACACCTCAGTGACAAAATTCCTGAAAATTTAATAATTGGTCCTAGTGAGCGGGTTCAAGCTAGGCTCCAGCATGTGACTAAAGGTAAATGGGAAATACTGGAAGATCCAGAGTAAAAGCCCACCCAGCCCATTCAGCTCAATCTGTTTCAGAATTTAAGAGAAAGGGCCATGAACTCCTTGGGCTTAGGTCCCTGAAGCATTTCTTCCTCTCCGCCTTTTTTTTTTTTTTTTTTTTTGCAACCCAATTGGATTCTTGGATTCTCTGCCATGCCCCAGTACCCTTCTAACAAATTGCTTCTTGCACAAGATGATTCAGGTTACACTTTGTTATTAGAAAACTAAAGAATCTTATTAATAAATGCTGAGGGACTGCTCTACTGAGAAGTGGAATCAGGAAACACTCTTCCGTGGAGCAGCAGTGGCGTGTTGGTGTCAGTTAAATGTGTCTTTGATAGACATGCTCTCCGGAGAATTCAGGGACCTGCACTCCCAGAGCAATGGAAATTGTCACTCCACCAAAGGGAAATCTAGCAGCATGATCCCAGGGGCACTGAAACATGTGTTGATACACCATTAACCACTTGGCAGTGAGGCTGAGAGAACATCGTGACCACAAATAACATCAACTGAAGTTGGGAAAGCTGGAGAGAGTTGAAAAGTTGAAGAGATCCCGATGATGAAGATGAATTATCTCCAAGATCAGCACAGAAACCAGTTGAAAAGTACAACTCAATTCCAATGTGAAAAGGCGTAGAAACTTCATAGACATTCAGCTAGAGGGTAAAGCAATACATCAGCATCTGTTCTGAGGTCTACCTGAACTTCACAGGTGGATTGGAACTTCTCTCTCTGCTATTTTCCAGCTCCATGATCTTGAACAGGGGAACTTCCATCTTGGAGATTCAGGCTCCACTTACATAAAGTGAGATAAATAATTCAAGGTGGCTCTGAGGCCTAAAGAAAGGTAGACGATATGAAGCATGTAGTGTCATGCTGGCTCAAAACTAAGATTCAAGAACTGGTGGTTAATGTTGTCAGTGTCAGTGGGTGCAGCTCAAGTTCCATCTCATCCCGAATTCCACTCCCTCACCAATCTTCCCAACCTTTGAGGATGGTCTTGATGTGGCTCTCACCTCCACAGTTAAGTAGATAACCACGTGTTTGCACGGGAGCAAGGACCATGTTTCAGGTAGCTTCCATGTTTCGTGTGATGCTGAAAGCATGAAATTTGAAATCGAATTGCATTTCATAGAGGTTTAGCCATTTGCCAGAGATCACACAGCAAATAAGTGGCAGAGTCCAACAAGTTCAAAAACACATCTGTCCTGCTCCCCAGTGGCCAAGTTCTACTAATCTTGCCTTCCTAGTATGTTAGAGGTTAATTAGGCTTGGTGTTGGGCTTCACTCTTGTTGATGACAGTGATCGTCTTCTGTTTCCAGATCCCATGTTGACCTAACATAGAGACCTTTCAATTGATTATGCCTCCAATCAGTGTCAGGGACACATGGAAGATGGATTTTTACCCTGCCTTGGATTGTGGATTGTTGGTTCAGCATCACAGGATTCAACTGGAAACTGTCTGGAAACACCTCATATATTTCATTTGGTGTCAGGGATGATGGTGAACAACACTTGTGGAGGGTTCAGCATTGCTGGGTTTTATGCTGTGGGAAATTAGAAATGTCCTAGTGTTGGGGTACCTGGGTGGCTCAGTTAATTAAGTGTCTGACTTTTTTTATTTAAAACAAAATTTTAATGTCTTTTTTTAATTAATTTCAGAGGTAGAATTTAGTGATTCATCAGTGTTCATTACATCAAGTGCCCTCCTTAAGCATCTGACTCTGGACTTTTGGCTCAGGTCATGATTTCAGGGTCTTGGGATGGAGCCCTGTATCACGCTCCACGCTCAGCAGGGAGTCTCCTTGGGATTCTCTCTCCTTCTTCCCTCTGCCCCTCCCCCCACTCACACAATCCCTCTCTCTTTCTTTCTCTCTCTCTCTCAAAATAAATCTTTTTTAAAAGAAAGAGATTTCCTAATGTTTGCATTCTGATTAATGTGGGTTTATTTTCCTTACTATAATTTCCAGGCATTTGACCTGCTCGCATGATAGATGCCCCTGCCCTCCAGCGTCTCCTTGCAAACAGGGCCTGAGAGGCTGCTTAAAAGTGCTGCAGCTGCTCCTCCAGGGGCTGCAAACCCTCAGTACTCCTCCTGTTCTTTGGCCTCAATGGAGGCTCACAGCCAAGAGCTCTTGATCTCAGCTGGGCTCTATTCCCACTTCTGCAACCTACAAGCCATGAGAACTTAGGCTGGTTAACCCCTCTGAGCCTCAGTCCTCTTATTTATATAATAAGGATGATATTCCAAATGTACAAATCTGTTGTGAGGAGTAGATGAGATGCCTCGTGTCCAATGGCCAGGTTTTGGCTCCCAGGGTGTCAGTGCTCCTACAGAGCTCTCCAGTTACCAGCCAGCTTGGCCTCTGCAGGGGGTAGAGGAGCTCAGATGACCTCCACTCTGCCATTTCTCCTTCTCTTCCATCACCCATCACACCCCTGCAAAACATTGTGCTGCCTCTCCCAGGCCTCCCCCGCACCCCAACCCCCACACTCAGAACCACTAGGGAAAATGCATGTTATGGGGTCAGAGCTCTGGATTCAGACACCTGCACCTCTGAAAACCGACTACGCATCCTACAAGCTATGTAGTGAATTTCAGCATTCCCAAATGTGAAGGATGATGTGAGCAGAATAAAAAGAAGACAAAAGTGCCTATCAGTGTCTGCCATATGATGATCACACAATACCTGCTATTGCTGTGCCCAGATATCTTCATTTTACATGAAGGGATAGTATTCTCTTTGGAAACGTTCTCTCTCTCCACCTCTGTCCATAACTCCCGTCTATATGGCTCAATTACCACAGTCCATTTCTGCATATGTCTTTACCTCTCTGTTTCTCGGGATCTCTGTGTCTCACTCTGTCTCTTTTTTCTAACCATTCTCTCCCTCCCTCCCTCCCCCTGTGTGTGTACTTATGGGACTGGGTAAATTCTCTCAGTGTCTCTATATCTCTCAAATCCTCTCTCAACCATAGTAATTAAAAGGATAGCCTCTGGGTCTGTCTGCCTGAATGCAGATTGGCTCCCCACTTTAAGAATTGTATGAACCAAAAAAAAAAAAAAAAAGAATTGTATGAACCTGGATAATTGATTTAGTCTCTCTGAGATCATTTTCTCACTTTAGAAGTAAGGAAAATAACAGAATTTACCTCATACAGTCTCATGAAAAATAAATGAGGTAATTCAGGTAGAGCATCTAGCACAGTGCCTGGCACAGACGGAGACTAAATAAATGTTAGTCATTCGTTTATCACCATCATCATCATCATCACTGTCACCAACATCATCACCATCATCATCATCACCATCATCACCGTTACTATCACCATCATCATCATCACTATCACCATCATCATCACCACCACCATCATCTCCATCATTATCATAATGTATTTCTCCTATCCCCTTTGATCTCTGTGTCTTTATTTCAAGTACATTCTCTTCCTTTCTCTTTCTCTGACTGTGTATCTTTGTCTCTCTCTGTCTCTCTTTCCCTCCCCCTCTCTCTTCCTCCCCTCTGGACAGAGATTCACTGCAGCTCTTACCCCATATTTGTTTAGCCATATCAGCCTCCCACTCAGGGCTAAATCTCAGGCCACCCACAAAAATATGCTAAAGCAACCCTGGTGGTGCTGAGGTGGTATGGACAGTTTGGAAGCCCTCTCCAGGTTGCTCAGGAAATGGCCCAAGGGTTCAACAACAACAGGATGAGTGCTGGCACTCTCATCTTGTGCCATGGTAACCACCTGCTGGGCATCCCTGCAAGACAAATGGTGCCATTGGAAAGCGAAGAGATAAACAGCATACAGCACGGGGTGTGAGCTCTCCAAAGGGAGCAGAATGTTCAACGATACTTCATCTGAACTCCCATTTTTAACTCAAAACACAAATTTGGTTGCCAATAGAAGTCTATAAAGAATTAATTAGGGAACTTCACAAACAGTCAAAACTCATAAATTTATCACTGTCGAGAAGTATCATTTCCCCTGTCAGACATGAGGTATTGCTGTCAGAAGATGGAAAGAAAGGAAAACAGTCAAAGAAGCAGGGCTACTGTCTCATTTTTTTCCCTCTAACTTGGGGAAAGAAGAGCATTAAGAAGTTGGAAAATGCAGAGAAAGAGAAACCAGCAAGACTCCTAGATCCAAGCTCTGTGACAGCAACACCAGTCCTGTTGGTTGTGTTCAATGCTATGGTCCCAGGGCACAGCTTGGGGCTTGCCACACAGTAGAAGCCAGAAGGATTTCTTGAGTTGACTAAAGATCCAAAAGGAGGCAGATGAAAGGCATGAGACTGATGGCCCACACCTCTGGCTTGCTTCCACTGCTCTCACCATTTCCTGTATCATAGGAAGTGATGCCCAGCATGGTCTCCCTGCTCTGAACATTCCTGACCCTCCTATCTGGGTTTTACTGCAGCAGCCCAGTGATGAGAAAGCCCATGGCTTCGGATCTCCAACAGGCTTCACTCCATCCTTATTCCTTTTAGCCTCAGTTTCTTCTTCATGTGTGAAAAAGAAACAATCACACCTCTATTGCAGAGTTTTTATGGAGGTTAAGTGGGAATTCCATTTGAAGGTAGACAGTGACTACTGCTAGGATTACTATGGAAGTTAGAGGGACTGTCTTGGTCTGTTAGGGCTACAATAGCAAAACACTACAGAGTGGTCAGACGTTTATTTCTCTCAATTCTGGACATTAGAAGTCCAAGATCAAGGTGGCAGGAAGTTTGGTTTCTGGTGAGGTCTCTCTCCTTGGCTTGCAGTTGGCCACTTTCTCACTGTATCCTCAAATCATTACTCCCTGATACATCCCTGGTGCCCTCTCTGTGTCCAAATCTCTTCTTATAAGGACACAGGTCAGCTTGGATGAAGCCACCCTAACGGCCTCATTTTAACTTAATCAACTCTTCCGAGGCCCTATTTCTAAACACAGACTGAAGTCCTGGGCTTTAGGGCTTCAGCATATGAATTTTGAAGAGACACAATTCAGCCTATAACTGAGACCTTCAGTGTATTCAAACTTTGGTTTAATAGCTCAAGAGAAAACAAATATTTACCTTCCCACTGGCCCTGAGCTGAGCTTACCCTTGTAAAATGTTTGACCTAAAAGACGTTTTTCGAAGTAGATCTGTTCATAGGCAGAGAGGAAGGCAGGCCAGGGACCTGGGCATTGGTCCCGACCAAGAATACTTTCTTAGAGGTAGTTGAACAAAAGATGAACACTCATCTTCACGTTCCCCAAGTTCAAGTTTTGGGTTGGAACTTGAACCACATTCTAAAGTCCCTGGATGCTATAAAATTCTGCGATTCCAGAAAACTGGTTTTAAGTCCGTGGTGGTGGTGTTGTGAGTCAGGAGAGAGAAGAGAGGCAGGAACAGGAGCCATGTAGAATCCAGGCCAAATGGATTTGGGGTTCCCCCAAGGCACCAAATGAGTTGTTCCTCTTCCCACATCGAGCCTGCTGGGGGCTCAGTGGGGTGTAGGAGGAGAGACAAGAGGCTCAAGTAGGAGTCTGAGATTCATAGCAATGGATGAGTGTAGCCAGTACCAGGTGGCTGAATGTCCCCCAAGTAGCCTCGGGGACATTTAGCCCTTCCCTTCCAAGAAGCAGGTGCATCTCTGAGCTTTGCATCCCTCCCTGCTGGCTCTGCGCCCCCACATCTCCAAGTACCAGGAGTCATTGTTTGAGCCATGCCCTGGTCCTGACATTCATAAGCTCTCCTCTCTGCTTCGGGTCAATCCATTTCCTCTCTGGGGTGCTCAAAGGATCTCAGGAGACATGGAGAAAGGGGAGAGCCACAGCTTTACCTCTCCCTGCCCTCACACCCCTACAACTAGCCATCTTCACAGCCACCCACACTGCAGGAGGAGAGGTACACACAGGCACAGCCCACATCTTCAGATGTGCGGCCTAGGATGCACGTACTGATTGCAAAGTTATAATCAACCACCTCCATTCCTCTTATTAAATAACCATCTCACTAGAACTTGGGGATTTGGGGTGGTTGTTTTTTTAGGCCAGCCCCCAGCTCTGAAATGGACATGGCCAAGATCATCAGACCTCACCTCAGGGAACTCATTCTGCTTACCTCCCCCACATGTTTGTCATTGCGTTTCTTGAGTTTCCCATTAGAACAGCTCTTATGCTTAGCGGGGCCATATTTCAATTTAATTGTCCTGCCCACAACACACTCACTGTCTCACATGCTGGAAGCAGAATGAATTAGAAGTTTCCTGTTCTGCCTCGAAGAGTCTTTCCCTCCCTTATGCTATGTTTAGCACTTGTGTGGGCACTTGGCTCATGCCACTTACTGCTTTCATTCCTGTTTTGAGGAGACACTTGCTTCACTGAGGGTAAA
Source organism: Canis lupus baileyi (assembly GCF_048164855.1). Classification (NCBI taxonomy): domain Eukaryota; kingdom Metazoa; phylum Chordata; class Mammalia; order Carnivora; family Canidae; genus Canis; species Canis lupus. The sequence continues at coordinate 44,804,379 of NC_132845.1, read as the reverse complement.
GCTCAGGGGAAGAAGAACTTGCCGGAATATTTATTGCCTCTCTGCCTCACCTGCTGCAGACTGATATGGCTTGTTCCATCTGGGAAGGGAGGGAGCGTTCTCTCAAACACAGAGGAAGTCCACTTGCACGGAAGTCCTGCACACAGAGGAAGGGATCAGGCCTGGCCACCCTGTTGCTGTGTTTTTCATTTGAGCAGCATCTACCGCCACGCACCTGCTGAGTGCCCCACACTGTGTTGGGCACCAGGGACATGGCCCAAGGATGAGTCACACCTCTTGCCCCCAAGCAATTACTGAGTCTGATGGGAAAGCAAACCAGTCCATGGATTTTCCATATGACTTGGGAATAAAAGCAAGAAGAGCGGAAAATGAGCAACTCCTGTGTTCTGAGCCCTCATTCTGTGCTGTGCTAAAAAAAAGAGCAACTGCCCAGTTTGAAGATCAGGTCAGAGACTGGCCTAGTGACAGAAACTTGGAAAAGTCACCTTATCGCTTCTTGTTTCCAGATATGGAGTCTTGGATCAGTCATGCAAACTCTGAGCCTCAATTTCCTCTTGTAGAATGGGAGCAACAAGAGCCCCTACCTCCTAGAGCTGAGTGCTAGATTAAGTGCAATAACGCATATGATGCAAAAATGCTTACTAAAGGCTCACATTGCCATCTCAAGAACCCTATGAGGTAGGTCTTCTTATTATTCCCAGTTTACAGTTGAAGAAACTGAGGCTCAGATATAGATTAGATTACTTGCCTAATATCCCACATCTAGTAAGGGATAATCCTTGGATCTGAACCGGCACTGGTAGGGCACCAAAGCCACAATTTTGAGTAGAGTTCCTCAGGAAAAACTGGGGAACATTTTTTTTTTTTTTTTTTTGGAGAATAAGGACAGGGCACTTGAAGGGACAGCTTAAATCACTATACTGTGTCCTGTAATGTGAAGACAAGGGGAAAAGGGGCTCAGGTGTCACAAGAAAAAAAAACAAAAAACCTGGAGTATCTTAGCATCTCTGCTTTGTCTCTTTCCTCCTCTCTGCTGCCTTTGTGCCTGTCCCTCGGAATCATTTCATTTCAACTTGCCCTCTTGAAATTGTAACTGGCACCTCAGTGTTGAGATAGCTAAACCCAGACTAGGGGATTGGAACCCACCCCTCCCGGTGCGCTCTTCCTCTAAGGTACCCCACCGCTGAACACGTACCACCAAAAACTCACGGGCCATCCTGATTCCTCTCTTTCTCATTTCCAAATATGGTAGCTCCACCCTTTTTTTATTACAATATATTTGGCATATAACACTGTATATATGCTTAAGACTCGGGCATGTTGATTATCCAGTCATTTGTACGTTGCATATAATTGTCATTATAGTCTTAGCTAACACCTCGATCACGGCACCTAAGTATTCCTTTCCTTTTGTGGTGGGAATAATTAAGATCTCATCTCTTAGTGGGGTGCCTGGATGGCTCAGTCGGTTAAGAAACTGACTCTCAATTTTAGCTCAGGTCATGATCTTGGGGTCGTGAGATTGAACCCCGAATCATGCTCTGCACTGAGCCCAGAGCCTGCCTAAGATTCTCTCCCTCTTCCTCTGCCCCTCACCCCTTCCTTCTCTTAAAAAGAGAAAAAAAGATCTGATCTCTGAATAAGTTGGTTTCTTACAACATAGTATTGTCGACTGTAATCATTATGCCGTGCATTAGATTTCCCGCATTTATTTATTTGCTCATTGCCAGTTTGTGCCCCCAAACAACACCTCTCCTCTTCTCCCCCCACCATCACCCCCCGACTGGTAACTACTCTGTTCCTTTACCAGTTCCACTTTTAGACTCGGCTTTTTAAATTTCACATATAAGTGAGATCATCCAGTATTTGTCTTTCTCTGTCTGGCTTAGCTCACTGAGCTAAGTTGATATAATGCCCTCAAGGTTCATCCGTGTTGTTGCAAATGGAAGGATTTCCTTCTTTCTAATGGCTGGATAACCGTCATATAAATATATATGTGTGTGTATAGATCACATCTTCGCTACCCATTCATCTGTGGACGGACACTTAGGTGGTTTCCATGGCAACGCCACCTTCCCACCCGGTGATGGACTGCTCACTTCTCTCCCTGGCTTCTACTCCATCACCTTGCAGCTGGACAGCTGTGGAGGACTCCTCCCTGGCTTCCTGCCCCCAGCCCCCCGCAGTCTACTCTCACGCCCCTCTACAGTCTACCCTCCGAGCAACATCAAAGAGAGCTTCTGCAAACAAAACGCATCTTGTTATTCCCCAACAAGAGAGCCTCTGTTGGTCTCTCTTTACATTTAAAATAAAATCCAAAGTCCTTGCCCTTCCAAGCCTACCTTCAACCTGTCCATACTTGTGCTAACCCACCTTCCGTGGGCCACAGCTTCCTGGCTCACACACTCTGGTCCCTTTGCCCAATCGGGGCCCACGCTTCCCATTACTTTAGCATCAAAGGCTCTCCCTTTGATTACTAGCTGTCTGTCTTCTTGCACTGAATCTCAGGCTAGAAGTCACCACCTCTGCCCTGACCACCCAGCTCCCTCTGAGCCATTCCCTATTTTTATTCGTGTGTACACCTGTCAGCGACTCACATCTTTTCCTGTCTGTGCTTCTTTCAACTAGAATGTAAGTATATGAGGAGGAGAGACCTTGTCTATTTTGTTCATGTTTCCTCACTACCTTGAGCACAATCTGGCACACAATGGGGTCTAGCGCTAAGTGCTCAATAAATATTTATACCTCAAATACATAAATGGGTTTCTTTTCTCCCTCTTGTCCCTCCCATCTGGCTTCTCATGTCTTAAATTCATCCTTCAGAATAAGGATATAAGACATATACTGTCTCGTGCTTAGTCGTTTGTAACCAGTATGTAAAATCCTGGAACTCTTAAAACATAATGAGGAATTCTAAATTCCAAAATGTAACATGTGGATGGCTTCTCTGAAATGTTTACCAGCCTCACAGAAATGGCTCCTTATCTCCATGAATACAAATGAAGAAGGGTCGCTCAACAATTACCTTCAAAGAAGCCACAGCATCTGTAATCACTGTCACATTCTCTCTGCTCAGTCTCTGATGCACACCCCTAAATTCACTTCATTAGTTTTAATTATCCCCACCATGAGTGATTGAAGACTTCAGGGCCATTTTAGAAACAGAATGAGCAAACTTGGAGACTGGGTAACTTTCTCCAAGGTGTTTAGCTGTAATTGTTCTTCCGTTGAATAGAAACAAAAAGTAGCACTAGCTTATCCATTTGCTGAATTTATATTGCATTTTAGGAAAGATGCAGTTTGGTGGGTTTCTTCATTCTTCTGGATTCATGAATATTGAGTCTCCCTAGACTGGCTGAACTATTCCCACCTTCTCCTGTGACATGATTCCAAGTCCAGCCATCTCTCTCTATCTCTCTCTCTCTCTCTCTCTCTCACACACACACACACACACTCACACAAAACCACAAAAGCAGGTGCCCAAGCCCAACCTGACCCTCCTTACCAGCAGTATCACAGCCCTGTAGCAAAAGCCACTCCTCATCTTCTGCCTGGATCTCTGGAAGACCCACGCTGCTCCTTCCACCCACTCAGCACCAGAACACTGCTTCTGCAGGGAGCCAAATCCCATTCCTCCCTCCCCAAGCCCTTATGGACCCTCCTTATGTGTGGACCAAGTCCTCCCCACGCCTGACATCATCTTATATGACTCCACTTCAGCCACTCTTGCCTCACGGATATTTCTGGAACCTACCAGTTCCACTTCTGCCTTCTGTGTCTTCTGTTCCACCAACCCAGAACACGCGTGCTCCCTCACTTCATGCAAGTCTTTGTACAAATGCCACCTCCTGTAAGAAGCCTTCCCTGATCACTTGATCTAAAATATCACCCTCAAAAAAAAATCACCCTAGCCTCCTTCATAGCTTCACCTTGATTTTTGTTCCATAACATCATCAGCTCATGGCAGTATTTTATCTATTTATTTGTCATCTCCCTATATTATACATAAAGATGTGCCAGCAGGAGGAAAGGAGCTAGGAAAGCAAAACTTGGTTTTAACACCTATAGGCAAATAGAGCCGGTCCCTCTGCTGAAAATACCACTAAGTAGAGAGAAAATATTGAAGGATAAACCACCCAAAAGAATGTTGTGAAACAGATGTATAAGTAGGTAGGTAGGTAGGTAGGTGTGTAGATAAAAAATGGATGGATAGATGATAGATAGATAGATAGATAGATAGATAGATAGAATAATAGGAATGTCTTATCAATAATTAATGCCAGACTCCCTGCTAAATAAATTGCATTCATAACATCAAATTTTTATTACAGTAGTTCAAGATACAGATATGAAGAAACTGAGGTTCTGCTGTCCCAACGATAACTCTGGGAAGTGACAAAGCCTGGATCTAAACCAGGACTCACTTCAAGAACTGTTTGCCAGGCACAGGTGTGATCTACCTGCCTGAATCAGCTTCACAATTGCTCCTATTGAGAGCCTGCCTTTCATAAGCAGAGAAATCTGGGAGGAAAATTAAAAAGTGCTTGTAAAATCATTTCAGCCATCACTGACTGCTGCATGCTCTCTAAATAGAAGGATTTTGTCTGTGGTTGTAAACGCCAATCCACTCCAGAGTCTCCTATTTTTAGGCGAGGGGAATGCTGTGATACTTGAGAGCTGAAATACATGACAGTCCATCACTGTCATGCTCCTAAGATCATACTAATTATGAGTCTTTAGCATTTTTGGTCTTCCTGGTGCTGGATGCAAAAGAGTTGAAAAACTTCCAGAAGTTGCCGTGTGCCTGGTTAAACAGGAACTTTAGACTTTTTTTTTTTTTATTGGTGTTCAATTTACTAACATACAGAATAACACCCAGTGCCCGTCACCCATTCACTCCCACCCCCCGCCCTCCTCCCCTTCTACCACCCCTAGTTCGTTTCCCAGAGTTAGCAGTTTTTACGTTCTGTCTCCCTTTCTGATATTTCCCACACATTTCTTCTCCCTTCCCTTATTTTCCCTTTCACTATTATTTATATTCCCCAAATGAATGAGAACATATAATGTTTGTCCTTCTCCGACTGACTTACTTCACTCAGCATAATACCCTCCAGTTCCATCCACGTTGAAGCAAATGGTGGGTATTTGTCATTTCTAATAACTGAGTAATATTCCATTGTATACATAAACCACATCTTCTTTATCCATTCATCTTTCGTTGGACACCGAGGCTCCTTCCACAGTTTGGCTATCGTGGCCATTGCTGCTAGAAACATCGGGGTGCAGGTGTCCCGGCGTTTCATTGCATTTGTATCTTTGGGGTAAATCCCCAATAGTGCAATTGCTGGGTCGTAGGGCAGGTATATTTTTAACTGTTTGAGGAACTGGTGCAGCCACTCAGGAACTTTAGACTTTATGCAAATCAGTCAATCAATCAATCCAGTGGCTTACAAAGAGCGTGATGAGTGGGGTTTTGAGGTAGTCCAGAAGAATACATTTCATAGATATTTAAAAGTGCTTACTAAAAAAAAAAAAAAAAAAAAAAAAAAAAAAAAAACAAGTGCTTACTACATGCTGGGTACCAAGGACATAGAAATGATAACACCAAGCCTCTGTTCTCAGGGATATCAGACAGGATTCACCTCTAGTAGAGCATCAGTAATGCATCACTCAAAGAAGTGATGAGGGGCAGCCATCTGGCAACTAACCCAACACAGGTTAGATCCATGAGCTGGTTTATTGATGGGCTTGGTGGGGCAGTATGGGCTTGAGCTGAGAGCTGAGTCCAGTTCTCCTGTTCACCAGCCAGGAGTATTGCATTCCACACACTGGAAAACCTCTCCAAACTTCAGCTTCCCTGCTCATAAAATTGGGTTGGAAATGGCCACTCAGTACTGTTGTGGAAAGGATAGAATGAATAATGATGCCAAGATCCATGTGGTGCCAGGGTCCTTTGTAGGCACTCAACACATGGTAATGACCTAGAGCATATATAGAAGGAAAGAAAGTAGGAAGGAGGGAAGGAGGGAAGGAAAGGAAGGAGGGAAGGAAAGGAAGGAGGGAAGGGAAGGAAGGAAGGAAGGAAGGAAGGAAGGAAGGAAGGAAGGAAGGAAGGAAGGAAGGAAAGATGAATTTCTATGTCAAATTCAGGCAGAAACATGGCATGATTTCAAAAATGATCTGACATGCCCACAGTAGAGGAAACTAACAAAGAAGCTAATTTCTGGAAATCATTTAGCCAGGAATGAAAGGCACTTCCATGGAGGACCTCAGAATCTGACTATCCTTTACATTCAAGAAAGCTCCAACATCCCTCATCAATTATCCCAATGCCGGAATCTCTCTTAATCATCCTTGCTCATCTAGACCCTTGGAGGATTATACCAATCACAATATCTGTACGACTAAGATACTTCCCACAGGTACGAAAATGTGAGCTTCAATTTGGCAAAGGTAACCAGAAGCTTTACGATGTCCAACTTTTTAATCCAGAAATCCTCCTTCTAGAAATTATAAGGAAATATTCTGAAACACAGACAGTTTTGTAGGCAATGTTATTTACAATGTAGAGAATAGGAAACAACCCAGCTGTCCGGTAGCATGGTGCTGGTTAAATAAATGAGGACACATTAATATGATGAACAGTTACACAGCCATTAAAATTATGTTTATGAGCATTTTTAATTTCATGGGGAAATACTTATTCAGCAATGACACGCAAAATAATGAAGATGCAAAATTGTATTACTTTTATCCTCAACCATCTAGGGGAAAGAAATGAAAAGATACCGCAGGAAATTACTGGAGTGGCCAACATTTTGCATTGTGTTTAATAGTGATTTTTTTTCTGCTTTCCAATATTTTTCATATTTTCCAAGGTTTCTACTGTGACATGATGAAAACTTCCAACTCACTCCATTCCCAGTACATGAAATTCTTCCCACTGGGTAAAATTCTGGCATCTTGACTTTCTTCAAGCTAAGATGAGAAGGTGTGCATCGGGGAAAGCAGAGAAGACAGAGACCCTTGTAGGGCTGGGATAAGCTGCACGTATGCTAAGAGGTGGTCAGTCATTACCAGGGGAAAGCTTTGTCTTAAAGTTGTTTCCCAAAGCAGAACTGGAAAGACCTTTGCCTTCCCTCCAACACAGCCCTTGAAGGAGCTCAGATTTCCACCTGTCTCCAAGCCCGGCCAGGGGGGAATTGGGGTCAGCTTAAACACGGACATCTTGGCCAAAAAAAAAGTCAGTCTGGAAAATTAAGAAACCACAGGCACTGTTAGGGAGGGGGAGAGGAGGAAAGAAGACCATCGAAGAAAATGAGTCAGAAACACATCTACTGGAGCGCCTGGGTGGCTCAGTCCATTAAGCGTCTACCTTTGGGTCAGGTCACCATCTCAGAGTCCCATATCAGGCTCCCTGCTCCATGGGGAGTCTGTTTCTCCCTCTCCCTCTCCCTCTGCACCTTCCCCACCCCCCAGCTCATGCTCTCGCTCTCTCTTTCTTTCTCTCTCTCTCCCTCAAATAAATACTGTTCTTCTGTAGGCTGTGCATAAGAACAATAGGGAACAGTGGGGACTCTGGGAGACCAGAGAGTTCCTACTCTGGCAAATGGAAGCAGTTGGCTCAGTTCCAGATAAATGTTACCACATAAAAATGGAAGACCAGGTTTTGCCAAGTTTCTCCCATTTTTCAATTCCGAAATCCATACTTCTGTATTTAAAAATTCATACTTTTCAACACTGGCAAATTATTAAACATGTAAACTCTATAAAAATAAAATATTATGAGCTGGGGTGGGTTTTTTGTATTTTTGTTTTTGGGGTTTTTTTGGTTGATGGACGCAACAATATTGTTACCATTCCCTTGTTTTTGAGTAAGAAAAAAGAAACGAAGACAAAATTTGTTAGCCCTCTATGCAGACTGAGTAAAATATGGACAAACATATTCTGTTTTCAACCATACTGCAGTATAAGAATTTTCTTTTTTTACCGAACAAAGTAGCCTTTGTGTGACCTGACAATTTAAAAAGGAAACACAGGGCAGCCTGGGTGGCTCAGCGGTTTAGCACCACCTTCATCCCAGGGCCTGATCCTGGAGACCCGATATGGAGTCCCATGTAAGGTCCCTGCATGGAGCCTGTTTCTGTCTCTGTCTCTGTCTCTGTCTCTGTCTCTCTCTTTGTGTGTGTGTCTCTCATGAATAATAAAATAAAATAATAAAATAAAATAAAAAGGAAACACAGAGGCTTTTACTTATTTTCACTATCCCAGATGGTTTTCCCAGGGACGGAGATACGCATCCTATCAAATGTTAAGGGGCTTTAAGACAATGAACATCCTCTAACAATCAGAGAAGAATAAAAGACTGGAAACATTCATCATTGCGTGAAACTTGGCAGGACTTCCCTCTCCCCGCCTGAAGAATGGACATCTCCTCCATCTTCCCCATCCTCAGCTCTATGAGTGAGCATCGCTGCTGTGTTTTAAAGACACATCCAGATTAATTTGTTTGACAAATGAAAAGAAATGAGAAGCATGTCGGGTCATAAAGACGGTTGTGTTGTCGCTGTCTTTATCAATCATCCCTGCCTCTCCTGAAACAATGCCAGGTCAATCCGTGGGTGCCTCTGATTCAGATGGCAAAGATGAGAACAAATCACCCTTTTGCCAAAGAGTTCAGTTAGACAGATTGTGGTAGTGTCTGTGGGGCCAGAAATGATTGGAGTCTTACAAATGTAACACAAGAGCAACACAATTCATTCGTGTGACGGTCTCATTCCAAGGGTTGGCATCTGGTAACCAAAGGGAGATATGAACTGAGCCATGCTACAACTTGGCTGGTGAGATACAGGTGTCCGTGGCTATACTAACTCACCTCCCGGTGACCCGTGCCCCATGGGGTCCTCCTGGCCCAGTACATTGGCTAAGAGATTCTGCTAATGAGCATAGGATTGATGCTGACTATTAACCGTAATGACAGCCATTAAGTGTGAACTTAAAAAATAAAAATAAAAAATAAAAAAATAAAAATAAAAGTGTGAACTTAATGAAAACTAATACCCACCCATCACCCATCCAAAGCCTACTCTGCCTAATGGTGAACCTGCATTTCTGTTTCATATTTGCAAATCTTGAAATGGCTATTAGCAGTTCCATTGTATGGGTGAAGAATTCAAGACTGGATGGCTTATATGACTTCCTCACCAGGTGGGATTCAAATGGGAATTTCGATCCCATTGTCCAAGCCCACCTGACAGGTTGTCCTGACCATAGAGGCACAGATGTGACAGTGTTTAGTAAATCCCAGGGAGATGTTCTCCACATATTTTCTAAGTTTCCTAGAAAATTGTCCATCAACTTGACTCTCATGAGAAAAATCAGTTTTAAAGTATAACTTCCAGGGGCACTTGGGTGGCTCAGTGGTTTAGCATCTGCCTTTGGCTCAGGGTGTGATCCCAGGGTCCTGGGGTCCTCCCCACAGGGAGCCTGCTTCTCCCTCGGCCTATGTCTCTGCCTCTGTGTGTGTGTGTATGTCTCATGAATAAATAAATAAAATCTCTAAAAAAAAATTAAGTACAACTTCAAAGAGACTGTCAACTATGGTAGAAAGAGGAAAGTTCTAGCTTCAAACAAATCAGGAATGACATTCTGCTCAACCACGTCCTTGCTGTGAGATCCCTGAACCTCTCTGACCTTTGGATTTCTCCAGGGCAAGTGAGAGTTGGTTTAAGGATTAAACGAAATAGTGTAAGAAAAGCACATGGCTCAGCATTTGACACAAGTGTTGGGATGACTGTTTTTTTTTTTTAAGATTTTATTTATTTATTCATGAGAGAGAGAGAGAGACAGAGACACAGGCAGAGGGAGAAGCAGGCTCCCTGCAGGGACCCCAACGTGGGACTCGATCCCGGGACTCCAGGATCATGCCTGAGTCAAAGGCAGATGCTCAACCGCTGAGCCACCCAGGTGTCCCATGACAATTTTTTTTTTTTGATGGGAGACTGGCAGAGCTGTTGGCTCACAGAATCCACAGAATGAGAGACCAATGTCATTCCCTGCAGTCACAATGACCACTGACAAAAATGCGAACCTCATGCCTTCCTCTCTTCTCTCCCCAAGGAAGGGAATTCCTTAGAATCTTGCTACTCAAATTGTGGTCTGTGTGTGGTAGCATTGACATCACCTGGCTCATGGAAGCAACGTGGAGGGAATGAGTGACAGAGGGATGTCTTCGCATAGGATGGTCAGGGAAATCCTTTCTGGGGCACTTGTGATGAGACCCAGTGGTAGAGACCATATTTATGTTGTTCACCATTATATGCTTAGCTCCTGGCAAAAGTATAGACCATGGTAGACGCTCAGTTACATTTTGGGGGAGAGAGAAAAAGCAAATTCTCAGTTTACGATGTGTTTCATCAAATGGTAGGTATTAAATTATTTTAGGATTCTTCACTACGTTCTTTTTGAATTGTATTTTGTTGTTGTTGTTATTTAAAGGATTGGGCTTCATTAGCACAAAAATTTAAGAGGATTTCTTTACCGTGAGTGTTTATGTACCTGGCTCAATGCAGCTACAATTTTTCGTACATTGTTATGACAGTGGAAATAACTCAGAGAAATTTGTGAAAATTTCAAGGAAAGCATAGAAAGCTTTTCGAAGTGCCCTAGTCTGGGTAAAAGCATGCGAGTGTTCCAGATGATTTGTGGCATAATTTAAATCACCTGTTTTGAGATATAACTTTCATACACAAATGTGCACACACTTTAAGTGTACTACAGCCTTGTATTTTTTTTATTTTTTATTTGTTATAATTCCAGTACAATTAACGCACAACGTTCTGTTAGTTTCAGGGGTACAGTATAGTGATTCAACACTTCTATCCATTCCCAGGTGCTCATGACCGTAAGTGTATGTTAAGTGTACACTCTGATAATTTGGACAAACACATACACTTATGTCACGTAAGGGCAAGTACAAGTTAAAAACAAGAGGCCTAATTCTCTGTGTTAGAAATTAGGGACATGACTTCCCTCTGGTCCCTTTCCTTAGAGTATACATTTACTTTAGGAAGCTCATAGGTTTAAGTTCTTTCTCTGACTCCAAATCGTGCGTAAATCGTTTGACTAAATAAGTCTGTTGCCAGCTTTAGGAACCAGTGATGTCTTTCTCACCAACAGGAGAACCATCTCTTTGAAATATACATCATCAAGGAAGACGGTGCCTCCATCTCCCCATTTCTTGTGGGAGGGTAGGAGCCCGCCTCCGAGTAGCACATTTACCTTCTGTCATAAATGCTCAGAATAAGAAGCTCATTTTTCCTTTGGATAAAGCCAATTAGCACACCCAGATGGCCACCTCAATTACCAGTGAATCTAGGATGGACTACGTGTGACAAATGGTGCTGTCGGGTCCTCTTACTTGAGCATAGTTATCATTTATCTTGAGAACATGTAAGTCATGGGTTGTATCTGCTTGCCGATAGAACAGGGAGGGGTTTTGTTTATTTGAAATCTCCTAGCAGATTGCCTGTGATGTGTTTCACACTCTGGTTTAGTGGCTATTCAATGATGAAATTGTGTTTTTTTTCTCTTCTACCTTTGTGGAGAAGTATTCTAGGTTGAGATGAGTCACTGTTACCCTAATCAAGGTAGGTAGCATTTTCAACACCCAGAAAGTTGCCATGGGCCCCTTTGAAATGAATCCCCCTACCCCACCCCCTACCCCACCCCCCCCCAAAAAAAAAACCTGGGCCACGTGGGTAGCTTAGTCGGTTAAGTGTTCAACTCTTGATTTCTGCTCAGGTCATGATCTCAGGGTTGTGAGATCAGGCTCTGAGCTCAGCAGATACAGTTTCTCCCTCTCCCTCTGCTCCTCCTCCCACACATGTGCAAGCTCTCTCGCGCTCTCTCGCTCTCTCTCTCTCTCTCAAATAAATAAATAAATCTTCTTTTTTTTTTTTTAAGAAATAAAGAAATGAATCCTCAACCCTCCACCCAGGCAACCATTGGTGTTATTTCGATCAGGATAGATTAGCCTGACCTATTCTAGAACTTCTTATAAATGGAATCATACGGCATTTACTTTTGATGTGATACTTCTTCCGCCCAGCATGTTTTTGAGTTCCAGCTATGTCACCGTGTGTAGTTTGCTCCTTTTAACTGTACAGTGCTGCTCCGGAATTTGTTTCTGCATTCACCTGTTGACAGATGTGTGGGGTTTTTTGACTATTAGTAATAAGGCTGGTGTGCACATTCATGTCTAAGTCTGTTTGCAGGCTCACATTTTCATTTCTCTGTAAAAATAGCTAAGGACGGGATTGCTGGGCCTTATGACAGTGCATGCTTAACCATTGAACTAACTGACAAATCCTTTCCAAAGTGGTAGCACCCATTTTACATTCCCACCAGAAGTGTGTGAGTCAGTTCCCGCTGTTCCGCACCCTCAGCAACACTGAGTGTGGTCGGTCTGTTTAATGTTGGACATTCCAATAGGTCTGCATATTGTGGTTCTAATTTACTTGTTTCCAACAAGCAAGATAGCTGGGCACCCTTTCATATGTTTATTGGCTATTTCTATATCTTATTTAGTGAAGTGTCTCTTCAGGTCTTTTGCCTGTTTTTTCATTGGATTTCTGACCTCTTATTGAGTGGTAAGGATTCTTTTCCTATTCTGGACACAAATTCTTTATCAGATATATGCTCTGCTCATATTTTCTCCTCTTTTTAATGGTCACTGTTCTTTTGTGTTCAGTCTTAAGAAATCTCTTCTTACCTCAAGGTCATGAAATTTTTCTCCTGTTTTCATCTTAGAGTTTTATATTTTTAGCTTTTGTATTCAGGCCCATGGTCCATTTTAAATGAAATTTTTATGTACAATGTAAAGCAGAGATTGAGGTTCAAAATATCTTGCTTTTCTGTCACTGTTTCTTGAAAAAAAAACATTCCCCTCCCCAAGTGAGTGCTGTGGGTGCCTTTGTCCAAAATTGCTTATATACATGCAGGTTATATTTGGACTCTATCTTTACACCAATACTGCACAGACTTGATTACTGTCATTTTATAATAAGTCTAGAAATCAAGTTGTATAATTCCTCTAATTTTACCCTTCTTTTTTCAAAATTGTTTTGGCTATTCTAAGTCTTTTGCACTCAAAAAAGCCTGCTTGGGTTTTGATTGAGATTATATTGAATCTATAGATAAGCTCTCCAAACATGGAGAACAAACATGATTTTATTAGGTATATATTGCTGTGCAGCAAATTATCCCAAAACTTGAAACAACGATATTCATAATCCCACAGTTCGGGTGGGTCAGTAATCTGGCCATGATCTAACAGGGTCCTCCAGCTCTGGAACTAATAAGTGAGTTCAGGGAGGGTCCCTCACAAGGGTGCAGTCACCTCCATATTTTTTTTTTCAGTCACCTCCATATTTGACCAAATCCATTCCCAAGCTCAGTCCATAGTTGTTGGCCAGATTCCGGTCCTCACAGATTGTTGGATTGAGAACCTCATCCTTGCTGGCTGTTGGCTGTAGGCCACGCTCAGTTCCTGGCCATGTGGGTCTTTCCCTGCTGAAGCTCACAACATGGTGAGTGACTCCATCAAAATAAGCAAGAGAGAGGGGGTGAGTTAGAAGAAGATAGAAGGCATGGTCTTTCATAATCTCATTTTAGAGGTACAATCCTATCACCTTTGTTGTATTCTTTTCATGAGAAATAATTCACTAAATCCAGCCATACTGAGGGAAGAGGGATTACACAGGGCATGTCTAATAGGAGGTGGAGACCACTGGGAGCCATCTTAGAAGTTAGTTGCCTTAATAATACTGAGTATGCCAATCCACAAACAGGATCTCTCTCTCTCTTCCTCTTCCTCTTCCTCCTCCTCCTTCTATTTCTCTTAACAATGCTTATTAGTTTTGACACTGAAGTTTGGCATATCTTTCATTGAACTTATTCCTAAATATTTCATTGTTGATGTTACTGAAACTCACATTTTTTTTAAGATTTTATTGATTCATGAGAGACACACACAGAGAGAAGCAGAGGCACAGGCAGAGGGAGAAGCAGGCTCCATGCAGGAAGCCCAATGTGGGCCTCGATCCTGGATCCCGGGATCACACTCCAAGCCAAAGGCAGACACTCAACCACTAAGGCATCCAGGCGTCCCTGAAACTAGCATTTTTTTAAAATGATGAAACAATAATTATCTGTTTAACCAAAGTCACAATAAAAGATATCAAAGACAAATACATAAGGTCACATAGCTATGAGCAAAACTTAATTTTTTTAAATATTAAGACTCTTTTTTTTAATTTTTATTTTAATTCCAGTTGGTTAACATACAATGCTGTATTAGACTGAAACTAGTATTTTAAATTCATTTTCCAATTCCTTAGTATTAGCAAATAGAAATAGCAATGATTTTATATATTGGCCTTGAATTTTGTGACCTCCCTGAACTCACTTATTAGTTCCAGAAATTTTTGTAAGATTTTCTACCTTAATGATCACATCATCTGAAAGAAAAGAAAAATTTTACTCATCTCTTTCAATTTTCTATACTTTTCGTTTTTGTTTTTGATGCCTTACTGCAGTAATTCCTCCACCCAGTAAAATGTTTGATAAAAGTGATCAGATACTCCTTTCTTGTGTCTAACATTAGAGAGGAAAGTATGTACTATTCCACCATTAAATATGTTAACTCTAGGTCTCTCATAGATATCCTTTAGACAAACAGATGATGTTTCCCGAGAGATTTTAATCATAAATGGGTTTCCAAGCTGTTATCAAATCCATCTGGTAAATTTTTAATTTTGATTACTGTGTCTTTAAATCAGAATTTCTATTTTATTCTTTTATATGATTTCCAGTTTTCTTTTGATATTCCATATCTGTTTACTCATGAAAACTCTATTTCTCCTGAAGACCTTGGGCATACTTAAATCAATGCTTTATATTCTCTGTCATAATATCCATCACGTAGGCTGTCTCAGAGCCAATTTATACTGCCTACATTTTGTCTTGATTGTGACTCACATTTTCCCATTTCTTTTCATGTCTAATAATTTTATAGTGTATACTGGACATCAAAAGAAGAAAAACCTAGACACTCTGGATATTTTCACTTCCCCGAAGAGATGTCAATTTTTGTTCTAGAGGGAAGAAATTCTAGTCACCGGAGGACATGCAGTCTTGATTTTATGCTCTGTGGCATGGATCTATAAAAGCCTAAGATGTTTCCCAGGTCCCTCTAACTTAGAAGCACCAAACTTCCAAATGCAGACTTTTCTCCAGATGTTGGGCAGCCTAGATTTTAGTTCGGTTAGCTCAGGTCTAAAGTAGACCTTATTCTGGGGGGTATTTCTTATTCCTGAGGAATAAACTTTCTGGTTCTTTAGCTGGATGGCCAAGATGTCAACAAGGTCTCTTCCTCTGGATAGGCCAGAACCCCAACATCTCCTAGGACTCCTTGACCTCCAGGGCTCTGTTCTTCTCTCTGCCCAGGGCAAAACTCCTAATAAATCTTGCATAGCTTTGCCCTTCATCCAGATGGTTGAGGAATCCTGACACAGATTTCTAGAATATTCTTTGTGTGGCTTCCTCCTCTCCCATAACCTATCCTGTGATCTTCAGTTACCCCTGCAGCCCCGAACTGTGATATCTCTTCATTGGCTCAGCAGCACTGCCCTGCTTTCCAGAAGCCAGCTCTCCCCAGCAGCCAGCACCCGCATGGAGCACAACCATTGCTTCCTGAGTTCATCCCCGCACTCAGGCATCATGGACTTGGGATGCTGACTCTCCAATGATGTAAAGCAACTGATCCATACATTTTGTTTTGTTTTACAGTGTTTACAGAAAGGGGAGCTAATCCAGAGCCAGTTTCTCCACTCAGGGTTGCCCATGGAATGATTAGTGGGCATTTTGATTCGCGGTGAAGGCCGTCTTCTCAAAGAAACCACTCCCCCTCTCTAAGTTACATTGAACACTGGTATTGTGGGTTGGAAGCCCCTGCTGTGCATTTTCTGGGACCTGGTATGCTGGGACCTGTCCAGATGGTCAGGTCAGGTGTCTACTTGCTAAGGAGACAAAGTGTCCTCTGAGAAACAACTCACCTTAAATGAACAGAGTAACTAAGGCAGAAGCCCAGGGTTGGTGAGGGGAAATGAGTCTCCATCATGCATATCTCCTTCCATCCTAGTGATGGAGACAGATCTTGGCATCCTGGCAAAACAGAATACAATCAGAGTGAACAACAACCAAAAACAAATTTGTTGACATATTTGCAAAATGTCGCAAAATGTTAAACATGATAATAATGTTTGTTTATTGCTTTCTAAATCCCAGACAGAGGGAAAGGGCTTTTCTATGCAGCAGCACCTGGGTGCTCAGTGGTTGAGCCTCTGGCCACCCTTCTATGGCCCCAATCTCAGTACAGTGTAGACCAGGAAATTTCCAATGTATTTCTTTTTTATTTCTTTTAACTACCCAGTAATTAAGTAATGAAGGAGCTGAGGCCCAGAAAGAGAAAATTCACTTTCCCTGGAGAGTAGAAGCTCTGAGCTTTGAACTTGGGGTTTCAGATCCCAATGCAATGCTCTTCACGCTGACCTCCCCTGAGAGCCCAGCAGCACCAGGGGTTCAGCAGAAGGAGAAATGTATCTCCTGGCAACATCCAGCAGTGATGTTCTCAACTGTTGACCTATCTTGGCAGTGGTAAAGAGAAGTGAAGAAGAAGAGGCATCTGGGCTTCAGTGGGCATGGGAATGGACGGGGGTCCTACGGTGGTGGCCCCACAGACAGAGAAGTCTTGGAGCCTGGGAGTTTCTGGACTTGGAGTCGAGATCTATCTTTATACCAAACGAGGGCGGCCCAGGGAAGAGAAAACGTTGCCCGTTTTATTTCACAAACTGCTTTTGAAAGCAGGCACGTTTAGTGTTGGCAGTTGTGGTCTCTCCATGGCATGCTGTTCCATTCCTGTCTATGAGGAGAGAACTGACAGGCACAGTGGCATGCAGGAGAAGAGGCTGCCACCTGGGTGTGGAAGCTCGCCGACACCCCTACTCAAACATGTTCTGAGTGTGTCCCATCAAAGGAGATACAGTGTGAATCAACTAGACCATGAATGACAAAGGAAGAAGAGGAGCACCAGGAAGAGAAGGAGGGAGGGTTCCCCGATAAACATCAAACCTACTCTAAAACAATGAGAAAGTCACTTGCCTTCAGACTCAATCAATTTTCCAAACCTCAGTTTTATCACCTGTGAAATGGAAGTAATGATGGCTCCTAATTGCACAGCATCAGTCAAGTCACTCAGCAGCTTTAGATGCCCAGAGGAGACCTCTTTAAGCCACTGACACCTGACCAAGATGTGAGGGATGAGACCAGGTCAGACATACAAAAATCGCGTAGAAGAATATCCTAGGCAGGCAGGAGGGGAACAGCAGGTGCAGAGGCCCTGGGGCAGAAAAGAGTTGTGCGTTCAAGAATCAGGAAGAACAAGGGCACCTGGGTGGTTCAGCTGGTTAAGCGTCCAATTCTTGATTTTGGCTCAGGTCATGATCTCAGGGTCGTGGGATGGAGCCCCACATTGAGCTCTGTGCTCAGCACAGAGTCTGCTTGAGATCCTCTGCACCCCCCCTTTGCTTACATGTGCATACTTTCTCTCTGTCTCAAACAAATAAATAAAATCTTAAATAAAAAAAAAAGACTCTGGGATGCTGGGATGGCTCAGTGGTTGAGCATCTGCCTTGGGCTCAGGTCTTGATCCCAGAGTCCTGGGATCAAGTCCTGCATCGGGCTCCCCACAGGGAGCCTACTTCTCCCTCTGCCTATGTCTCTGCCTCTCTGTGTGTGTCTCTCATGAATAAATAAATAAAATCTTAAAAAAAAAAGAATCAGGAAAAACAGTGTGGCTGAAGCAGGGAAAGCAGGAGGGAGGGAGGAGAAACTTTGTTTGTGGCAGGGTCGGATCATGTAGGACTTTGAGGGCATGGTTAGGAATTTGGATTTTATTTCAAGCCTAAGAGATGGTTTGTAGAAGGTTCTGAAGGGTTTTGAGGTAAGGGATTGAGGTGATGTGACCTATCCCAGAGTAGCCACGAGGACATTGGTCCAATAATGCTTGTTGAAGGAATTCTACAGGGTAGAGGTGGAAACGCACATCATAAGAACTCACAAAGTGGTGGCTGTCCTGATGCTCCCACAACTGTAGCAATCTGGCATCATCCGGTGCAGGAGTTATTGCTGGAAGGCTCACTTCCCTGGAGCCAGAGGACAGTCCCAGGCAGGCCAGTGGCACCAGCCCCCCAGGCCGGTGGCGGGGGGAGAGCAGAGCCATCCAATCCAGCTGAGCTTATTTAAGCTCCCCGCCTGTGTTAATGCGGTTATGAAGTCTAGTGAGGAGGGGACGAAGGAGTATGCTTTACCTGGCTTTGGGCATTACCTGCTGCTGAGCAGTGCCCAGATTCCTGCCCTCCCGAGGAGGGGGGCTGATGTCCCCTGCCTGTGCTCACTCAGCGGTCTTTCCACAGAGACAAGCCCTGCTGTGGACAAGCTACAATGAGGGCACATAGAAGTGGTCTTCCCACTTCCCGAGGCGTTGAGGACTCCTCAAGGGTCAGGCCTGGGAGGTGGAGTTGGGGGGGGCCTTCCCCTTATCTAACCATAATACCAAAAATGAGCTACTGTCTGTTGAGCACCTACTATGCTCCCGGCATAGCATAAGGCAATTACATATCCCCTTTCCAACTCTCGATCACTCTTCCAAAGAAGTGTTTTTCTCTGCATTTCATAGAGATTCAGAGAGGCTAAGTGCAGTGCCTAAGGTCACACAGCTACCAAGTAGCCGGAACTAGCATTCAAAGCTGGTGTTTTTAACGTCACAACTCACGCTGTGCTGCCTCCGCATCTCTTCTCCCCCGTCCCATAGGTGAAGATAGTGAAGGCAAGAAGGGAAACGATTATTCCATACCAGATGCCTTTGTGTGTTTTTAAAAAGCCTGTCACACGGGCACTGGGCGTTATTCTGTATGTTAGTAAATTGAACACCAATAAAAAATTAAAAAAAAAAAAAAAGCCTGTCACAGAGAGCAGAACCTAGCATCATAATGTGTCTATGAGCTCCTCAGAGGACAGGACAAGTTGACCTTGAAACTTCCAGCTTCCTTCAGAGACTCTGGTTTCTGGGATGGTTTCTGAAGAAATCTACAGAGCCATTTGCTGAAATAAAATTGAAAACCTAACCAAATCAACACATTTTTATTGACCCCTTTGTGTGCCAGGATTTACAACTTGGAAAAGATTCATAGACTATTACTTCTGAGTTCACTTCTAGCCAGGATGGAGTAACGCAGATCAGATGTGCGCCCTTGTGGCCAAAGTAACTGTAAAAACCAGACAGGATATGAGAAACAGCGGTTTTAAAGACAGTGGACAGCAGACAATCAAGTCTGATGATCCCTATGGGGCCAGAAACAAACAAGATCAGCTCTGTGGTTCTCGCTGCCCTGAGAGATTTTCCAAGACGCAGCTGAGGAAGGCAGAGCCTCAGAGACTCTTTCAGTTGAAAGAAGGAACCGTGAGTTCACAAATCCGAGGTAGCCAGAGATTGCAGGATACACCAGAGAGCAGAGACCTGCCCCGGAGATCTGTAGAGGGTCCCCTTGGGACTGAACACCTACCTGGGTGTGAGGCTGCAGAAGGCATCACCCAAAAAGAGAAAACAGTGCCTGGCACTCAAACAGGGCTGGGAACAGTGCCTGTTGCTACCCGTCAAACTGGAAACCTTCATAATTTGTGGGGCATTGGGTTGAATCCTTCAGAAGGATCTTACCTCAGTGGTGCTGTAAATCTTGAATGCTGAGAGACAAATATAAGGCCTCTGGAAACAAAAGCATCATAAACAATTCTCCCTCTCCGTGCCATATGGATTACTATAAATGGGAAGAAATCGGGAAAACTTATAACATTATTGCGTGTAGAATCTAGTGAAAATTTCCCTTTTGAGTCAAACTTGCCCTAGAACAAAGGTGGGTTTTTTGAGAAGGAAATAAACAGCTTTGGAAGGTGAATGGCAAACCCAGCCACTGGAATCTTTACAAAGATTCATTGCTATAGAGCAAATGACAGGACAGACTCCACATAATATTTTTAGCAGAGCACCTTGTTCATCTTCCCTCATGCATCCATGCAGAGGGATGAAAGTTTCAATGTTCTTAATACCTGCCACTCCAAACAGAACATAATATTATAAGTACTGACTACTCAGTATCAGAATTAGAACATTTCTAATTTGATCCAACATCCACCAGGCACCAGAGAATTGTCTATGTGCTAGAGATTAAAAGGGAATAAAGATTTTTAGTAAGTCACTATTAATATTTATATTAAAGTAATAAATCATTATTAATATTTGCACTAATAAATAATACATAGATGGCCCTTCTTCTCAAAACCAAACAGGTAGACACGCCCAAATAATATTAAACTATGTGAGTATCCATAAATGCAAAATATTAGAACTTGGCTTGGGATTCCTTCATTGGACTCTGGAAGCTCACATAAGTTTCTGTGCCTCTTGTCCTAACCCACAGCATACAACACTCTCTGGGTAAAGCAGACTGACAATTGAGGAGAAATCACATGTACCTTAGCTATCAGATGGTCTCCTTCTGTTGGTTCTTTTTCCTGAACTCAAGCCTTTGGCCATAAGTCCCTTTGTCCAAATTAGCTTGGTGGGTTCCATGCCACTTAACTCCTTGAGAGACAGAATAGCTGCCTCCTTGTTTGCTTTAGGCAATTTCCATCTGCGTGTCCTGCTGCTCTACTTCACCGCCTTTGTGGCCCTAACTATCAGCATTGCCATGGTGGTCGCCATCATCATTGTCATCACCATCGTCATCATCACCGCCATTATCATCACCACCATCACCAACACCGTCATCATCATCACCATCACCACCATCATCACCACCATCACCATCATCACCATCATCATCATGACCACCATCACCATCATCACCATCACCATTATCACCACCATCATCATCACCATCACCATCACCATCACCATCATCATCATCACTACCATCATCATCACCAACATCACCTTATCACCATCATTATCATCACCATCACCATTACCAACATCACCATCACCATCATCATCACTACCACTTTCCTAATACTAATGATAAGCCAGAGAGAACTAAGGATGTGTTAAGTATCCTCTGTGCCTTGTTTCCAATTCTTAGGACATTCTGACTGGGTAGTTTTCTCCCCATTTTGCAGGTAAAGAAACTGAGACTTAAAGAAACAAAGAAACTTACCTAAGTTTGCCTGGCAAAAATGAGAATTCAAACACATAGGTTACAACATCACAGAAAACTCATACTGCATCATGCAAAGATTTGTTTTTCCAGCTCAGTCCAGGTTTCCCAATCCCCTGAATGTAAACACTGGCAGGAGAATGATTTCTTTTCTATTATCATGACTTGAATTGGTGCAACATTGTGCTCACCGGGATGTGGACCATAAACCCAGAAGTCATCTGAGTGTATTGAAAAATCCCTTTGTTCCAATTCAGAAACGTTCCGCCAGTATTGGAAATATTGCTGCAGCTTTGTGTGGATGCCCATTTTTCTCCATGATAAATTTTGTGTCGTGGTGGTTTCCTACCTAACTGGCATTCCAGTGCACATTTCCATTTGGGTTTTTTTTGTGGGGTGCAGATGGTAATAAAATAAAGTTGCCACTCCCATTTTTGTTTTGAACTTTCATCACTATGCATTGTAAATAGTGAAGGAGTTCTCTCAAGGGACTCCTGTGGTGTACCTAAATTGCTGTTATTTCTGTGGTTTACCACTTGGATCTGGAGTGATTTATCTTTGCACAACTAGAAGCTGCTGTAGCATTCATCATCCGAGTAGAGGCAGAGAACCAAAGGGCTGGTGTTCACTGAGCAGCTAAATGTGAAGTGCATGGTGCCCATAGAGGTCAGGCCAACTCTGACTGACATATAAATGAATGTGCCACTGGATGCGTCCCTGGAAACCACAACTGCTAATGAATTATTACCAAATGTGAGCCTTGTGAGGATTGAGACTATTTTGGAATGAATGTTTGTGTCCTCCCCAAATTCGCATGTTGAAAGCCTAACCCCCAGGATGGGGCCTTTGGGAGGTGATGATATAGAGGTGGAGCCCCCATTAACGCAATTAATGCCCTTGTAAAAGAGACCCCACAGAGCTCCTTTATCCCTTCTGCTTATGTGAGGACACAACGAGAAGGAAGCAGATTCTCACCAGACCCTGGATCTTCCATTGCCTTAAGCTTGAACTCCCAGCTTCTAGAACTATGAGAAAGAAGTCATGATTGTGTAAGCACCCCCGCCCCAGTCTATGGATATAGCAGCTAAAACAGATTAAGACAGAAATCCTGTCTCTCTTGCTCATTTTTCAGTTATGACCACTTTGTTTAGTACCTGACACACATTATCCACATTATCCATATTTTTCCAACATTTCATTATAAAAATTTTCGAACATCGCAAAATTGAAAGAATTTTAAAATAAAAAGCCATATACTCACTACCTAAATTCTACCATTAAAATCATATTATATTTGTTTTATCATGTAACTACTCTGTTATCTATCCATCCATTAATCCATCTTACATTCTGAAGCATTTCAAAGCAAATTGCAAATATCAGTAAGCTTCCCCCTAAATACTTCAGCATACACATCATTAACTTCAATATTTGTTCTCAGTTATTTTTTTCTCTTGATGAAAATGTATGTGCAGCATGGTGTACAAATCTTAAGAGTACATTTGCTGGTCGTTATGGGCTGAATTGTGTCTCCCCCAGATCCATATGTTGAATTGTCCTAGCCCCTGCTACCACAGATGTGACTGTATTTGGAGACATGGTCTTTAAAGAGGTGATTTGGTTAAAATGAGTCATATGGATGGGCCCTGATTGGGTATGACCAGGGTCCTCAAAAGAAGGGAAATTGAGACCTAGGCACCTACAGAGGGGATACAGGGAGAAGATGGTTATCTACAAGCCCAGGAGAGAAGCCTCAGAAGAAACCAGCCCTGCTGAAACCTTGATCGTGGATTGCCAGCCTCCATAATTCCCAGAAATAACTTCCTGTTGCTTACTGCCCTCAATCTGTGCTGCTTTGCTATGGCAGCCCTAGTAAACCAATACAGTGGGTTTGACAAACGCATTCATCTGTGTAATGCAAGCTCCTATAAAAAAATAAAATATGATTATCCCCCAGAACATTTTCTTGTGCCCTTTCCCAGTCTATCCCTACCCCAACATGACTCTCAATCTTCCTCCTCTTGGTTAGTCTTCTCCATTCTAGAACTTCATAAAAATGTAATTATGCACATGCAATCTTCCTGTATAGCTTCTTTCCCTCAGCATGATGTTTTTTGAGATTCGAAAACTCAAGTTTTTCCATGTGTCAGTGCTTCATTCCTTTTATTGCTAAGATTAGAACAGGACACACCCATAGCTGAAGGCATCCCCTTGAAGGGCTTGAGGGAACCAAGTCACAGAAAAAGACCTAAATTTGAATCCAGCTATACTTTTCTTTGGCTGGGACACTGGGGATTAATAATTATTAGTTTTCTTATCCATAATTTATGGATAAGAGCACCTTGCACAGGGGTCTCTAAAACACCTAGAGCCCAACATAGAGCAGGTGGTCAGGAAATGGGAGCCCCTTGCTTCCCCCAGGCCTAGGTCAGAAGGCACCTCACCTACCTGAGGTCTGCACTTCCTTCACTCTCAACCCTGCTCCTGACTCACTTGAGACTGAGGAAAGCCCCTTACTCTTTCGTTCTCCCTCTTAAAGGCTCACTACTCAAGGCTTTGACATTCCATTGAGCATCTGGGAGCCAAGGCTCCTGGTGTGTGATGCCCCAAGCTCTGGAGAGAGGGGGCAATGTGTGGTGATGCATAAATACACTGAGGGGAAGAAAGCAGAAAGGAAGAAAGATCTATTTAGCACCATCCTGAGCTTCAAAGAAAGGATTTCATGAAGTGCCCTCCCCTACTCCCTTTCCCTATCATCTTAAGAGATACACTCACGGCATTTCTTCTGTCTTCAATTAGAGATAAAGCAAAGCCTCTTCGCATTTAACAAATGATTTCTGTGAAATGAAAATACAAGCCTTTCAGTCAGTGATCATTCCATGTTATTATTATTATTAACCACTGGTTAACTCGTGCTAATTGAGCTCCTCTGGATAAAAGGTTAACATTTCTTAATACAGAGCAGCCACTAAACCATTTAGCAATTTTCAGAATGCATTCTCTGTGCTTTGCCTAATTAAAGCACTGTCAAGGAGAGGGGTTCACGCATTGTCAGGGGTGATCTTGGGAGGGAGGAGTGGCCCACCACCACTCACTAGCTCCCTAATTCACCATGCTCATTCTAAATGAGTTCTAAAGACTACGCTTCTTGAAGCTGCCCCAACCTTATACAGTGATGAATGCTTGAAGTCTCTTGGACTCAGATTTTCACTGGATAATTAGGAAATGAGGTAGATGGAGCTCTTCCAAACTGTACTCTTGGGTAGCTCAAATAGTTTAATTTAAATTGCTGGAGAATCTACATATGTGGAAGTTTCTAGAGTAACAGCTATGACTCTCTCTCTCTAGCTCACAACCTCAGACCCATAAACTCTTCCTCACTTGCAAAGTGTAAACAGTAAGACCGACTGCTGGGGGTTGTCATGAAGTTTGGAGGTGATGCATAGAAAGCATCCAATATAGCACATAACAGGTGCCCTCGGTGGGGGCGCAATCTCATTATCATCGTCACCACCATCCCCATCACCCAGCAGTGAGTTTATGGCCTTAACTGGCAACTGCATTGAATTCATGACTCTCCAAGAGTGGGCCAAATGCTATGTTAAGTGCAAGAAGGGTAGAGATGTGTATCCTCTAAGTATTTGTGTAAGGTTGATTCCTTCGTCCTTCTGCCTCCCCGAGGACTGAAAAGCATGCACAGTGACTTAACACAAATTATACATTATTTATGTACAGGAAAGACAATGCTGCTGTAACCCATAGCACACAGAGACATAAATAAGCCTTGTTAAGACAGAATTCAGCCAACGGGCGGGAGCACTTTTTACCTGGCTTTGCTCCCTCTGGGCACCAGAATTATGGCTGTGATAGTTAGGGGGTTGACCCAGACCTGACATCTAGCTTCAGGATACCTATAGAATTCTGAAACTCAGGACTTTTCCAAAGCTAAAGGAAGATTTGGAGAGAATGCCTGAGTCCTTTCACTAGCTTCTAAGGCGGCCCAGACTCCTACCTTTTTCTACACCTCTGAAGTCACAGTGATGGGCAAGGAAGTCTCCTGTCCTTTTAGCCCAAGGATGAATTGGTCAAACTCAAGGTCAGATTGGGTCATGTTGCCCACAAGGTAGAAGATCCAAAAGGAAGAGTGTTCAAAACACATACGGGCATTGTTCCCCCTTTTCTCTCTCCACCTATATACATGCCAGAGCGGTTTTGGCCAAAGGTTGAAATCTCAGGTACCTGCAGGTGCCAAGCAGGTTACATAGATGAGTGACAACACCATGCTGCGCAGGGCAGCTACTGCTCAGGATCAGCCATGTGTGGCCAGGTGGGAATATGCAGCGCTAGTAGATGGTCATATTTTTTAAGATGAGTTCCAAGGTCAGATTTTTGTAAAATCTTCAATTTTTTAACTAGTGGCCAACATTTTTTTTTAAAAAAAACTAACCATCAAACAAAAATATTCAAGGGCCACACTGTGTAACCAGTTACGAGTTTAGTCACCGGCATGAATCAGAGCCAGGTTTAAACCTCAGCTTGGCAACGGATTGTCCGTTGACCTTGGGGAAACTGCTTACCTACCCTACAGCTCAGATTCCTCATCTGGAGAGTAAAGGTAGCAATGGTGCCTGCTTCATCAATTGGCATTCAAATTAACTAAGATCATACTGACAAAGCCCTAAGCATAATGCCTGGCATGTAAAGATGAATTAACACTAGTTAAATAAATCTTTGGTATGTCAAAATGTGGGGACCAGATTCAAGAATACCAAACAAAGGTAACCTCCCCAGATCTTCCATGATGACTATGTGTGGACTTCCAGTTTTATCTCTTGGTAACTTCACCCATATGTCTCCAAGTTTGGCATAAATTCTGAGCCAGTCTTGTCCCCAACAGCTGCCCATAAAATATGATTCTTTGTACTTCAATTCTAACACTGTTCTATTCCAATAAATGTGGCTTATTTTTGCCCCTCCCCCCGCCCCCGTGTAGAGACAAGAGGAAGAAATGAATCAGTAATGGGTCAGTTTGAGAAAGACCCCAGCATCCTGGATTTCCTCCAGGAACCTCCTCTGTCCATGTTATTATCCACCCTTGTCTCTGGAAATGAGACTTAATAAGGATTCAGCATTTCTTACCTTGTAACCATGTGGCTGGCCCCTACCTAACATTTCCATTTCTGCGTGTCCTCACCCACACAGGAGAGAGGAACAGGCTGGTCCTAGCCACCATAGTGACAGAAGAGCTGCAGTAATAGTTAACACCTTAAATGTCACTTTCTTAAACCCCAGCCTAGACTTGATTCCCTTTTGTGCAATCTCAAAGTGCCATGAACATTTCCCTGTAATCACACCCACTAGTGAAATCATTTGTTGAATGACAGTCTCCCCTGCTAGACTGTGAAGGTCAGGACACGCCTGCAATCCCAGGACCAAGAACAGGATGTGGCACAAAGCAGGTTTTCAACACATTTTTTTGGAGTGAACAGACGAGTGAATAATCACCATTGTGATTGCTGTGAAGTCACTGGCCCCCCAGGGATCTCGGACCCCTGGTCTTAGCACCCCACTCTATGAGATTTTGTTTGGTTTATTAACATTGCTATTCCACTCTCTTGATTTTTTAAAATATTTTATTTATTTATTCATGAGAGACACACAGAGAGAGAGAGAGAGAGGCAGAGACACAGGCAGAGGGAGAAGCAGGCTCCATGCAGGGAGCCTGACGTGGGACTCGATCCCAGGTCCCCAGGATCAGGCCCTGGGCTGAAGGAAGCATTAAACCGCTGAGCCACCCTGGCTGCCCCATCCTTTCTTGAATTTAACTCATTTAAATTTGGCTTCCCTTCCACTGTCCCCAAACTTGTGCAGGACAGACCTTCCTTGATGAAGGCACTCAACCCCCACAAGCTTGGTGCCAAGGTCACTGAGCCAGCTGTATCTGGGTGGCCTGTGGTCAAGGGGGAACACTGCCGTGCTACAACCATCATTAGTGCTGTTTTAACAGTTTGAGGAAGAAGCCACCTTAGTGGTTTCCAGTAACGTGTTGGATGAAGAACCTACAGTGTGTATGAGTCTGTTTCACCTTTTTAAATTTTTCTCTGGAGCCTCCTAGTTCCAATTGCCCTAAGGTGGCAGAAGGACCCTTGTGAAACACTGTCAGCCCTGAGTTGCCTCGTGACTAACAGCTCTTTGCAGAAAAGGAACAGCAGCCATCTGCCAAGTGGCCCCTGAGGGCTCCTGCCAAGAGAAGAGAGGCTCCAGGGAGCAGGAATTGAAAATAACTGATCTTACACACGCATGCATGCACGTGCACACACACTCACATGCATGTACCTTCCCAATGCCCTCAACATGGTTGAGCTGCAAAGACCAAATCCTCAAGGGTATTCCAGAAATAATTGCATTGGAGCAGGCCTGCTGGGTCCATACCCCATCAGGTGTGGTGTCCTTATCCATAAACAGTTGACAGGGAGCTCCTAGAAGCCCAGTCTATATTTTTACAATGCGTTGCCTGATTAACACAAGTCGACAGGCCTGTTCATCTCCCGGTGGGATCTTCCTCTCCTTCAAAGGTGACTCTTGGGCTGAGATGTCTGGTGAGTGGCAGAGAGATGCGCAGAATTTCCTCCAGCCGGCCTCCCCTCTACACCTCAGATCCATGCACGACCCTGCTCCCAGTCCCAGGAGCCCCACTGAGGTACATGCTGCAAACAGACCAGGCTCTGTGCTTCACACATGCTTGTCTTCCCTGCTACCATGAGGACACTGGGCCCCTCAGGAGGTCTCGTCAGCTCTTTGGACAATGCTGAGAACACAGACCAGTGACTTTCCTATTTTCTGCATATTCACTCACCTCCAGTATTTCCTAAAACCTGGGGGTTTTAGGCCCCTTTTCCAGCAAAACCAAGAGTAGAGAAAATCATGCCAATTACAACTTGTGTGCTTCCAGGGTTCAAGCAGTTTTTTAAGTGTGTAATGAGCTCTGCCTTTCATTTAAATGCACAAGAGGCCTGCAAGTTACATATTTATTGTTGTTGTTGTCATGTTACAGGCAGGGAGGCTGAGGTTCAGAGTGGGTTATTAACTTGACCTTCTGCTACCAGGCAAATGGCAAAGCTTCATTGGAGCACAAATCTGTCTTGACTCCAAAATCTGAGTCCTTGAAAGTATCAAAAATAATAAGAGCTAACACATCTAATGCCCGCTTTACCAGATGCTGGGTGCTAAGCCAAGAATTTAACACACCGTTAAAGCCCTTAATGACACATTATGGAAACTTCTACAAAGACTTCATAGAGGAACTCTGACCCACATTGACTTATGGTCTCAAAATGTCTCCCCATGCCCCCCAAATCCTGTTACTGAAAAACTGCATCCAATTAAAAAAAAATCAAGTCAATAGCAAGAGAGGTAGAAATGATTTGACACTTGAATCTTTAATGGCACAATTCAAATCCTTCTCCTATTCTTAAGACATCTGACATACAGTACCCCCCAGTGGAGCTGTCTAGCAGCCCCATCTGCTGCCATACTTCTCTCTCTCAACTATGAGTGTCGAGGGTACTTGGGTTTTCCTCCAGCATCCTATGCCAGAATCCCAAAATACTCAGGATTTATATGCCACACAAGAAAGCCATGAATCTTTCCCTTCCTCCTACCTATTACCCAATCACAGCTTCTAGAATATGTTCCCAATTAAAAGAGGACACCACATATCTCCTCCAGCCCTCATCCTGGCTGGGTGGAGGTGCTCCAGGACAGGGGAGCCTGACCCCTAGAATTGCAAGGGACTGAGCACCAGGGAAGGTGAGCAGCTGGGAGCTGCTGCCAGTCAGGATGGCCAGCACCCCTGCCCCAGTGCCCACTCAGCTGGCCACCTGGCCAGTTCCCTTCAGCTCAAAGAAACATTACCTCTATATCTGGGTTGAAATAAACATCTTTTCCTCACCAGCTGTGTGACCTTGGGCAATTCAGCTTCCCGGCTCCAAAATCCAATCTCCCCATAATGAATTGGAGGTGATGAATACCGTCTTTACAGGGACTTGTGAAAATTAAACGAGTGAGCCCAAGTCCCTGGTGCAAAGGTCAGTATACATGTCACATAAGCCCCTCTCCTCTAGAAGGCCCAGTGCACGGCCACAGTGAGACAGTGCTTGAACTCTGAGCCGAGCTCGGGGCTGTCCCTTAGAAGTGGACACCGACCTTTCAACTTTTTGATGCAGGAACATTTTCTATATACATTTCTAAATAAAAGCAAGGAAACAACCTCCTTTTTTTCCTCTATGCCATTCAAGCACACATCCAAAAAGATTACCCACGTAAACTGTGCCATCAGGTTGTGGGTGCCTTATGGCCACAGCCCTCAGCAGTCGTATCTTGCTATTTAACAGCTATGGGGGGAATATCAAAACAGCTGGCTTGATTCAGGGGACCCCAAAAGCAACTCTCAGGGCTGTCAGAATGCCCTGAGCAGATCCACTCGTGGAGAACGCATCAAGGAAAAAGCCCATTGAAAATAACCTGACTCTTTGCTTGTCCCTGTTCTTTATATTGGGATGTTAGAAAGCTCAGAGTCATCAGTGAGGACACAGAACCAGCTGGAACAATGTGTGGAGAGCTGACAGCAAGAGCAGGTGGGTGGTGGGGTCCAGGTGAGGAACTGGGCAGGTGGTCAATGAAATGAAGGAAGACACTTCTCTGTAGACCAACACCAAGGATCCCTCTGCCTCCCTCATTCCAACTGCCGCTTGAGAATCAGATATTGTCCTCACGGGCTGTGCTCCAAAGCATTTGTAGGAGCCTTCCCAAGGTCAAGAAGTTGTAAAAGTCTTGATAGACTCTTTTAAAAAAGGAAAGTATTTAAAATATCACAGCTCTGGCAGTTGCTCGGAGCAAAATTGAAGTGTTTTTCCGCAGTGACACAAGACCAGTCCCAGCAGCTGCCTCTGTGTGGGCCACTCCGGTCCTGTGCCCCGGCCCGTCCTTCCTCCTCAGCTCCTGTCCTTGCACCCAGGAGTGGGGACCAAGGTCTTTGGAGTCTGACAGACCAGGGATCAAACTAACTCTTCCACTTCCCAGTTGCGCATCGTTGGGTTAACTACTCTGTTCCTCTTTAGTCTTGGAGCCTTATCTGTAAACACGCAGAGCATACTTATGGCATCTCCCTCTTGGGTTGCTATAAGGATTCCCAAAAAAATATGAATTAAATAAGGATTTTTCTTTAGCAAAAATGTGTGATTTTGCTAAAATCATCCGTGACCGTGCTAATCCCAATATTGAGTGCCCAACAGTGTCAGGGGCTCCGTGGTAAACATGGCACAGTTATGGTCTTATTCATCCTCACAGCAGCCTTATGATAGATGTATTACTGGTGCACTTTTAGAGTTGGGGAAACAAAGTCCCAGAAAGGATATGTCCTGCATCCAAGAGCTCAGCTGGAAAATTGTGACGTGGGGAATCAAGCCAAAGCGTCGGACTCCAGGTCTGACTCTCAGCCACCACCGTCGGGTACACAAGCAGGTGCCCTTACGATTTCCTCTAAAGCTCCTTCCTTCCCGGTGTTAGCTATTGATATTGATATAGCCCTTTATGCCTATAAAGAACTTTGGGATTTTCAAAAATGTTCGTGTGAAGTGACTTAATCCATTAGTTCAATGCACCTGTGTTAAACGTCTCTTGGCCATTGGCCATGGGGGGCTCCCTTGGTGCCACTGAAGCCCCTACAAATCTCCTGTCAAGCCAACAGAGCCAAACCCAATATCCCCATTGGACAGAATTTACATTAAAACCAAAACTCAGGGGCACCTGGGTGGCTCCATTGGTGAAGGGTCGCCCTTCAGCTCAGGTCATGATCCTTCAGCAGGGAGCCTGTTTCTCCCTCTCCCCCTTGCTCATGCTCTCTCTCTCTCTCTCTCTCAATATGTCTCTCTCCCTCAAATAGATAAAATCTTTTTTTTTAAGTTTTATTTATTTATTCATGAGAGACACAGAGAGAGGGCAGAGACACAGGCAGAGGGGGAAGCAGGCTCCCTGCAAGGACCTCGATGCAGGACTCGATCCCAGGACCCTGGGATCACACCCTGAGCTGAAGACAGACGCTCAACCACTGAGCCACCCAGTTGCCCCAAAAAATAAAATCTTAAAAGAAAATGAAACTCAGAGAATGTGGGCATCTTGATCAAAGCCACACAGCTAGAATTTGCAACCATAGATCTGAGACCCGGACATCCGACTCGGCGTCTTTCATAAGCTCCAGACACAGACAGCAGTGCCACGTCAACAAGGTGGGCTATGCTCTCCTGAGTATCTGTAATGTGCAGGAACCTGTTCTCCCTACTTTAAAAACATTCTTCTCCCCCAAAGAACTCTGTGAGTTAAGTTCTCTTTTTGCCCCCACTTTACAGAAAAGGAAACCAGCTCAGGGCAGTTCAGTAGCTAATAGGTTACCTTGTTAATGAGAAGTGGAGGCTCATCCAAACCCCACATCTCTCTGACCCAAAAGCTCGTCCTTTTAACCTCCTCACACTGCTGTCTCTCCAAAACAGTTAAATAAAAGATAAGCCTGCATCCCAGTAAGTGCCAAGCCAGGAAAGAGGCGATTTACCTCTTGCTCTCTTCGCCGGGACATTTTATTTCACCTCTGTGCTGCTCAGTTTTATTCAGTTGAAAAATGCACATAGTAGAGCCCGTGTCATGAGGATTTAGGAGGAGCAGATAGGAGTCGATGCGTGCTTTTTGCACGGAAAATTTGCATTTGCAGGACCCTCGCTCTGGTCAAGAAGCCACTTGTGTTGCTGCTGTGCCTTTCCCTGCCCTCATTGGTGAGTCTATGCAAGGGGTGAAAGGAGCCCTAAGCCGTGTGTGAGTGTGCAAAGCCGCGCTGTCTGATTGCCTGCGGGAGGAGTCCGATGGCCTCAAATAATTGTCTCGAGACAACCGATTCAGGAGGAAGTCCATTGCAGGAGGCAAGAAAATTTCCTCAGCCTCGTCCTGCCGAGTCTTCAATTTGCAGAAGCTCAGAATCAAAATAATGAGGAGCTAAGTAAGCATCGGGGCCCTTCCAGGCCGGTTCGCATGTGAACGCAGGCCAGCCATTCCCAGGAGGCTCAGCCTTCAGGGGAGAGGGGTCCTCGGTGTCGCCTGGGGGCAGCGAGGTGGCAGGAGCCACAGACGGCCCGGGGCCCCGGGGGGCTCACGGTCCCAGCTCGGCCACTCGCCGGCTGGGTGACCTCCAGATATGGTCTGCACCTCTCTGGGCCCCCCTGGGAGAGGGTGGTCGGCACACCTTGACCTACCGAAGTCCCCAAACAGCACTTGGAGGTGGCATCCGAGGCTTCTGGGCCTGCCATCACCAATTGCACACCCTGGGGACTTCAACAACAGAAGGGCACGTGTTCTCACCGCTCGGGAGACAGGAGTCCAAGCTCGAGGCGCCGGCGGGGCGGGTTTCCCTGAGGCCTCCCTCCTCGGCTCGCAGATGGCCATCTTCTCGCTGTGACCTCACGCGGCTCCGGCTCCCCACTGTGCACCCCAAGGGCCGACTCCATCCAGTTTTCCTCCTCCTAGAAGGACACCCATTGTCGGAATGGATCAGGGCCCCACCCATATGCCTTTGTTTGACTTAGTCCTGTAAAGGGCCCCCCTCCACATCCGGTCACACCCTGAGGTCCTGGGAGGTTCACACATCGACGTGAATGTGGGCAATACACATACTGTGTCCTAAGACATGCAGTACTCTTATTGCCCCATCTTCCAGGTTGAAAACTGAGTCTTGGAGCTGCGGTGGGAGCTCAGCCATAATCACACAGCAGGGAGTCACAGCCGGGCCTTTCCCATCTCCACTGTCAGGCTTGTTCTTTACATTCCTGACACTGTCCCAAGCATAAAGGTGAATAGAACAAACGTCCTAAATGATGCGGAAAGGGCTCTGATTTGAAGGGACCCGGAGAACACTCCTTCTCCCCCGTGGTTGAACAGAGAGCCTAAACTACTACTGTTAGTACACTTGCAGGGACGTCTGAGTTCACGCGACAGTATCCTGGAGCAGTTACCAGAAGGCTCTCCTTGATTACTTCCATTGACAGGGAGCTCATTTCCACCCAAGATACAAGATCTTATGTCTTACCCCAGAGACCCCTGAGAAACGATAGCGTTTAAGTCGGAAACTGACCAACAAAGCAGGTTCTCCTGTGTCAAGTCCCCGCAACACATTAAGCAGCCATACATTGTCATCTAGCAGGGGAGTGGGGCTCCAAAAGGATTTTGCAGAATGGAGCACTGAGTTCCATTCAAGCAAAAGCAAGTGCTCGGGCGCCGGAACCATGGAGGACAGAGCCCTGGCTTTGCCACTTGGTACGACCTTGGGAAAATCGCTTGACCTTCCTGAACCTGAGATCTCTCACCTGTGGAATGGAGTCAGTGCCTCATCGGATGAAAAGACAAATAATATGACCTGAACGAGATGAAGAACACGGCAGAGAGGGGACAATTTCGCCTCCCCCAGCGCGCACGCCTCTCTCCCTCCCCACATCCCTGCTCAGCCAAGACCTCGCTCCCCACCTGGACCCGCGCTACAGTGCCTCTGCTCACACCCCCACGTGCACATGCACGGTAATCCGATCACTTTTCTACCTCTCACTCCAATGCTATCTGCACGCTCTGTGGCTCTGCTCGCCGAGAACCACTTTAATCTCTCTATCATAGGTACCTGGGCCGCAATTTGAATTAGAGAAAGTAAGCGAGCAGTCTGGATCCAGATGACAGGGATTCGAGGCAGGGTTTTATTTATTTATTTATTTATTTATTTATTTATTTATTTATTTTATCACGTAACAAGGACAGACATTTGAAATAGAGCTAGGAATAGTTTTAAATTCCATCAATGGAGATGGGGAAAATTGATTTAGTGTCCAATTAAAAGCCCATATGTTCAAAGTCCTACCATTGATGGGGAAGCTTTACAGATATGTATTTAATGCATAATTCATGGGAAAGTGCTATGATTTATTTATGTTTATCCGTGAGGATGGGCTGAACAGGAGCTATTTTAAACAAATAGTTTTACCGCCTTGAAAACTAAAAGAGGCTCAATTTATACGTTCATATTTAAAGCACGACTGATGGCTGAGCATGATGTAGACTCAGCCCATCCACATGCTCAGTGAGGAGAGAGTCATGATTCCCAGGAGCCCTGGGAATGACCCCGGAGGGCCCCAGGCCCACCGCGACGGGCACTGCAGGAGCCTCTTTCAGGGAACACCGGGAGGAAGTCTCAGAAACAAGCAGACAAG
This sequence comes from Canis lupus baileyi, assembly GCF_048164855.1. Taxonomy (NCBI): domain Eukaryota; kingdom Metazoa; phylum Chordata; class Mammalia; order Carnivora; family Canidae; genus Canis; species Canis lupus. The sequence continues at coordinate 44,769,758 of NC_132845.1, read as the reverse complement.
TGTGGAGGTTGGAGGTTAGACCTGCAAGTGGGGATGACAGTCACATCTGGACCCCCTAGGGCAGTGGTGAGGACAAATAGGATGATGTCATCGGTAAGTGTGATGTGGGGCTTGGAGAGCTGACGGCCACCTGGCAGCGCCAGCAGCACCTCCTGTCCCCCCACCGTTGCAGCATCATGGTCCAGAGCATGAAACCTGTACCAGGACTTGAGCAAGTTCTGGACCCTGGACCGGTTAGTGAACTCCCCTTGGTGTCAGTTTACTCATCTGTCGAATGGGGTGATGACAGTGCCACGTCTCAGCCTGTGTGCCGGGATTATAATAATTGCATATGTCTTCATCTGGGTTCCCCAAAGGCAGTGTTATCACCCCCACTTTGCAGACAAGTCAAAGGACCTCACATCCCTGGCTCATGCCCATGGTTCTGACATAATTGCTGAGAGTGTCCTCATGTGCCCTGTGTCCCTGTCTAGATGACAAATCTTGTGATGATCCTCGAGAGGAAAATATTGGGGTGAGAGAAATAACTTGCCCCAAGTCACATAACAGAGGCAGGGCTCACAGCTCACACCCGGCGCTCAGCTCCATTCTCTCCCCTTCCCACCACACTTGCCTGCCTCTCTATCTGCAGTTACCCTCCGTGTTTTTGGAAGAGGCTCTGGCGGGGATCCGTGCCATGTGGGCCCCACGGGGGATGCGTGAGGCCGTTCTCAGGACCGCTGGGTGTCCCGAGGGGTCACTGCTCCAAACCACATGGATGGGCTGGGTCAGGTCCACGTTATGCTCAGCATTTGTCACCCTTCGATGATGAATGTACAAATGAAGTCTGAGACAGGACCTGGGTGCAAATCCTTTATTTGGGGGGTGATGGCAAGCGCCGGTGGGGCAGCTAGGAAGTGAGGTTCGGCAGGGAGAAAACGAACGTGGAGTGCATTCTCGCAAGACCTGTGATGGGTGACAGGGGCTCCTTCCCACTGGAGGCTGTCTGAAAAACACTTCAGCACGATTCCACGAAGCAGTAAGGAAGCTGGCCGCTTACCCACCCACCCCCACCCCTCACCCATCTCAGATTGCTCCTGCACGTTCACTGTCTTGCATATTTGCCTGCTCAAGGCGCGGCCAAGAGTACCCAGTGGGCAGCCCAAGAGCACCTCCCAGTGTCAGAGGAAGCCATCCACATGCATGGGGACGGGGACCAGGCCGAGGCCGCTGGCTGCTGGCCTCTGCAACAGCAGGTCGAGTGCTAGCATCTGTGGTACCAGCTGCCCCAATTCCCCCAAGAAGTACTTGCAACCTGCGCCACTGCTCTCAATACTCCCTGCACTAGGATCCATCCCACGGGATCCGGGAAGCGCGTGGTCTGAGATGACACTGAAGAGAAGAGCTCTGGAAGGGCGAGGAGGAGCTTTGGAGCCTGTCCTGGCGGCGGCAGGAAGCTACTGATGGGTTCCCAATCAGAAGTGGCCATACCTGATGAGCGCCTTCATTCAGCCTGGCCACAGCGCTGTGAACCACGTGTGCTGGCCCTGAAGCATGGGCATCGTGGCCGAGGAGAAGCCTCTCTAAAGCAGAACTTCAAACTGGGGCAGATTTGCCCAACTAACCCCTCCGGGACATCCCGCCGTGTCTGGAGATCTATTTGATCCACACAAGTATGACGGGGACTGCTACTGGCATCTAGTGGGTAGAGGCCAGGAATGCGGCTACATCTCCTGCAACGCACACGGCAGCCCTCGCCACAAAGAATGATTTGCCCAGAATGTCACCGAGCGCCGAGGATGAAATGTCCTGTTGTAAGGGAGTCTGCAGGAGAGCGGGACCTGGGGATGTGGCCTCCTGATCAAGGGGCCGAGGCCCAGCACCAGACAGGATGCCGTGCAAAGTCCCACAGGAGAAGATAGGAGGTGAGCATGGGATAGAGGTGAGCAAAGGTCACACGTCCCAGAAATTACAGCAGCTGTTGGCCATGACGCTCCGGAGAGAGGGTCACATGCTGGACAGGGGACAGCACAGGACGCGAACCACCCCATCTTGCTCTCGGTCCAGGAGAAGTAAGAGAGATTTCATCTGTTTCCTTCGTAGCGACTGCCTGGACCAGGGTCAAGGCTGGAGACGCGGTCCGTGGGCCATGCCTGCCATGGCAGCTGTGCCAGTCACCAGCTGTGCGTTCTTGAGCAAAGTTCGTCTTTCCTTCTTTGGGCAAAGGGCAGGAGTGAGGGAGGGGACAGCAGGGATGACTTCGCCGAGAGGCCCCACAAAGTGCACACACAGGGAAATGGTCCTTGGGAGCTGGGCTGTCAAATGTTGAGCTCCCCATGGTATGAACATCCCAGACACTCCCACCCCCTTAGATTCCAGAAAAACGGGAAGCAGTCGTGGGTCAAGCCAAGGCAGCGTGAAATAACGTGTCTGCATCTCTGCGTCTGTGTCCCGTGAGTTCAGTACTGAGGTGGCCCTAGCGTGCAATCGCATGGAAATGCCACCTCAGGGATGCCTGGGTGGCTCAGCGGTTGAGCATCTGTCTTCAGCTCAGGGCATGATCCCAGAGTCCCAGGATCAAGTCCCACATCGGGCCCCCTGCATGGAGCCTGCTTCTCCCTCTGCTTGTGTCTCTGCCTCTGTGTGTCTCATGAATAAATAAAGTCTTTAAAAAAAAAAAAAAAAAAGGGAAATGCCACCTGACTCCAAGTCTGGGAAAAACTGTTCAACTCCAGGACCTACCCGGGACCTCTATCCATCTTTTCTCCCCCATTAACTTCCCCGCTGCATCTTTCCTCTTTCCTGGGCCATGACCTCCCCCTCCCACTCGTCACCATATGCACCCTCAGCTCCCCTGGGAAGGAATCCACTCCAGCGTCTTGCTCTCTAGCCTCAGATGGTCTGTTTGATCCTACATAAGAAACCATTTCCGCTCACTCCTTAAGTTCAAAGAGTACGAACGAGAGAGAAGGACTGTTTTTTAATTGCTCGCAGGACTGATGCCAAATTCCTGCAAGTGTGGCCCACAGACCACCTGCCTCCCTAGGCCCCAGGCTCTCCAGCGTGGTGTTCTCTGAGTGATTTGTCTCCGACCTCTGGGAATGTCCACGTCCCCTGCCCTTCCAGACCGCTTCCAGGTTCAGGATTTCCTGACATCATTCTGACCTCATTCATTCATTCCTTTAAAAAAAAAAAAGACCCCTTTTACAGAGCACCTGCTCCATTCCGACTCCATTCAGACTTTGAGATCAATCCAACTCTGTCCTTCCTCAAAGAACCCGCAGATGGGTGTGGGTTGGGAAGTCAAGAGAGATCCAGGGGCTGTAGAGGTCTGGGGCAAAGTCTCCCATGGGAGGCAACTCTGGGCTGGACCCAGCATGATCCGGGCTTATGTAAGTGAGAAGGAGCCAGGGGGAGGGAAGGGGGCTAGGAGGGGGGATGCGTAAAGGCTCTGGCACATGGAGAAAAGTGGCATACTCCGCCTCTCCATCACTACAGAACTTTCACACATGGGAGACCCCAGAACACACACACACCCCACCCAACCCCCTGGCCGAGGGGTCAGGGAAGTGAAGCACCAGGAGACAAATGCATGGACAGTCCTATCTCTGTGCTTGGCTCCAGGCTCACCTTCCCAGGACCCAAACATCAGGAGTGTGAGTTTGGGCCTTCCAGTACCTTCTGGGGAAGAATTCATTCATTCCTTCATGCATGCATTCATTCATTTGTTCATTGGTTCATTTTCATCTAATAAATAAATGTTCACTGAGCTTCTCCTACATACCGAGCCCCATGCTAATTCTGGGGATAAAATGATAAACTCAACCCGCAAGGCATGTCCTCCTAGAGCTCATGGATGACAAGCCAGTCCTCGAGGCCAGGCCCCTGGGAGCTCCCAGGGGAGGGGACAAGGCAGCAGTTTTGAGGACAAGCTCCTAGTGGCTCTAAGGGACTCTTTTGTGTCTCCTGAGGTTCCAGGAGCACATTCCTGCTGACCCAGTACTTTTTTCCAGGGAGGCTTGCAGGCTGCCCCAATGGGCCAAGAATGAGGGACAAAGCCTGCAGTAGGGGCCTCAAGGTGTCCTGTGTAAATTCAAAGCATTCAGCTCAGGGCCCTGCTCCAGGGTTCACAGAGTTCCCGCTGGAAATCATCCGCCAAGTCCCAGGCAGCACAGGCCTTGTGAGGCTGCAGGGCAAAACCGCCCCAAGGAAAACCAAACAGCACCTTCTGGTAGGTTGCAGGAACACCGTTGTCTCCAGAGGAGCATAAACCAGGGGCTGGTTCAGATGCAAACTGGCCTTGTGGAAACCTCTGCTTCCTTCCGGTTTTCTCCTTCAAAGGCAAGCCTGGTTCCTTTGTTTGCAGACTCCAGGCTCTTTCAGGGCGCAAATCTACTGTCAGCTCCTCGGTGATTAGAGGTTTTGCAAAGGCCAGCGAACTTGCAGAGGATTATGATTTCCTCTGAATCTCCCCGACTTCAGGGCTGCTTGGAATTCACCTTTATCCATTAGCGTCTTCACAGACACTCTTGGTAGCAGAATAATCATCATAATCATAACAATATCATCAACCACCATTAATTGAGACACTAGTATATGCCATGCTCTATGCCAATCCTGTAGAGTTCTTCAATGCATCAGAGCCCTTCCCCTTCCCCTTGAGGTTGGTACTTGTAGCAGATGCTGTGGTGCCCCCCCATCTTCGGGGCCGGGGCCCTCTTGGCTCCTGTTCCTAGGAGTATCGCTGGCTGACAACTCAGCCAAATTTCCCAGGAATTATACCCTCCAAGTGGAAGGGACCAGGCTCCCAAGGTCACACATTTCCTCCCTGGGCGGGAGGCCAACCTGAACCCAGTGCCTGGCCCTGCCTTTCTGGCTCCAGGAGTGGGGACAACTCTGCAGGGTGTCCCAGCTCCAGGTAGCCGGTGACAGTGACATTGTGACAGGCTGAGGTTTCAGTCTCAACTGCCTAACGGTTGAGCTCCTCCCTCTCCCCCATCAACTTCCCTTACTCCTTGGCAACTATAGACTTCTAGAACGTTCTCCAGTAAACCTGCATGCAAATCCCCACCTCAGAGTCTTTCCCAGGGAACCTGATCCACTGCAGTAGATTTCATTGCATCTATTCCGCACAACCAAATAAAACAGAAGCTCAGAGAGTCGGTGTGATTTGTTCAAGGCCACACAGCCAGGAAGTGCGAGGGGGGTGGGGAGAGGACCTGGTCTCCAACTTCAAAGCTCCTTCAAAGAAGTCCATCCTCTCACCAGAATACGTTCTTTTTCCCTCTTTATTCTAGGAAATGCTGGTTCAGACACCCCTGGGCCCCTCCAATGAATTACTCACTCCCTCCCTTTTCCTACACTGCTGAGAAGAGCTGCTAGCACAGGACAGGGATGCCTTTTCTAACTCTCCTGGTGTTAGGTTATAAGACAGAAGCTCGGCAGACAGAAAATAAGGTCAAAATCCATTTGAAAATGCTCTGCAACCCTCAGGGGCAAAATAGTCACAAACATTTTATTTTTTCCAAATCAAACTGAATCCAACTCTGAGCTCACATTTGCTGAGGCAGCAAGAAATGAACTTTCTAGGTGTTTGGCCATCTCTCCTCCATGGGAAATTCTCCCCCCACCCCGTTTACCTGATTCCAGGAAAACCGAGGAGGGGCAGGGACCTGCCACAGATGTGGGCTTTGGGATCTGCACTGCTCTTTCTGCTCTAAGACCTCCCGCTGAACCTGGTTCTCTGCAATCCCTGGATTCCAAAGCCCTGATGGGCTTCCAGTAGCAATGGCCAGGGGTGTCCTCTTCCAGGACCACCAGCCCAGCCACACAGGATCTCAACCCTGCTTGCAGTTTTCACCTCTGCCCAGACATCCAGAGGGTCACTGGTCTTCACCAGCTATGCAGTTCCCCTCAAATCTGCCCCCTTGATCAGCCAGGGCCCCACAACCGTCCCCAGCCACTGGAGCCACTTTCATCTCTTCCAATTCTGGAGACTCTCTTTTTCTGAAAGCCCTCCTCTGTCACCGCAGAAGGAGGTAGAAGTAACAAATAAAGTCTTGCCCGTTCTCTCCAGGAGTTCCCAGGCTTCTCAAAGAAGCCCCATGTTTCATCATTCAAAGTCTTGGCTTGGTTGGCATAGTAGTGTCCTGGGGCCATTGTCACAAATGACCACAAACTTAGTGGCTTAAAACACCACACATGTATGATCTTACAGTTCTGGTGGGTTCAATCCCAAATCATTAGTTCAGATTATCCTGCCACCTAGCTTTATCAGGTGGAAGCTGATATTTTCTCTGCAAAATCCCTTGCTGAGAAGCGCATCAAAGTGTCTAGTGAGACAGCAAGTCTTCTTGTGTCAGTCTGGCCACCACCTGTCATTCCAAATCCACACCTCAGTACTTCCCATTCTGCAGGAGCCACCACCAGCCTCCCCACCTAGGTCCCCAGGGGCTAGGATCTGCTTGTGTGTCCCTCAGGATCTCCACAGTGGTATCTGGTCTGTGCCCCTAGTCCTGAGCTCATGGTCATCACAGCAGAAAATGTTCAGAGGAGACACTGAAGACAGTCTAGTCCTGTAGTGTATGGGAGCCATGGGCCACCCGTGGCTATAAGCCCTGGAAGTGTGGCTTTTCCAAACAGAGATGGGCTTCGAGTGTCAAAGACACACCAGATTTTGAAGGTTTAGTACAAATAGGGATGAAGGATCATTAAAAAAAAAAAAAAGACATGGAGGAATCTTAAATACACATCACTAAGTGAAAGAAGCCAGTCTGAAAAGGCTACGTACTGATTCTAACTATAGGACATTCTGGAAAAGGCAAAACTTCGGAAAAAATAAAAATATCAGTGGTTGCCGGGGGTGAAGGGAGAGACAAATAGGTGAAGCACGAGGATTTTCAAGACAGTGAGACTACTCCGTATGGTCCTTTGATGCTGGACACATGTCATTTTACATCCGCCCCATAGGATAAACCACAACCCATAGGATGCACAACACCAAGAATGAATCTAGGGTAAATTATGGACTTTGGGTGGCTGTGATGTGTCCACGTAGGTTCATCCATTGTAACAAATGTCCCACGCTGGTGGAGGATGTTCATAGTAAGAGACGCTGTGCCTGTGTGGGGGCAGGCGGTGCATGAGGAATTTCCATACCTTCTCCTCAATAATCCTGTGAAAACAAAACCACTCTAAAATATAAAGTCTATTTAAAAAAAAAAAGATTTATTTATTTGAGAGAAAGCATGAATGGGTGGAGGGGCAGAGGGAGGAATCTTCAAGCAGACTTCCCACTGAGCGCAGAGCTCGTCGCGGCGGGGCTCGATCTCACGATCCATGAGATCATGAGCTGAGCCGAAACCAAGACTTGGACGCTCAACCGACTGCGCCACCCAAGCGCCCAAAAAATAATGTCTATTTTTAAAATGCTATAAAAAAGAGAATGAAAGATAATGTTTTTATGTCAGTTCCATGTGGCGATGATAATATTTTGGCTATATTAAGCTAAATAAAACACATTACTTAAATTTTTATGTCGTCTGTTTCTTTTTACATTTTTCGTGTGTCTAAGAGAATTTTAAAGTCATATAAAATTATGTAATTCTATAATTACGTAAAATTGTATTTGTGGCTCACTTTATATTTCTGTTTGACAGCGTTGGTCTGATCAATTGGTTTCCACAGAGCTGTCTTCCTCCATCGGCCCTCCAGAGTTCTGGCTGCTTCACTGCTCTGTAACCCATGCTTGCTGGATGGATGGGAGACCAGTCAAATGGGTGAGCACTCGACCAGGCTGGGAGCGGCTCTCTGGTGCTAGAGCCGCCATGCTCTCTCGTCTGAACCCTTGGTCCTCATCTCATGCCCTCTCTGTGAAAACAGCATGCTGCATACCAGGGGGGTGGGGGCTATTTTGACATCATCCTGAGCACCATCCTGGAAACGTGTCCCCTGTTGTTCAGCCCAGGGAACTTCTAGGGAACACTACAGACATCCCCCTACCTCCAGCAAAGCAGCGCCCGATATATAGTCCCTTAGTGTTCAATATTTCATTGATGGACCTTTTCACTCTCCTTACATTTTTGAAACGTAATCATGCAGGAATTCACATCCCCACTTATAGGCGAAGGGCCTGGGAAGAGAAATGTCAAGGAGCTTGCTGAAAGGTCACAGAGGATATTTGCTTTCGCAGCTCCCATTCCCAAGCCAGAAGCGCAAGCAGTCAGACACCTTCGCTCAAGCAGAGAGAAGGTGGAGTGCCGTCAAGCCAAGGTTTGTTTTGCTTTATTATTTTTTGCTTTACTTCCTCTTTCTGATTATAAAAGTAATACATCATCATTATAGGAAGTTTGAAAGGCAATGAAAAATGTAAGGAAGCCAGACAACATTTGCCTTGCAATCCCACCATTCAGTGGCAGTCAAATAACAGCCTGCTACCTTCCAGGCGTCGTACTCAGGACTCTTTACATAATGTAGATTGTCACAGTTCCTCCACCTTACTTTTTTGTTCCAATATTACAGCATAAATATTTACAGTATCATTTAAAATTCTTCATGGGACAAGTTAAATGCCATATGCTGCATGACAGGGCCTTGCTCTGCCTCGTTATGGATAAATCTTTGTTCCATCTTGTGCTATTTCCAGAATAGAGACCAAGAATTGGAGTTTCTGAGTCCAAGGGCAAAAATATATGTGAGGCCCTTGATTCACCCAGAAAGACTTGAAAGGAAAGAAATGGTCTTACCAAAATCGACCCAGTGGTCACACTTCCATTACCCAGTCTCCATCCCTAGGGGGAGGCCAGGGCCCTGAGGAAATGAGTAAGAACTCACTAATTTTGCCTTTTCACAGGCCACACAAAGATCTCCTGGATCACTGGGCTCAGAGCAGATCACTCTGAGAGAGAAGTGTGGAGGGCACATCCTCTCAGCCTCAGAGTGGGGAACTTGTGAGAGAAGTCAGAACTTCCTTTTGTTGCAGGAAATGGGGCTGAAACTAAACTTACATCATCTACCGGAGAATAAAATTTATTGGTCCATGTGTCTTGGGAAGGATACTTTGGAAAGAATTGAAAGCAGAGCTACAGAGATGAGGCCCTCAGACAATGGAATTGGCCTGGACTTGACACTGTCAGAACCTTCTCTCTCTCTCTCTCTCTCTCTCTCTCTCTCTCTCCTCATCAGTGTATTACTTCCCTCTTCTCTCCTCATCTTCATTACCTGTACAGACAGGTCTTCTCTACATGGTGGGGAAAAAGCTAACTGCCGGCAGCTACAACTCACATCCTCCCTTTGTATTTCCAGCCCAGAGCAAGAGTGTCTTTCCTCCAACATCTATACATCAATTCCAGGGAAGAATGCTCATTGGCTCTGCTAAGGCCACATGCTCACCCATTGAGCCGATTACTAATGCCTGAGGAATAGAGCCCAGTGACTGGTCAGACCTGAGGCATATGCCAATCCCATTGGCCTGATCTATTATCAGATGAAGAGAGACACAAAATCTTGCCAGTCTTTTTTAACCGCAGCTACTTCACATGTTCATTTGTACCTACAGTGTCCAAGAACATCGGCTTATAAAAGCAAGAGCACAAACATTTGATGAGAATTGTCCAAGCTAAAAGTCATTCCTTCAGGTAAGTTTGAGTTTCGCTTTTAAAAACGAGATTATAGAAACACAACCGATAAACATCAGGCCACCCACCTTTGATTGATTCCCAACAGATACCACGTAATTATGCTATTTACCTGGAGATCACACATGCCAGATGACAAATGTTTCTCTGCAATTACCTGATTTTGTGCTGCCTGATTTAGATGTTCAAGTTGCCAGGAAAGAGCACTTATCCATAAATATAAAATTACCTATGTATGTTATCCGGCTACAAGACAATCAGTAAACAGGGTATTTAAGAAAAGTGTACAGTAATTACTAAGGCGTGCTGTCTGGGGGTATGTTACCTATGGAGGTGATGATGTAGCTGAACACGGGTTTCTATTTAAATGCCATTCATCTGTAGATACGAAGATAGTCTGCAGCTTTTAATTAAGTCACAGAATTTCTCAGCTTTACTGTGCATTAGGTGGAAGGCAGTTTTAGTCATTTCTCTTTTACAGTGGGGTGAACAGAGGCTTCTTTCTCTGGCACAGAACCTAGAAAGAAGGGTTATGAAATCCTCAATAGAATTTTCCACGTCCTTTATATCTGCCTTCTATGTAAAATGCAATAACTTTTCTAAACATAAAAATTTGCTTAGAGTTGACCTCAGAACTGAGATGGAACAGTGGAAAAGACGGAAACTTATGTGCTTCGAGCATCTACTGTGTGTTGGGTGTGGTGCAAAGCACGTCCCACATTTCCTCTCGTTGTGACCACCCTGCCTTTTATGGAGGCTCCAAGGGCTGAACTTTGAATGGCCAAGGTCACACACCTTGGGAGCGGCAGAGCTGGGATTTGCAAGCAAGCCCGTTTGGTCTCCATGGCCCACGTTCTAGCTGCCACAGTGTGGGTTCGTGGGCTGGCAGCTGAAAGGGATGGAAGCCAAAGTTTTCTTCTGCTGGGTTCCGTGATGCCAAGTTTTGCGGCTTTACTCATAAATGGCCCAAAAATAGCATCTGGTGAATCAGGGCTCATGGGAACCAAGTTCTGCTGGATAGTTCTGTCATCTGTTGGATTTTGCAAGACAAAACCTGTAGGAGCTATCTCATTTGCTATAGACATTATTCCTTCCCTTGAGGATGGCAGGCAGCAGAGCTCAGCACGTGGGCCAGAGTCTGCAGAGTACAGATTTTGCACTTAAATCACCCAGACTCCACTATTCTCCAGCTGCAGCTCTAGCTGGGGATATAGGCAAGTAATTTCTTCAATCTGAGACCCAAAACTCTCACCTGTAAAATGAAGTCACATAGGTTACTCACCTCACATTACTCCTCTGAGATGACTAACCTGAATTTTATTTATGTATATTATATACTTGGACCAGAGCACAAAAATTGGATATTTCTGCCTTCTTCATACCCAGTTAGTTCGAAACGTCTGAAATGGATTAATTCACCCATTCAACAACTATTTGTAGGGTGCCAGCCAGGTGTTAGACACTGTGCTAAGCTTATGTATCGGTGGACAAACAAATGCAGTCCTTCCTTCCTGGAGCTTACAACCTACCTGGCAAGGGAGATGTGAGGATTAGAAATATTTGGGGCTTTAACTGATAATTCTTTAAAGTCCCACACTGACTTAAACCACAAGTGCGTTTGTGGCTCCCAAAATAAGAAGTCCGTAATAAGGAGATCTAGATTTGGTCAAACAGTTCAGTTAATCATGAGAGCCCCTGGATCTTCCTGACTTATTTTATTGTCATTGTGAGAATGAGCTTTTGCCTCATGGTCATAGGATGGCAGCCCCAATTCCAAGTATCACATCCCCACATGGCAGCCTTCCAAAAATAAGGAATCTTTCATTTACAAAGGAGAAAAAAATCCTTGCCAGAATCTCCTAGTAGACCTCTCCTTAGATACCCTTGGCCAGAACTGAGACGTGCCCACCCCTAACCCAATCTCAGGCAAAGTGAAAAGAAGTTTCCACAAATAATTTAAACCAACTGAGGCTCATCTCCTGAGGCTGAACACATTGACTCCCCCTTTAACAACAACGACAAAGATGGGGGAATGTGTGTTGGGCAAAATGCCCAACAGGATCTGCCACAATAGGCAGGGGAGACTCCTCAGATGCTGGGTTAGGTATGAAGCAACCACTTGCAGATGCTGAGAAACAGGCCGGCTGAGGTCCAAGTGCCCAGTGAGGAAAGGAGCCCAAAATACATACCTGGTAAAGAATCAGAGGTAGCCAGACAGAAGCAGAGAAATAACACGTGGAGTCTCAAACTCAAATACCTACAAATGCCAAGTTGGTCATAAAAATTGTAATAATCAGTTACTGCCACTGGGAATTCTGGCCAGAGGCTGTTGGAGCTGCTAGATTTTCAAGAGAAGTCAGAAATCCAGATTTCTAAAGGAAACCTCCTGAATGGTTTTTTTGTTTGTTTGTTTTTTGTTTTTTTAGTTTTTTTGATTTTTAAGGATTTTATTTATTTATTCATGGTAGACACAGAGAGAGGCAGAGACCTAGGCAGAGAGAGAAGCAGGGACTCAATCCCAGGACTCCCGGGGTCACAACCTGAGCTGAAGGCAGACGCTCAACCACTGAGCCACCCAGATGCCCCGAAATCTCCCAAATGTTCAGTGTTGGTCATGAAACAAAAACATGATTAATAGAATGATGTCCCAAACAAAAGAGCTGCGGGCTCAATTTCCTGTGTGACCTCCAGGTTGCAGCCCTTGGGGCAATCTTGTCTCATCTGGAAGGTTCTCACAGCAAAGCTGAGTGTGCATGTGCGTTGGTTCCCACCTCCTTACATCTTAAATGCCCTATCCCATTCCTGGCCCATGGTGATGGCCTGAGGTCATATGCTTCTACTCTTCCTAGCACCTCCCAGCCGTAGAGCCACACCCTTAGTTCTGGATCATCTTTATCCTGATATCCAGACAGATCAAGAGGCAAATCCTGGAGGCCAATAAAGAGAAACTCTTAAAACACAATAGGGGTATTTTTTAACTGTGTTCATCATTCAGTTAACAAATAACTGCCGCAGAGCCTACTGTGTCCCAAGCACTGTCCCAGGAGCTGGAGATAGAGTGAAACGCAGACAGATGGTCCCTGCTTTGGCAAAGTTTCCCTTCCGCCTTTGGGGTCCCCTGCTTCAGCTCCACTCCACCTCAGAACCCCCAGGGCCTGGTTGTCTCCTTGCTATCCCACCATCACTTCCTCAGGCAGGTTCCCTGGGTGAACTCCCCACCCTTCCATGCTTCTCCTCCTACCTGGGGGAAGCACAAGGTGAACATTCAGGCAGGAAGAGAATATTCTTTCCATCACCATCAAGACTCGTGGGTGATGCCAAGCCATAGATGCCATTATTATTCTCAAAAGGCAACCCAGCAGGGCTCTGGGAGGAGACACAGTGTGAGTGCACCCCATACCAGCGCTGCGAGAGCCCAGAGCCAAGTGTGAAACCTAGTACCCACTCCCAGTTCTGTAGACAGCAGCTGACTGGGGCTTTGCATCTCACCCGTGGCCTCTCCAACTCAGCCAAGACTGAACCCAGTGGATTTCAACATTGGCTGCACATTGCAATCCCTAACCCTTGCCCCCACCCATGCTAATTAAATAAAAACCCCCGAGGGTTGGGCCAGGGCACCAGCATTGTATAGAAGCTCCCCAGATTGAGAGCCACGCTGCCAACAGAAGAGAATGAGCCTGTAAATGAAGCAGAAGCTCATGGTCTGGTGGCTTCCCCTTCACCAAGGGCAACCACAGAATTTCGGCTCAGCCATAGACTAGAATACCAACCGATTAACCTCGTTAGACTCAGTTTCACCTTCTGTAAAATGGGACAGTAATAAACAATAGCTACCTTGCCAGATTAAATGTGAATGGTGAATGTGAATGTCTTAACAGGGGGTAAATGCTATTATTCATCACTTGCTCTCTCCACAGGGAATCATGTACCAGGTAAGACCAGTCCTGACTCCACATGGCTCGGGTGTGAGTTCCAGGTTGTGGGTGTGAGCGTGTGTGTGAGTGTGTTAGTGGTCTTCTGTCCCTGCCTCCCTCCGTGACACTGCTCAACGAACATCTCATCCAGTTCTGTCACCGGGAGAGGTCTGCTAACTTGGAGGATGCTCATGATTCAACAGGGCTGCTGAGATATTGGGCAGAATTAGGAATACCTCTGACCTTCCATTCGAAAACTCTTTCTAGAATGCAATCATGCTGTCCTTAAAGTGGAAAGTGAAGAAAACCGCAGCTCAGTGATTTTGTGTCACAACTACCTTCTAGAAGAATGAATGGCTTTGTCACCTCCGAGCAGAAATAAGAGGAATCGGTCCTCTCCCAGAGTGTCCCTCTGGAGCTGACAGTTCTTAGCCAGCAAGGTTTCCACAAGCATGTGTGGAGTGACATGTTTGAGGACCGATGTCATCACTAAAGACCTGGTGAGAGGACATTCAAAAATAAACTCTGGATAAGGAGTAAAAAGAGGAAAAGACAAATTAACAGCTTTCTGCACCTCCTGCTGCCTCCTTATGCCACCTCTGTGACACCTTGGTCAATTAGGAGAAAAATTAGAATCTGAGATTGGCATTCCAGAATCCCCACCGCCTAGAGGCAGGGGGCCCGTATCCCAGAGGATGCCACGGGTGGTGAGAAGCAAACAGCTTCAATAAGGGAGACAGATGAGCTTGGGTTTCAGCCTGAGCTCATCCAGGGACTGCGCCAACCACTGAATCTCTCTAGACCAGAACTCCCTTCTAGAGAACGGGGCTAGGGATAAATCATACCTGCATGCCTGGATCAAATGAGATGAAGAATCTAGAGGCCTTGACTGCCATTCATTGCTCATCTGTTTGTTCATTTGATGAATAAAGATTGAAGGCTGACTCCACATGCAGCTTGGGCTCACAGCCATGAACAAAACGTGGTGGAGGGAAAAAGGAATCCTGGTGCGCTGCTGGCGGGAATGTAAATTGGTGCAGCCACTGTGGGAGACAGTATGGAGGTTCTTCAAAAAATTAAAAATAGGGGCTCCCTGAGTGGCTCAGCGGTTTAGCACCTGCCTTTGGCCCGGGGCGTGATCCTGGAGTCCCTGGATCGAGTCCCACATCGGGCTCCCTGCATGGAACCTGCTTCTCCCTTTGCCTCTGTTTCTGCCTCTCTCTCTGTGTGTGTGTCTCTGATGAATAAATAAATAAATAATTTTTTAAAATTAAAAATAGAAGTACCTAAAGCAACATAAACGAAAACACTGATTTGCAAAAGTATATGCACCCCAATGTTAATTATAGTGTGATTTACAATAGCCAAGATATGGAAGCCGCCCAAGGGTCCACCAACAGATGAACGGATAAGGAAAATGTGATATATATGTGTGTCCGTGTATACGTATGTGTGTATATATTAGAATATTATGCAGCCATAAAAAAGGATGCAACGTGCCATTGGAGACAGCATGGATGGACCCAGAGGGTGTTATACTAAGTAAACTAAGTCAAACCGAGAAAGACAAATGCCATACAATTCCACTCATAAGTGGAACCTGAAAAAGTGAATAAACAAAAGGCAGAGTCAGACCTATCAATACAGAGAACAAACTGATGGTAGCCAGACGGGAGAGGAGCGGGGGGAGATGGGGGAAATGGGTGAAGGGGAGGCCGAGATATAGGCTTTCAGTTAAAGAGTGAGTAAATCACGGGAATGAAAGGCACAAGGTGGAGAATATGGTCCGTGACATTGTGACCATGATGTAACGGGATGGATGGAACTATGCTTGTGGTGAACATAGCCCACGGTGTAAACTCAAAACTCATCGAATCACTAAGCTGGACACCTATACTCAAATAAGAGACAGACATACAGACAGACGCAGCTGAGGGGGGAAGGATTTAGCGAGATTGGCGGGGAAGGCGTCACTGGGGAGGTGGAGGTGTCTGGGCAGAGGGATCAGCAAGGGTGCAGAAGAGGGAAAGGAACAGGAGAGTGTGCAGCAGTGCAGAGGCCAGAGTGCCTTGATTGGGGCAGATGAGGCAGGAGGCCTGCAGAGAGCAAACAGTGGGCCCTGTGAGGCCAGCTGGGACTTTATAATAAGTAACCCCGATTAGGGGTTTACTCTTGAGTCTGGAGCCATCTTTATACCTACAGGTCCAGATAGACAATTAGATAGGTTATTTTTCTAGCTTCGGCACGAGCTTCCTGAAATCCAACCTTAATAAGCCAGCCTTTAAAAAACTAACATTCATCAACAGACCAGCCTCTGTCTGAACCTAACACTCTATTCTTTTTTTTAAAGACTTTATTTATTTATTCATGAGAGACACACAGAGAGAGAGAGAGAGAGAGGCAGAGACACAGACAGAGGGAGAAGCAGGCTCCATGCAAGGAGCCCAACGTGGGACTCGATCCTGGGTCTCCAGGATCACGCCCTGGGCTGAAGGCAGGCACTCAACCGCTGAGCCACCCAGGGGTTCCCTAACACTTTATTCTTGCCTGAATGCTAGGTTTGGGGTGGGACATTAGGATGGTCTTCTGCGAGCGTTAATCTCCCTAGACCTCCCCGCAGAGAATTCCAAGTTCTCGGATATCCCAGCCACACCTGCCTCCTGATTTCTATCCTGATGAAATGACTTGGAATGAAAGGAGAAGAAAGAGCTCATCAAAAGGCCCTGGGCAGGGCAACAAACAACATCAATGTCTAATTGCAAGATCCCTGGGTAAAGTCACTCAGCTTCATGACTCAGTCTCCCTTGGGTAAAAAGGGAGCAAGAGGGTAATCCTTCACCCTACTGGAGGGAGCCGCCTCCAGGATGGACCCACTGATTCTCATCTGGTGACACTCACGGGCTCAGGTAGCCCCAGTAGTCAGTCCCACACTGGCTAGGCTGGCCTGGGTAACCTAAAGGGTATAGTGGAAATGACAAATGTGACTTCTGGGGCTGGGCCACAGTAGACATTGCAGCACCTGCCTAGCTCCGTCTAGGATCACTTGCTCTGGGGCAAGTCAGACATCACATCCCAAGAAGACCCGAGCAGCCCTAATGGGAGATCCAGGGGAGGAAGAATTGTGTGCTTTTCCGTGTTTCCATGGCACCCCATAAACTCCTTTACCCCATCCTGATCTCTGAACACTGTGCTTACCTGCAGCAATCTGCGTGTGGCCAGAATCATGTCTTGCCCATCTTGGCCTTGCTGCCATGCCTGGTACACAGCAGGTTCGCAGGAAATGGATGGAGCCTAAAAATATTCACTTACCACTGGCTGAGCCAGCACGGAGTATTACCACCAACCCACCACCCCTTCGAGTTAACAATTTTAGAGACAAGGAAACTGAGGCTCAGAGAGCCTCGCATTTTGCCCAAGAACTCACAGCTCCCTAGTGATGCATCCAGAACAGAAACCCAGGGAAGAGAATGCATTTTTTCTAAGCATCTTTGGCTCTCAGGGTTTTTCTCTGATGTCTCTCTCACCGAAAGCCTGTAAGCAGCTGACAATCGAATGAGGGAAATGTACGCACAAAACGCTTGCCACCGCGAATCCCGCATAAATCCAAGAGGTGATAATCGCCGCTTGACAGCCCCAGCCTCCTTGCTACTGACTCCGAGGCTGTGATCCAAATTCTCCAGAGCCTTTTGGTTTTCAAATGTCTTCACGTCCCTGCTGTACATAACAAGGCGCCGTGACATTTCAGTGGCCAGCCCCCGGATGCGTTCCCTGCCCCCATGCCACCTGCAGACAGGCAGAGACAGCCAGAGGGAGGCGTCCCACTGGGTGAGCGCTGTTTGTGTAACACTTTAATTTATTGTCCTGCCTCTGCCAATTCATTTGCTATTCACTGTGATCGCATCCGTCCTAATGAATTTATCCGGTAATAATGTGGATGTCATACGCACTTAACGCTCCACATCGCCGGAGTGCTTCTGCCGGCGGAGTGGTGACAGGCTCGCCCAAGAGCTTGGCCGACTTGAGAGGAGGTTTTGGGGTTTTCCTCTACCTTTTTCACATGACTCGGGCATTTCTGCTGAACGACTGCCTCTTTTACTCCTCTGACCCATTGCCATTTTTGTATTTGTCTTTGAACGAGGCCCTGACGCCCACAAGAATGTACTTTGGGTGACTTCTACAACAGCGCCATCCAGAACTTTCCACCGTGATCGAAACGTTCTGCACCTGCACTCTGCAAAACAGTGGCCACTAGCCTCGTATTTTATGAGCATTTACAATATGGCTCAGGAACTAGCTTTTACATTTTATTTCCTTTTAATTAATTTTCATTTAAATAGCTCCATAAGGCTAGTAGCTACCATCTTGGACAGTGCAGTTCTTTTTTTTAAGATTTGATTTATTTATTTATCCATTCATTCATTCATTCATTCATTTGATAGAGAGAGAGAGAGAGTAGATAGAGGAGCAGAGGGAGAGGGGCAAGCAGACTCTGCACTGAGCACAGAGCCCGATGTGAGGTTCGATCTCCCAACCCTGAGATCATGCATGACCTGAGCTGGACACTCAGTCGACTGAGCCACCCAGGTGCCCCTTCAACGGTGGCAGCTCGAAAAAGAGACTAGATGGGAGCTTCTCAGACTTAATATTTACACAAATCATTTGGGGACCTTGAGAAAATGCAGATTCCAATTCAGTGGGTCTGGGGTAGAGCCTGAGATTCAGAATTCCTAACAAGCTCCCAAGTGATTTTGATGCTGCTGCAGATCACTCTTTGAGTAGCAAGGGATCTGAGTAGTAGTTACACAGGTATTTATAAGTAAAACTTCATTGAGCTGCACACATAAAATTCATGCATTTCCTAATTTCCTATTCTATCTCCATCTTTCTAAAGTTTCAGTATCTTGATTCTAAGTCCAGTGGTTCTTACCATTGATTACACATAGCATTGTTCCAAATATTTCATGACACATACTTATACTAAAAAAGCATCTGTTGTGTATCTGAATTTCAAATTTAACTGGGCACATTCTCAGCATTTTTGCCTGCCATTGCTGTTGGCTAAACTGGGCAAAACTTCTTGCACATTAAAATTACTCCAGGATGGGGATCCCTGGGTGGCGCAGCGGTTTGGCGCCTGCCTTTGGCCCAGGGCGCGATCCTGGAGACCCGGGATCAAATCCCACGTCGGGCTCCCGGTACATGGAGCCTGCTTCTCCCTCTGCCTGTGTCTCTGCCTCTCTCTCTCTTTCTGTGACTATAATAAATAAATAAAAATTAAAAAAAAAATTACCCCAGGATGTTTCTCTTAGTACCAGTGCCCAGGCCCCACCCCATCTCAGACACCCCAACTGGTCTAGGTATGAGTATGTTTGGAAGCTCCCTGGGTGATAATAATTTGCAGCCAGGGTATGAAACAGTGGTCTTCAAACTTTAACCAGTATTAGTGTCCCCTGGGGACATTAAAACACAGATTGCAGGGCCCCATGCTCAGCTTCTGGGGCAGCAAGTCCTGGACGGGGCCTGAGAATCTGCATTTCTAACAAATTCCAGGTGATACTGATGTTAGCGGTCTAGAGACCACACTTAGGAAACTTCTGGTTTAATCTATGCTGACCTGAATCACCCGAGAGTCAAGGGTATGATCTCCCCCAGGGGGCTCACTCTGCGTCATCTACCAAGGTGGTGGGAGGCAGTGAGCAGCTAAGTAGTTTTGGGTCAGATGGACCTGGTCCCGCCACTAACCCCCGGACCTTAAGAAGTGCCTATCCCCTCTCAGAGCCTCATTTGTCAAACGTACGGTTTCTCTTTGAGGGTAAAATGGGCTGTGGTGTGGAGTTGTGTCCAGTACGTGGCTGCCACTCAGAGGAACACTCCACTCTTGATCAGCTCCAGCCATCACACTTTGCTTTTGGGCAGACCAGCATCATCTATCCTCACAAATTTGTGACTAGAAGATAACAGGCTTGGCCTCTAGACCTGAATTTTAATCCAAGCCAATGATAACCA
Organism: Canis lupus baileyi; assembly: GCF_048164855.1. Classification (NCBI taxonomy): domain Eukaryota; kingdom Metazoa; phylum Chordata; class Mammalia; order Carnivora; family Canidae; genus Canis; species Canis lupus. Next base: position 44,750,224 of record NC_132845.1, on the reverse strand, counting down.
ACTCCGATTGCTATTAGAATTATCTAGAGAGACTTTTTCAAGTACTGGAGCCCTACCTCACATCCAGAGACTCTATGTCAGTTGCTCTGGGGTAAGGCTTGGCATCAGCATTTTTGAAGCTCCCTGAATGTTTCTCGGGGAGGAGAAAGGGCTAAGAAACATTCATCTCGAGCTCGTTCCAATCCCAGCCTTCTGGCAAATTGCATTACCTCTCTACATCTGTTTCATCATTGGCTTCCACGGCACATAAACAAACCTTCCCTCTTTCCCTGGACAGTTTATAAGTTTACAAGTAAAACTTATAAACTGGAGAAAAGAGGCAGAGCTAAGAGACCCAAAGAGGTCTTGGAGACCACCCATTCCAGCCTCCTCATTCCCCAGGGCGGGTGAAGCTGGAAGTAATGGGCCGACATCACTCAGCCAGGTATTTAACTGGCTCTCCATAACATGAGCCAGCTGTGGTTCAAAATCTATGTTTTTATTGAACAAACACTTGTAGGCTTCCTACATTCAAGACACTATTCCAAATGTCCTGTGAGTATTCACTCGTGCAATGCCTACGACCCCTTTAAGAGGTAAGTCGTGGTGGTGTTTGCATTCCCATCTCATAGACTAAGCAACTGAACCCTGGAGACGCTAAATGATCTGCCTGAGGCCACATCGTGCTGGGGAAGCGTTCCGGTAATTCAGTAGAACACTGAGATCACCTCCTTAACTGGCATGCATCCTCGCTTGCAAAGGTCACAGATCCCAGAAGGCAAAGATATTGATCAACAAAGCCAACTATAAAGTGGGAGAAGGCCCTAACTTTTACAAGGGAAGGAACATCACGTTTCCATACACCTGCCTTCCCAACTCAGGACCTTCGAATGCCCTTCTAATAAAAGAAACCATAAACACCTCTTTGAACCAGGAAGGCTTTGCTAGCTAAGGAAATGAGAATGTGTTGTCAGTGGCTGCTCGGTCAGGTAGCGTGATTGGACCAATCCTAGATCCCTGTCAGGTTCTGTCCCACAGATGTCAGCCTGGGATTCTGGAAACCCTAAGACCTCCATGGCACGTGTTAGCCTCCTCTCTCCCCAAACTGTGACTGTCTGCTGGGGAGACCTTGGCCACAGCTCTGAAGGATTTTGGGACTCACATCTGCTACTTGGAATAGCTACCCTGGATCCAAGGCACCAGGATCCCCACTGGAACTCATCTTTATAAAACTCAAATCGGTTCCCATCACACCTGCACATAAAATTCTTCAATAGCTCCCTATGGCTCTCATGATAAAGGCACACTCCCCAGCGGGCTCCGAACACATTCATAACATGCTCTAATCCCACCCCCAGATTCATCCTTCAGCTCCTCTCATCCTTTACCATCCAGACACCTTGACCTACCTATAATACCAAATTCACCCTTTGCCATCTCGCACCTCCAGACAGTTATTTAGAGTGTCCCCTCTATCCAAAGAGCTTGTCCCTCCCTTGCCTGCCCACTCACTGACCCTTATTAATTTTGTGAGTTGATTTGACAGGCCATGGGGTGCTCAGACTAACCAGAATTTCTGGGTGAATCCATGAGGATGTTTTGGTATGAGCTTAGCACTTGAATCAGAGCATTCAGGACAGCAGAGCACTGAGGGGGGTGGGCCTCATCTGATCTGTTGAGGACCAGAGCAGAACAAGGCAGAAGACAGAGGAGGGGGAAGATGGAAACATTCCCAGGGAACCCAGGGGAGCCCCCAAAACTCACGCTTCCAAGCTCTGAACCAGCTGCCCTTCCACCCACCATGCACATGGATGCCCCTGGGTCAGAGGATGACTTCGTGCACCATGTGACTGCTTACCTGTGAGCCACCTGGGCAAGTCGACTAGCGGCTCGGGCACCGTCCCTGTCTTTGTTGAGGTGATCGCTTCGCTGTTTCACGGCATTTGAGTCATCATAAGAAACGACTGAAAGCAAAAAAAGGAAAAGCACCATTATTAAAGATCAGGGATCAAATCTCACTCGAGATTGAAATAAGCAGGCACGCTGCAGATGATGAGTCTTCAGCTTCATCGGATTTGCGCCAGTTAATCATGCTTCAATTGTGAAGGAAAAGGACAAAATTAAAGTCTGTATCGGTGCTGGAAACATTGCTTCTGAGTGTCTAATGGATGAGCCGCAAAAACACTATGTTAAATGGATGAAACCAGACACAAAAGACCACATATTGTATAATTTCATTATACAAAGTGTCTAGAAAAGCAAAATCTATAGAGACAGAAAATAGATTAGTGATTGCTTCAAACTGAAGGAAGAAATAGAGAGTTTTCTTTCTGGGGTGATGGAAATTATGTAAGATAAGATGGTAGTGATGGTGGCACAACTCTGTAAAAATACTGAAGGCCACTGAATGATGCCTTTGGACTGGGTGCCTTCTATGGGATGCCAATGACACCTCAAGAAAGCATAAAGAAAAAAAAAAGCGGGATCCCTGGGTGGCGCAGCGGTTTGGCGCCTGCCTTTGGCCCAGGGTGTGATCCTGGAGACCCGGGATCGAATCCCACGTCGGGCTCCCGGCACGGAGCCTGCTTCTCCCTCTGCCTGTGTCTCTGCCTCTCTCTCTCTCTCTGTGTGTTACTATCATAAATAAAAAAAAAATTAAAAAAAAAGCAAAGGGGAAAAAGAAACAAGAACGAAGAAAAGCAAGGATTACCTATAACAGGTGTTATATTTATCATTCTTTAGGAAGGTCTCTCTACACACAGTCTCATGACATGTAAGTCTGCTGTCCTGTGTCTCCACACATCCTGTAGGGCAGCCTTTCTATTGTGTGGCGCTGTGAATTTCTGGGGGACGAGAAGCTGGCTTGGTCTGCAGCCCCAGCCCACTGATGGAACACAGTGAGTTTTCCTGAACTGACCTGAGGATAAGTGAACCGCCTCCATCTGAGGCCTGCTGTGTAGCCTCTTCATCCCGGTCCAGGTGGCTTGATGTTTGATACAGGCCGGCCACTCGCAGGCAAATGGTTTGGAGTCTGATCCGGCGTTTGCAGCTTTCTCCACTGCTTCATGTCCTGCGAGATGCAATCATCTGATGGCCGAAGATGCAGTCTTGAGGTCATCCCATAAATGGTGGGTGTGCAAACCCACCATGGCTGCCATTTGGTGCCTACATACTTATCCTTGATGGTTCAACTGCAGTGGACTTTGGGGAGCCTTTAAAATGCCACCATCAGGCAGACCGGGTGGCTCAGTGGTTTAGCGCCGCCTTCAGCCCAGGGGATCCTGGAGACCCGGGATCAAGTCCCATGTCGGGCTCCCTGCATGGAGCCTGCTTCTCCCTCTGCCTGTGTCTCTGCCTCTGTGTGTGTGTGTGTGTCTCATGAATAAATAAATAAAATCTTTTTAAAAAAATAAAAATAAAATGCCACCATGTTTGGCTCAGTCAGTTAAACATCTGCCTTCAGCTCAGATCATTATCCCAGGGTCCTGGGATCAAGTTTTGCATCAGGCTACCTGCTCAGCAGAGAGTCTGCTTCTCCCGCTCTCTCTCTCTCTCTCTCTCTCTGGCCCTCCCCCTCTGCTCTTACCCTGTCTCTGGCTTTTTCTCTCTCTCTCAAAATAAATAAAATCTTTTAAAAATAAAAATAAATAAAATAAATAAAATGCTGCCTTTACCTGCCGAGGGCACCCACACTCTTCCTCATCAAGCCACAAGCCAGGCACACTGCCCTGCATGGCTCTAACTCATCCATCCACAGCCACATGGTTCCCATTTAACGGTGACTGATTACAGGGGGACCCGGCTTAGCTCTCCACACTGCACATCGCGAATGACAACCAGAATGTGCTCCAAAGTAGCATATTTGCATGCTAACTGGGGCTTCCGGGCCCAATTCTCTGGGAATTGCTCTAATGGTGCCAGAGCATCCTCTTTAAAAGGATACGGAGTCGAGGCAGTTGGTAGTGAGAAATGTGCAGGAATTACACAAAGGATTTACTAAGCTCAGCTCAATATAAGGAAAAGGCCCTGAAACAAACAGATCTGTCCAAAACTCCAGGATTGCAGTGGGAGGACCAGGACCCTGAAGGCATGTCTTCTGGCTTGGCTGGGCCCCCTCCCCAGCTGGGTGCTGTGGGCAAGTTGGTTCACATGCCCAAGTTTCAGCGTCCTCCCCCTTAGAGTGGAGGCAATGTCACAGCCCTGGATCGATGCCTGGATATCTCTTCATTCCTTTGGTCAAAATGGGGCAATGTGTTTAGCAACAAACCACTACTCCTCTCTGAGGATCAGCGGGGGATTAAGAGCCCAGAGATTTATAAATGTCACGGCTCGCTATGCCCGGCAGGAAGGAGTCTGGGGCTGAAAAGTCATATCTACAGACACCACAGGAGTCTATCCCACACGTGTATGCAAGCAAGGACTCCCCAGGGGGAGTATATTTGACTCCAACTCAGAGTCACTTCAGACAGAAAATTTGGCAATTAAGTAGCTTATTTGCAATAAATGGTGATGATAAAAACAAGCACTGATTCGCCCCTAGTACTTTCCAGATGCTGAGCACTTAATAAACATTATATTATTTACATCACCCATTCAACAAACATGTAGAGAGGGCTTGACATGTGCCAGGCATCATCAGGGGATCAGCCTCAAAGCAAATAGATAAACAGTCCTGCCTTCATGAAGTTTACTTTCTCCATTGCAGGGGCCAGGAGGAGGAGTGAACAGATAATAAGGTGAATTAGCAAATGCGTCAGATCGTCACAGATACCAGGGAAGGTGTAGCAGGAGCGGCAGTGAGGAGTCAAGTTGGAATAGGATAGGTCATGATATTGGGGCAGCAGTTGAGCATCTGCCTTCAGTTCAGGGCATGATCCCGGGGTCCTGGGATCGAGTCCCACATGGGGATCCCCGCAGGGAGCCTGCTTCTCCCTCTGCCTGTGTCTCTGCCTCTCTCTCTCTGTCTCTCATGAATAAATAAATAAAATCTTAAAAAAAAAAAAAAAGGATAGGTTATGATATTGAGGCCAGGACCTGACATGAGGGTGAATATCTGGGAGAAGACATCCAGGCAGAGAGACTGCATATTCACTGAGATGTGCATCCATCACCACAATCAATTTCAGAACATTTTCATCACCCTAAAAAGAAACCTCATACTGATTAGCAGTCACTCCTCATTTCTTCTCTCCACCGTCCGGCCCCGGGCAGCCACTAATCTGCTTAAATGGGCATGAGGTCTCTTTCTGGATGACTTCTCTCTTAAAGGGTGTCTCCAGCTGATATGCAGGGAGGAGGTGACAGGAGGTGCAAGGTGAAAGCTGCTGTAGTAAATCAGACGGTCTTCACCGAAATTCTTTGAGATAAAGGACTATTATTGTGCCCATCTTACAGATAAAGAAACTGAGGGTCAGAGGGGTCAATTTACCCAAAGTCTCATGGCTAGGAAGAGGGAGAGAACTGCCAGGAATGGGGCCCCAGTCTGTCAACCTCGGGCATGTAACCATCACTCACCCTTTCTGGGGGACGCAGTATGTGACACCGTGTCCCACCTGCCCTCCCTGGGTCATGTGACTTTGCAGTCCCGCAGCTACAGGAGGTGGTGCATACTGAGCAGGGTTTGGCCACTACGGCCGATGGGCTGGTAGGCTTTCAAAGTGTCTGTGTGGTCGGCTCACCCCCTGACACTTCTCCCAGCACCATGGGATTGAAATTCCAGGTTAAGGAGAACCTGGTTCTCTAGCAGAGAAGACTTGGAGCTAATCCCCAGCCTGGAGGCAGGCTCGGCTGCATCCAGCCACGATTCGCCAAACCCCAATCAACCTACACACTCAGGAGGGAGAGAAATAATGCTTGAGGTGGTGAGCCAGCAAGATTCGGGGCGTGTTTGTTACATGCTGCTATTGCAGCAGACACCGGCTGGTCAAAGAACAGAGCCCACATCTTTGCAGCCTCGCCTGATTAACAACACCGGCTTGCTGGTGGTGTTTTGATTCCCAGAGCTCTTTTGGACGCTTTTTCTCATTTAGCCTTCACAGCAAACCTATGGGGGAGATGCTTTCATTCCCTGTTTTGTAAATTGAGGTGCTGAGGTCCAGGGGAGCAGGGCAGCTTGCCTCCACTCACGCAGGTTGAGCGGGCGACCGAGGTCTCTAACTGCACATCCTCCTCCCTCTGCCTTTCAGTCGCCTTCCCGTCCCCTGCAGTGTTCATTACAATTATTTTATAATTAGGTAACAAACACGCCAAAAGGAATCGAGCAGAAATGCGGGATGGCGCGGACTTTCCCAGCTCCCACCACGCTCCATCATCTGCGCGAGACCCCTGCTCTGGCTCCCACTGCCCCCTGAGGAGTTTTCTGCATAGCGCTTATCGGGCTGCATTTTAATTGCTCAGCTTCCACATCCACCTCCCCAGCAGACTGGGAGCTTGTGAGAACAAGAACCAAGCACTCTTCCTCTCCAATATCCTGTGATTTTCAGAGGCTCTGACCCCCAGAAAGGACCGAGTACAACTTTTGAATAAATTCGCACAAAAGTGGCAACTGGTTTTCCGATATTCAATTCACCTCGATCTGTGTTTAATGAAGTACCAGTTGTAAAATGGAGACACTGAACACCCCAGAGAGGAGTGTGTTAGGCAGGTTTTGACTCTACAATTTTCCTAGAGATTTTACTTATTTATTTGAGAGGGAGAGAGAGAGAGAGCGTGCAAGCTGGGGTGAGAGGCAGAGGGAGAGGAAGAAGCAGATTCCCTGCTGAGCAGGGAGCCTGATGCAACATGGAGCTGGATCCCAGGACCCTGAGATCATGACCCGAGCCAAAGGTACACACTGACCCCACTGGCTCACCCAGGTGCCCCAACACTGCAAGTTTTATTTTATTTTTTTAATTCTTTTTTTTTAAAGATTTTATTTATTTATTCATGAGAGACACAGAGAGAGAGAGAGGCAGAGACACAGACATGGAAGGGAAAAGCAGGCTCCATGCAGGGAACCTGATGTGGGACTCGATCCTGGGTCTCCAGGATCACACCCTGGGCTGAAGACGGCGCTAAACCGTGAGCCACCCGGGCTACCCTACAAGTTTTATTTTAATGTTCTTTAGCCACAGACATTTTGCTCTACTCTGCATTAAAGAGTTTAGGCCGTGTGCATATATGTATGTGAGTGTGTCTATGTGCACGTGTCTATATATGTATACATATGTGTGCATCTGTGTCTATACGTATGCTGTGCATATATATGCTGTGTGTTCAAATGTGCATTTGTGTATATGTGTGACTGTGTGAATATGAGCAGATGCACGTGTGTGCACATGCATGTCTGTGTGCACACATGTGTGTTTGCGCACACCTGAATATGTGTGCCTGGAACGTCCATGTGCACATGTGTCTTTAAGTGTATATGTGTGTTTCGGTACACTTGTGTACCTATGTATATGTGTGTGAACACACGTGTGTGTGAGCATGTGTACGCGTAGTCTCTCCACCTTCTCCTCTGCTTTCCCAGTGGTCTCCGCCTATCTCTGCCCCTTAAAGTTGCCCACAGACTTCTTACCAACAAACACAGACAAACCATCAGTCTTTGATTCAATTATGAGTGGCTATTATTCATTCTGCCTACAAATGTTTATGGAGCACCTGCTGTATCAGGCACTGGTCTAGGACCTGAAGATAAGGCAAGAAGAAGGAGGAGGAGGAAGTAGAGGAGACCGAAATCCTCCCTCACGTACATTCTGGTGATGATTTCTACCATAGATCACGGGCAGAACTAATCAGTGACACGTGAAACGAACAGGTCTAAAATGATGCACACAAGAAATTGTAAAAGGCTGAAAATAGACAGGAAAAAAAAGATAAATAGAACAAGTACTGCTGACAAAATTTAAATCTGCAAAACTTGATCCAGGAAATGTGAACTTGATAGAAAAATTGGCCACAAAGGCAACAAACGAGCAAACCAACAGAAAACCCTAAAATAGCAGAAATGAAAGCCAGCAGAAAGCTGGTATGAGGAAAAAGATTGGTGAATCAAATGTTTGTTGTAAATTTTAAATAGAAAATAATTGATCCCAGGAAAATAAGTTTGTTACAAATTAAGATTTTAATGGGGAAAAAAATGGAAACTGTTCAGTTGAGCTGTGGAGAAAATTAAATCCTGGATTAAAATGGCTTAATGGAGGAAAGTGTCGCAGAATGTTCACATCGATGTGTGTGTTAACCACATACATAAGGTTAAATAATAGAGTAGAAATGGAGGAAGCCACATAATTGGGCCACATAATTCATTGGTAGACTCCGCCCTTGGCCACTGGGTGAGGTGTGTGAGCTCCTTGGAACGCACACAGCGTCAGTCCAGAGCAGGGTCAGAGGCTTGCTGGCTTAGCCTCTCTGCCCAGAGCTTCTCGGACATCATCGTGCATTCAAGTCACCCAGAACCCTTGTTAAAATGCAGATTCTGATGCAGCAGGTCTGGGGCCCTCAGGAGATTCTCTATTTCCAGCAAGCTCCCAGGTGATGCAGATGCTGCTGGTCCGCAGACCACACTCTGACACTCCCCATCTCTGCAGACTCTGCTGCTCTGGGACCTGAGCATTCCTCCGTGCTCCCAGGGCTGGAATTGGCTGTCTGCATTGCATGGTCCTTTCCAGAAGGCTCCTCGCCCCTCCCAGGGCTCAAATCAATTATCTGCATTGCATCACCCCTTCCTGGAAAGTGGCTGCTGTGGTCTTACATGCTTTGAAAAATCTGCAATGCTACGGGACCTAGGCGCCGACAAAGGCTGAGCCTGATCCTGGTAGGATTGTTGCTCTAGCCATCGGCCTTGGTTTGGGGACCCTCGTTCCCTAATGCAGAGAACTCGCAGGCATTCACTCATCAAAACCTCTTCACCATCCCCCAGGGAGAGAGCAAGGCTTAATCCAAAGGGGGAAATCTCTGAAAGCAGAGGTAGTACAGGCAGGTAGAACAGGTCTAGACTCCAGAAGCTGAGGGTTCTAGTTCAGGTGCTGACCCCTGTACTCAGTGGTCTCAGCCAAGCCAGGTATCCCCTCTGGGCTGTGGTGTTCTTGTCTGTATAATGAGAACATGAGGCTGGAAGGAGAAATTTCATATGAAACCCACAGTGCCTAGCCGGCTTGATGTTGTCCACATTCTGGTTTCTGCCTCCAGGAAAGATGGAACTGCAGTCCCCGCAACACACAGGGGTGAGACACTTAGGAAGTTGGAGGTTTCCTGGCACTTGGCAGATGCCAATGACTGAATCCCAATCTAGCTGGGATGAGATTCGAATCCCAGAGGTCAACACTGCAGAGGAACAGGACGCGGAGAGGCTTTTCAAAGCAGGACTCACTTGGTCTTTGCAAGGGCAAAGCAAAGCCAGCCCGGGCCGACGTCAGCAGCCGGGAACTGACTGGTCCAGGGCTCTCAGGCTCGCTACCAGAATAACTTTGGAGTCTCTTTAAGAAAAGAAAAATAAAAGAGCAAGTCAAGCACATTTTCCCCTTTTTCAGCAGCCAGTGAATCTCAGATGAGTTTCAAAGTACTTAGAATTCAGAAGGTGGGAGCCTTATAGCCTTTGGCTATGGTCCTGAATCTGCAATTTTAGAACATCAGTTCCCAGGGAGCAGACACAGGCCACAGGTGTAGGACAAAGACAACAATCACGTACAGCACCCTTGGCGAGAAGGAGACACCACAGCACCGACTGGGCTCCAACAGGGATGTGCGATTCCAAGCAGGGGAGCAGACTCGGAGCTATGCTTTATGGAGTTAGACTGATCCCGGCTGAAACCCATCCCTGACACTTGGTGCAGGCAGTGTGACCTTGACCGAGTCATTTCAACTCTGAGCCTCTGCTTGTGCACCTGTAGAGTGGAGGTCAGAGCACCTATCACATCGGATGTCCTGAAGACTCAGTGCGTGATTGCTATAAACTAGATATTTGTGTCCTCTCTACCCAGTTGGTACGGGAAGTGACCATGGAAGACAGCGATGGGGCACAGAGAATAATGAAACAGGGAGGGAGAGAAGCCCGTAAAGGGTGCATCTTCGGGCTGGTCACCCCCTTGAGGAGATGGGGTCCGATGTCACTCAGCCAGGCCTCTGTGTTGCCAGCAGTTGGCCAGACTCCCCCACTCCTGGATAACACCAGTCCAGTAACCAGTTACTGCACAAGACCCTAAAGTTTCATTTCAAACCGTGAACCTCACGGTCCACTCACCCTAAGAATCTGCTGACTTCCAGCAAAGATGACAGAGAGGAGAAAGGATATGGATATAGTACCTGGCAATATGCTAAGTCCTCCCTGTGCTTCACAAAATAATATTCGCATGTCTTAGCAGACATGTTTCTAACCCCTCCCCAAATTCCTGCCGACCCAGGATGCTCGGGTTTTCTGTGCTCCCTGCTTCCAGGGAAGGAGGTGACAGCAGAAACCCAGGATGGCGAGAAGAATCCATTCTTTGCTCTTGAATTTCGAGTCAAGCTCTTGAATCTCGTGGCAGAAACGAGAATGTGAGAGAATCACAGAAATGATGCCATTGATAAAAAAAAAATAGACTTGGGGGAATGTGTAATCAATGGGAGTGGGTTTTCCTGCATTCAAGAAGTTGGAGATCGCCAGGGTGGTAGGGAGCAGGGGGGCTTGCATGCTGCTGTGTCTCTGAGAGAGCCCTGAATCCGTTCCCAGGCCCTGTCCCAGGGGAAGAGAGCCAGAGAGAGAGGGTGGGTCGGGGACCCTGAGAGAAGGCACCTGTATCTTGTTCCCCAGATGCAGCTTGGAGGAAAGCCAGTCCTAAAACAACCCCCCAGTCATTGTTGCCTCCTGGAGACCACAGCCCTTGTGTAAGCCCTCCCCTCGAGCCTGGCTTGAATTCTTGAGCTGCTTCTAATGCACAGAACATGACAGAGGCGATGAGATGCCACATCTGAGGTCCAGTTACCCAAAGATTGTGGCTTCTGTCTTGGGTTCTCTTCTCCTCGAGCTCATGGAAGCCAGCTGCCGTGTCAGAGCTGCCCTCTGCAGAGGTCCGCGTGCAGGGAACTGCCTCTGGCCAACAGCCAGCAAGGGCTTGAGGCCCTCAATCACCACCCAGGTGGGTGAGGTTGAGGTGTCTGTGGCCCCCCAACACCTGGAAGGCAGCTTCTCTGAGACCCTGAGCCAGGACCAGCCAGCTCAGCTACGTGCAGATTTCTGACTCTCAGAAACCATGAGGCAATAACTGCTCAGGTTGTTTCTTTTAAGCTGATAAGTTTGGGGCAATTTTTCATGCCACCTAACACGGCATGAAAGGTACCCAGGGAGGAACCTGGGGCTGCCTCCAAGCCCCGGTCTACCACAGCTTGGATCTGGAAGTAGCCAGATGATTTCCTGTGGGATGAGGTCAGTATGAGCATATCAGTCAGGGCTGGAAAAGTGGAGAAGCTCTGCCATTATGAGGCATACGTGACAAAGATGAAACGGAGGTAGAGAAAAGGGTACTTTTCTGCTTGGTCGCTGCGCAGCTGTAGATTTCCACCTGCCACAAAGACATCACCCCCTGTAACAGCCACAACAGTCCAAGCACATCGGTTTTATCATTCTAACACTTTGACACCTGAGGAAACCCTGGTCAGAGGCTTAAAGCAATGTCCCTAAAGTCACACAGCTGGAAAATGGGAAGCTGAGATCGGAACTCGGGTCATTTGAACAGGGACTCCAGCTCAGACTTGCTGTCTTCTCTGCCCCGAGGCATGAGGCTCCAGTCTGGTTCCCTACTTCCTCTTCTTTTTTTTTTTTTTTTATTCATTCATGGGAGACACAGAGAGAGAGGCAGAGACACAGGCAGAGGGAGAAGCAGACTCCCTGCAGGGAGCCCAATGTGGGACTCGATCCCAGGACCCCGGGATCATGCCCTGAGCATAAGACAGATGCTCAACCGCTGAGCCACCCCAGCATCCCTGTTTCCCTACTTCTGATTCTCCATGGTCCACAAGGATTCTGTTTGGACTCCCATTCTGGAGTACCAGCTTCAACCCAGGCCTAAAACTCCCAATTCTGGGTCTTGTTTTCTGGGACACTGATTTACTACCCAGCTGATTTACTCGTTTGTTAACAAAAGTGGCCTGCCCCTCCTTGTTCAGAAAGGAGAAATAAGCAACTCCACAGCCACTTAGAAATAAAGCTGTTACCTGGCTAGCATGGTCAGGATATATGAGCTGATTCACAGGGGGCAGATCAAAACTCCTTGTTGCAATGACAGTCACCCCAAGATCTTGCCTGGTCCATCTCTCCCAAGATAATCAAATACACCCTTTCCTCGGCTTAGCAGTTTGCTGATGGAGAGTGGAGCATGTCATCAAGGTGTTTCAGAGATGCACTAGCTATAGCATGGAGGATGCCACTGTCAAGGGTCAGGGCTTTCAAGCCCATTAGTCAAGAGCCAATAAACAGCTTCATGCTTCTCTCAGTCAGATAGGCCAGGTTTGCTGCTGTAACAAACAGCCCCGACCTCAGTGGTGTGACACAACAAAATTGTATTTCCCAGTCATGGCTATGTGTTGCACTGGGTCATCAGGGCACTCTGCTCCACATGGTCACTCAGGCCGTTGGAGGCTCCACCAGCTTTGAAGCTGCACCATCGAGATAGGAGGGCTTGTCGTTTGCTACAGCTGGGAAAGACAGAAGCAGCCTCCATCTCCAAAGTACTTCAGCCAAGAAGTTTCCATACGTCATTTCCAGCCTCAACAAACAGCATGGTCCCATCTAATTTCAAGGGGTCCAGAAAAGTGTCTTTCCATGTGTCTAGGAAGGAGAAGAGAATCCAGCAATGTCTGCCATCGTGCCACTGACATCACCACCAGGGACGTAACCTTGTGTCTCAAGATGTACACTGGACATGCACCAGGAGGCATCAATAAGGCCAAGGCCATCCTGAAGGGCCATTTTTTTCTTTTTCTTTTTTTTTTTTCCTCCATCACAAAGTGCAATGCCTCCTATCCTCAGAAATCTACGGAACACGTCCCCATTGGCTCCAGGATACGATAGTACCTAGTAAGCTGGCACTTTGTAAACTCAGAGGATGTTGGGCTTTACAGGGGCCTCGGGATTATCACGACAAGTTTTATTTGGGGCAGTTGAGGACAGAAAAATCCAGAAACGGATGGGACAAATCCAAAATTAAACTTTTATTCATTCCTTTAACAAACATTTTTGAGTGCCTGCTCCATCCCAGGAACCAAGTTTTAAAAATAGGGATACAGAAATAAATAAGAGACTAGCCTTGTCCTCAGAAAGCCCATGGAAGCCTAGTGGGGGAGATTGACACGTAAGCAAACAGATGCCGCACAGTGTGAACCGTGCGGCGTGTGAGAGAGAGAGAGAGACAGAGAAACAGAGACAGAGAGACAGAGACAGAGAGAAAGGTTCAGAGTCCCATGATGGAACACAGAAAAATGATGGAAGAATGGAAGCAATCTTCCATGCAAGATAAATGTCAGGGGAAATTTGTCAGGGGCGGGGAGTGATGCCAAGCAAAGTTTTGAAGGTAAGTAGAAGCTCACGAGGTTGGGGTGGGGCATGAGCAGGGGCAACTTTTAGACTCAGCTTCTGCCTCCAGGTCTCTCATATCAGGTTTGATCTTCCCTTAGATGCATCCCTGGAATCTAGCACAGTGCCTGGCGTATCACAGGCGAGTGTAGTATATTCATAAGTGAATGCCCCTCCTGGTGCCTTCTGTTTATCAGAACACCATGACCCTCGTGTTGCAACCACAGGCTAAAGGAGCTGAAATCTCATGGCCCTCCCTATCCCGCAAGTTGCCTCCTCAGGTGTTCTGGGCAGGGGGGACCCGGGGAAGGACAGTAGCACAAAAGGGCTGGTGTGGACATTTCTTAGGGCTCGGAGGCCCTGCTTCTGGCAATCGCCCCATTCCCAGGGGCTCCATTTCCATACTCGGCACAGAGCACTAATGCATTTGCTCCCCGGGGCAAGGTGATCATTTAGTCTCACCTCTGCCTGTGTGTTAAGCCTTTGGATCTGCGTCTGCTGCAATTAAACACAGGATGTGTTGTTTCAACAGTACAGTGATTATGACACAGACAGCAGAGAAATTCTAAACTCAATCACATGTAGTCTGGTTGGCCAGAAAAAAAGTGTTTTTGCTGCAGAACGTAAGAGAAAGGGAAACAGTTTTCATTACTGATTTTTAGAATTTCTTAAAATATCCTTATTGGGAATAAAACCCAGTTATATCCTCAGTGCCAGGAGCAGACTAGAAAGCCTGCTTCACATTCCTCTGGACAGCAGAGAAAAGGCAAACACCCCCACTTGATTCTTTAAAGGAAAAAATGGTTCCCCTTCAGAGCCAAAAGGACCCAGTGAACGTGTGTCTCCCTGAGCACCCAGGTAAGGACTAATCTCTGTTAAAGAAGTTATCAATTTATAGCAATAATGGATGTCTTTGGTGAGGAAAGGGTTACTTCTTGTTGGGAAGGAAAAGGAAACCCTTGTCCTCACATACCTAATAAATGAGGAAGTGTCCCCATCCCTCCACCTGTCCTGCTCCTTACACCTCAACCTTTGTCATTTCTGGACCCTGTTCTTTATTCAGAATGTCCAGGGTAGGTGACGAGATGCTTTTGTTGGATGGATGAGAAGGAAGGGAGAAAGATGGAAAGATGGGGGAGGGAGGGGAAGAGGGAGAGGTGGAGGGGGTGCAGGAAGGGATGGAGGGGGGAAGGGATGGGGGATGCAGAGAGGGATGGAGGAATGGAAGGATACAGGGGGAGATGAAGGGATGGAGAGAGTAAGGGATGAGGAATGCAGGGAGGGATGGAGGGGATACAAGGAGGGATGGAGGAATGAAAGGATGGAGGGAAGAGAGGAAGGATGGAGGGATGGAAGGATGCAGGGAGAAAGGAGAAGACAGGAGTAAAATAGAGAAGGAGGGAAACCTTACCATTTTTAAGGACTTACCAGGACCCAACACTGCCTATTGTATCCATAGTAGAGAGGTGCCTCTTGGCCAATCTCCAAATGACCTGTCAGTTACCAGTCGGTGTCACATGAGTCAACAGCAACAAGGACACGACCATTGAACCAGTCTCCATTTTAAGAAAAAGAAGTTTCCATCTTTTATTCTTTATAGCCAGTTCCACTTTAGGTTGGTGACCATTTAAAACAAGTTAAGGAAGTGAAGAGGAGCTGAAGGAACACTGAGAAAGAGAAACGTGGCTGGCTGAGAGCACCGCAAATTCCATCCCACCTCATCCTCACAGCAACCCTACCCACTACACCCACTTGGCAGATGAGGAAGCAGAGGCTCAGAGAAGTTGAGTAATTTGCCTTGATGTGAAACAGCTGGCAGATTAGCAGTAACTGTGATGTGTTCGACCCATTGGAGAGTCCAGACACTTGGTGCTCTCTATATATTATCTTATTTAATCCACACAATGCTGAGAGGTAGACATTATTACCTTCATTTCATTTTGAAGAAACCGGGGCTCTGAGGGGAGAAGTAATTGGCACAAAGCTACACAACATATAAGTATCAGACCCATGATCAATATGACCCCAAAGCATTTCCGTCTTCTGTGGCACAAGACCTCCCCCACTCCCTCAGGGACTGTGGTCCCCTGGAGGATTAAGACAAATTAATTAAGACAATTAATTATTAAGATAAAGACCAATCCAACTCACAGTATATGGGGCGTTTGTTGACCTCATGAATCATTCATTCAACAAAAACACATGAGTGTTTTTATAAAAGTCCTTTCCTAAGTGCTAAAGATAGGTTTCAAGGGGCTACAAAATCCTTCACGCTTTTCTCTTCAAGAGACGGGAGCTCTCTGCCCCAATCTTTGGGTGCGTTCTGTGGCGGCTTGACCAATAAATTATGGAAGTGATATTGTCCCAGATTTTAAGAGACTGGAAGCTTTCACTTCCTGGGTTTTGGAATGACTGATCCGGAGGGAGCCAGCTGCCATGTAACAAGTCTAAGTGTACTGAGCCTGCCATGTTGTGATGAAGCTCAAGCTAGCCAAGTGGTGAGGCTGTGTGGAGAGAAGGCAGTGGTGGCCAGACCCCAGCTGTTCTAGCCAGCCAGGCTCCAGATGCATGTTGAAGACACCCCATGGACATTCAAGCCCCATCTGTGGCCTATCTATCACATGCAGCCTCAGGCATATGCCACTCCACACACATAGCTTCAAACAAGACATCCCAGCCATCTGAGTCACACAGATGAGGGCCACAGACATCACGGTGGAGAGATGAGCCATCCCCTGAACTTCTGGCCTGCAATATGTTAGCACCGTAAAGTGGTTGCTCTGTTACTGCACTAGGTTTGGGGTAGTTGTCATGCAGCAATAAACAAGTGGAAACAATGAACAAGAGAGCTTCAGTCCTTCCTCTGTCTTAGAAGACACCAAATAAGTAAACACCATAGGCCCCAGCTATGGCTGGGTCATGCCTAACTCGGGGAGCTGAATTTGGACATGGTACATGTAAATTTCTGAAAACCTCTCATCGCAGTCCCTTCCTGGTTCAGTCCACACTCCATCACCATAACAACCAATATCCCATGACAACCAGCAGGGGCTTCATCAGAAAGGAGACAACCTTTGTTTTCATTGCATGGGTATTTGTGCCTGGAAGTCTGGTCTAATGATATTTTTTTTTCTTATGAACTCTTGGAACTCTCAGCCCTCCCATCATTCCACGAGTCCCGGGAAGGTCCTGGGTGACACAGCTATTACCCAGAATGTTGGTTCCAGCATCAGTAATCAATGAAACACCAGAATTACATAAATCCCACAAGTCAGCTAAAACAAGCTGTGGAGAAGGAGTTTAGAAGACGCAGGAGTACCAGTTGGCCATCTGTAATCGTGGTTATCTGTGTTCATCCTGTGAACCGAAAAAATAAGATAAATTGAACCAGAAGAGTGCACTCGGGCTCCGCATTGCTTTATCAGGTGGTTCAGGTGAGCTCCAGATGTATTGTTGGATCCCCTTTAAAACTTCTCCACTACCCCATGCCTCTCTACCTTGGCTTCCTATTGGTATCATCTCAGAAGTTCCAATTCCTGGACCCCACCCCAAATCGATCAAATTAGAATCTCTGGGGATGGTGCTCAAAATAAATATTTTCAGATTCCCCTTGGGATGTTAATGTGGGTGGCCAATATGGCATCCCTCTAGAGCAAATTTCATACTGATCCCCATCAGCCATCTAAGGTGGACCACTGGCAGCACATGGCCCTGACCCCGCATCTGTAACTATACATCAGGGCTGGACATCAGGCTGTAGCTGGGCCAGGTGGATTCTCTCCCCAGGAACATGGAATCTGGGCTAGGAGACATCCACTTGGCAGAGGCTGAGGGAGTGGCCATCTTCTGCTGGCCATGAGCAGGAGGAAATGAAAAAGTCAGGCTGCTGAGAAAGGAAAGAGACCAGTACATTGGAAGAAGCAGGACACAACCAGGAAGAGCATCCTGCTGGGTCCTCGTGCCTTCAATTCCTGGTTCCAGACCCTCAAATAGCTTCGTGGCTCTTGGATCCAAGGACTTCCTGGGATCTTCCAGCATTCATGACGTTCTCTGGGTGGAAAGTGACAGAAATCAAACCAACTTAACATATACGGGCACTGGGGGTTATTCTGTATGTTAGTAAATTAAACACCAATAAAAAATAAATTAAAAAAAAAACATATACACGTTACTGATTTACATACCAGTAAGTACAGAGAAGGAGGTGACCTCAGGCATACTGGGCCCAGAGAGGAAACAATGTCACAATGTCCATCACTTGCTCATCTGCCACCTTTCCAATATCCGTATTTGTGTGGGGGATTCATGCCCTTTTCCTACAGACAGGCTTTTTCTACATAGTAAGAAATAGGCTGCAAGCAGCGACTCCCCATCATTTTAGCTCTGGGATCCCAGAGGCAAACCCCTTCTCCAGCTCCCCATCAGAAAGTCCCAGGGAACGTCTCTAGGCCAAAACCAAAGAGGTGTTAGCCCACCACCAATCCCAGTCAGCAGGGGCATGGATTATTGTGATTGGATTGGTTTGGGTCACTTGACCTTGTCTCCAAGGCCAAGGGAACAGGGTTCGTGACTGATAGCTGCATCAGACTCACCCAGTTGAAAAAGAAGAAATGGAACAGGAAGTGATGGGCAGACAACAGCAGATATTAGCTACTTCTTCCAAGAGATTTTTTTCTTAAGCTCTCCTGGGTTGACTTCATTCTTTGCAATCAAAAATCCCTTAACTGGGTATGGCCATAAAAGGAAAACAGGAAGAAACTTTGTGGTGATGGAACTATTCTGTATCTGGACTCAATCAGTGCCAATATCCTGGTCGTGATATTGTCCTAGTTTTGCAGGATGTTGCTATTGAGGGAAACTGGGTAGAAGATACAAGGGATCTCTCTGAATTATTTCTTAAAACTGAATGTGAATCTAAAACAATTTCCCCAACAATTTTTAACTTAAAGAAAAAACAGAAAAATAAAATCTTGCCTAAAGATGACCCTGCCACCCAAATACAATGTGGGCACAGGTTGGCTTCTTGATGGAATACAGTGGAAACCCATCACAGACAACAGAATACCACCAATCAGACATTCAGCCAACATCTTCAGAAAAGTCGGATCCATCTTCTCCTAAATCTTTTTTTATTTAATGACAAAAAAATGAAGTTCTGACAGGATCCTTGGATAACAGCATCATTCACATCCACCCAGTGATAATTAGAGGGAAAAGTTCAGGAATGTCCCCAAGGCCACAGATCACATACCAGAAAATATGCCAGAATGTGATAATCAGCTCAGAATTAGCACTAATTCTTCATACGTTTCTGAGCACATCAAATATTAAAAATACAATTAGGTACTATGCAAGTGCCTAAAAGTTTTGGCTTTAACTTTTCTTTTAACTGGGTCAAGAAACCAACAAATAGAAGGAAGTTAAATGTTAGTCATGAAGGATCAATTTATCCATAAATGGGCGGCAGGAAGCAAAGGTAAGTGATAATTTAGTGCCATGGAAGGACTTTGAAACCAGAGCACTGGATTCAAACCTCAACTTTTCCCTGGGCAAGAAATTCTATGAATTCCATCCACAAAATAGACATAAAAATAGTGACCCCTATCATAGGCGTATTGTGCTGTGTATAAAGCTGATTACATATATATATATATATATATATATATATATATATATATATATATATATATATGTAAGTGCCTGGCACACAGTAGGTCTTCAGCAAATGTTAGCTTCCTTCCCACTGGAAAGCAGTACAAAAAGGCTTTTGGTGTGATTAATGTGTTTTATGAGAACATAAAAACTGGGTTGCACTCCCCTATTTAATTAGGAAAAATAAGTAAAATGTTCTTGTGGCAGATATTCAAGGAGATGACATGAAATATTATGATGGCATCTTAGTCTTCTCCTCTTGAAAAGGAACGAAAGAGAATGTGCCAGTTAGAAAAATTAAGAGACTATAAATCCTTCCAAATCTGTACATAGCCATACAATTGGCCAGTAGAAAGGTTCTTAAATTAACATCCTCTTAAGAAATTAAATGGTTGATGGATGATACAGATGTCTTTGCAACTGACTTATTTACAGGGAGATAAGACTTCTACATACTTATCTTGTCCCCAAAATTTATTTGAAATAGTGCAAATGAAGCCATAACATTCCCATCTCACGGAAGCCGAATCGCTGCCTCTCTACTCCAAACTAGTAAAGAAAAAGGAAAAAAAAAAAGAGGAAAGGAAAAGGGAGATGTCATCCATCACCCATTTTCAACTCCTTGTCACTTTAGGTTATAAGAAATACAACAAAACAGCAGGAAAGAAATAACTTGATGCCATATCCAATCTCCCTTTCTTCCTTGCTAAACAGAGCCCTTGCTTGGTTCACATTGGCCACCTGCCTGGTTTAAAACTACATTTCCCAGCCTCCCTTGAGGATAGGATGACCATGTGACACAGGCCAACCAATAAGAAGGAAGCAGAAGTCAATCGGCTGATGTGTTAGTTATCTATTGCTGCATAACAAAGTACCCTCCAAATCTCACAGCTTGAACAAATATTCATTATCTTACAGTCTCTGTGGGTCAGGGATCTGGGAGTCGCTTAGCGGGCTGGTTCAGGCTCAGAGTGTCTTGTAAGGTTTCAGTTCAAGATGTCAGCCGGAGCTGTAACCACCTGAAGGCTCCACCAGGAAACCATGTGCTTCCCAGGTGAATCACGTGCTTGTTGGCAGGACTGGAGACCTCACCGACTGCTCTCTAGCGAACTCATTTCCTCACCTCTGCAGGGAGGCTCTGCATAGGATGCCTGTGCCTTCTTCACAGTATGGCAACCGGTGTTCCCCCAGAGCAGATGAGAAGGGGAGGAGAGTCGTATCTGTCCTGCAGCTAGAAATTATCCTACCCATTTCACAGACCAAGAAGCTGAGGCCTGGAGATGTTGACTCACCTAACAAATTGTAGAACCTGGACTCTAACTCAGGTCCATCTGATTGCAAAGTCTGTATTCACTCTACTACACCAAGCAGTTGGTTTGGGATTGCAACAAGCATTTATCAATAATCACAATAATCGCCATTTATTAAGCCTCTGCTCTGTGTCCCACCGTTCACTGGCTCATTGTTTTATTTCATCCTAACCACGACCCTGTAAAGTAGACAGTGTTTTACCAGTGGGTGGACAGAGGCTCCGACAGCTTAAGTGAATCACCCAAATTCTCACAGCTTTGTAGTGGTGGAGCTAGGATTCGATCCAGGTCCTCGGACACTCATGGACCATGGCTCGTGTGGCCCTTGGGCCAGAGTGCGGGATGGGGCGGCCAGAGAGGACAGGAGGAGGTGAATGGCAAGCTGCACCGTCATGAGTTCTTTCTTTGTGGTGATGATCTATTTACTAAGGACCAAACAAGAGGTCAATATGCCCGACTCAGCCCTAGCGAGAAATCGCCAAGACCAAATCTTAGGAGTTGGTTTATATAAGGTAGGAAAAGAACTCGGCTATAAAGAGGTTTTTTTTGTCTTCCTGGTCTAGGGTGCTCTGAGACTTGCCCTGCTGTCCACTCCCCATTTCTAAGCAGGAGACAGACCACTGCAAACACCAAGGAGACCCGGGACGTGCCTACATCCCCTCGGGAAGGCTCTGGGAAGGCAGCACCTTACCAGACACTGGCCTCTGACTTTTTTTTTCCCAAGCCCACCCATCTTCCTGTGATTTACGAGAGCCTCTTGAGAAGAATTCCCCTTCATGTGTGAATTCCAATCCACAACAGAATGCCGGGGCGAGGTGCAGGTCCAGCCACGGCCAAGGGATCCCATTGTCACCCCTGAAGACAAAGGCCAGGCTTGGTGCACGGCAGGAGCATCTCGTGCCCCCACACATGACTCTGGCCGTGGCAGCTTCCCTCTGGCCTCGGAATCATCCTTGGTTCCTGCCTATGTCAACACGTGTTTCTCCAATTCTGGAAGCCCCTGCTATCCTTCGGACAGCTACCCTCTCACCTAATTCAGCCAACGATAGAATGTTTAAGTGGGACGATACGCTCCTTCTTTCCAGTAGATCATGACACTGTGGCCCCTGTCCTGCACCAAATGAGCGGCTGGGGGGGTTTCCCAAGGACGTTTGGTCATCCAAAGTAGAAAACAATCCAAGCAAGAGTGAACACAAATCCACCACTTATTAAAAGGTTATGGCACGGATTCATGGACGCCAAGGGACAGCAGGTCTTTGAAAGCTGTTCAGGTAAGACATCGCTTGATGGCGAATTTCACTTGGTGCTTTGCCTTGGTTCTACTACCTACATGAAGTCTTCCCTGACTTACAGACTCCTTTCACTGTCTCCATCATGCCTTGCACGAGACCTGCTATCTCATATGTATGCGTGTGTGTCTGTGTATGTGTGTGTGTGTGTGTGAGTTGTGCTTGTGTGTACATATATGTATGGGTGTATATAGGTGTATGTGTGTATGTGTGTGGCTCTGTCTTTGTATTCCCCAAACTACTCTGTGACTCTCCAAAAGCCACAGTTTCTAGTGCAAAAGTGTCAGAGCTGTGGCACCCACAGATGGGGTTACTAACCGTGCCAAGGTGTGTGTGTTCGGGGGGGAGTTCTGTAGCATACAACAAGGAGCCCAGGCTCGTAGGGGAGGGAGCCTTCTAGAGGGAGGGTCAGTGCCCCCCGAGACTAGAACACCAAGCAAGGTGGGGAGCTGGATTGTTCACACGGAGGATGGGCCCTGCCAAGGCCTGGGTATGGCAGGAGGGGGTGGATCGCACAGTTTAACCTGTGTGTAGTTCGGCGAGGCCTGTGTCAAGGCAGGAAGGGAAGGTGGTGAGGAGGTCAGCTTGGGGAGGGCCATGGATGCTCTCGGGACTTTGGACGTGATCCTGGGGCCCAGGGGAAGCCTGCATAACTGAGGAGCCGCACATTCACATTTGCACATTAGAGCGTCCCTTCCGCCTGCCATTCAGACGGTGCAGGAGAGGGAGCAAGGCTGGTGGGACCCAGGGGAACGTGCCACCTCCCAGCACCCAGGACCCAGACTAGAAACAGCTGAAGGAGGGCGGGGACTGGGGCCCCTGCATGCCGTGATGCTGGGAGGACATCAGGGTGGGGAGAGGGAGGGAGAGAGACAGAGAACGTGAGAATGGAATATGTTGCATTTGAGGGGAAAAATATTCTTCTTCCAACACATCAGACAATCACATTTTAACTCACTGAGTACTTTATTGAGCATCTACTGTGTTTACATCTGTTCTTTTTTTTTTTTTAAAGATTTTATTTATTTATTCATGAGAGACACAGAGAGAGGCAGAGACACAGGCAGAGGGAGAAGCAGGCTCCATGCCGGGAGCCTGATGCAGGACTCGATCCCAGGACCCCGGGATCATGACCTGAGCCGGAGGCAGATGCTCAACCACTGAGCCCCACCCCCAAGGATCCCTACATCTGTTCTTTTTTTTTTTTTTTTAATGATAGTCACACAGAGAGAGAGAGAGAGAGAGAGGCAGAGATACAGGCAGAGGGAGAAGCAGGCTCCATGCACCAGGAGCCCAACGTGGGATTCGATCCTGGGTCTCCAGGATCACGCCCTGGGCCAAAGACAGGCGCTAAACCGCTGCACCACCCAGGGATCCCCCTTACATCTGTTCTTTAGTGATCCTTCTAAAACCACCTGTGGGTAAGTTTTATTTATTTATTTTTATTTCTATCCTCCCACCTGAGCAAGGGGCGCAGACAAGTAAGCTGTCCAGGGTCCCCCAGCTCAGCAAGATCGGGCTGGGTGTCCGTGCCCTCCGGGGCCTGATGTGTGTCCACTTCTAGCTGACACCACAATGCTTAAACAGAGAGTGCACCCTGGGTGGTTACAATCAGCAAATGGGCAGAGAGTCTGACCCAGCATTTTGTTACCTGTGTCCCCAAGCATGTCCTCGGGCCACTGTCCACAGTGTATGGGTCACGGGTCCCCAGGCCCTCTCGTGAACCCCACGCCCAGACCTCTGCAGGGCAAGAAACTATGACTTTTCTACCTCGGATCCCTGGGGTCTGATGCAAGGTAGCAACAGAATCAGCGTAACAGAACTGAGTCGAAATGATTTCTTCAGAGTAAGAGCCAAATGAGACATCTAGCTTCCAGGTTGCCGATCTCCATGGTGCAAACCCTCCTCCGGTGGCCTTTTCAAGCCACTTGACTTGGGTATTTCCCAAGCACCAATTATGTGCCTGGCCCTAAGCCAGAGGCAAAGCGGCCCCCGAAAGACAAGAGGGTGGTGTCCATCTCCAAGGAGCTCGGTTCTGTAGCAGTGGAAGGATCATTCACATTCTCTCTTTTTTTTTTAAGATTTTATTTATTCATTAATGAGGGACACAGAGAGAGAGGCAGAGACACAGGCAGAGGGAGAAGCAGGCTCCCTGCAAGGAGCCCGACGTGGGACTCGATCCCGGGACTCCAAGATCAATGCCCTGAACTGAGGGAAGATGCTCAACCACTGAGCCACCCAGGTGCCCCTGATTATTCACATTCACAGAGAGCAACGGATGGGACATTTAAGGGGTTGGAGCCTTAATTGTAGGGGCGGCCCATGGTCAAGGTGTAAACGCTCCCACACTGCCGTCCAGACCTGGGAAGACATGCGTGTTCCAGATCACCAGTGCTTCAGGGGCTTGTGGGCCTGGGCGGTAGACAAGCAAGCAGGTGAAGAAATTGCATCACATTAAATAATAACCAGCTGGTGGGTCCCATGAAGTTGCTAAGCAAGGAGCTCTGACAGAGATGGGGACATTGCGTCCAAGCTGCTGGCTGTGCCTATCACCCTGCCTTTCCAAGAGGCCAAAACAGAATTTTTCAATCCAAATTCTGCTCTGGTTCTTAATGCAGAGACGTGTCAGCCCTGACACCTCTTTCTTCTATCCTGTCGCTGAGGACCTGCCACCTGCGGGCTCTGTCCTGGAAGAGAGGCGGTCACTTCTCCCCAGGACCTGCAGCTGAGAGGGGTTAAGTTGCTCATGCCCTCGTGCCTTGCCCCCTCCTCCTCCTTGCTGAGAGTATCGTCCTCTCTGGTGGCCGCTGCCATGGGACTCACAATGAATCAAATCAATAGTGTCATCGATTGGGCTGATGTCAAATCCAACAGGAGCTGGTTATCTTCCTTCCACTTTTAACAGGTATTCCAGAGCTCTTGGGTCCCAGAGAGATGCCTTCTACTATTTAATTGTAT
This sequence comes from Canis lupus baileyi, assembly GCF_048164855.1. Classification (NCBI taxonomy): domain Eukaryota; kingdom Metazoa; phylum Chordata; class Mammalia; order Carnivora; family Canidae; genus Canis; species Canis lupus. The sequence continues at coordinate 44,725,508 of NC_132845.1, read as the reverse complement.
TTATTCTCAAGCACTGGGAAATATCCCCATTGGCCTTATTCTGTTCAGATTGGTCCAAAAACAGGACTCAGAGAAAGAGTGAACACTTTAGGGTCCCTTTGCTTCCACGGTGAGCGTCAGTGGTATAAATGGTTATTCATATGGATGCTGGGACCAGATTATCCAGGTTTCAATTCTGATTCTTCTCCAAGGAAAATACATGTGCCATGGGGTAGATTGTGTCCCCCCAAAAAATACATTAAAGCCCGAATTCCCTGTACTGTGAAGGTTCCAGCCCTTAACTTACTGCAAGAATGTGAATAATCCGGGGCACCTGGGTGGACGTGATCCCGGGGTCTGGGATGGAGTTCTGCATTGGCTCCCTGCAGGACTCTGCCTATGTTTTTGCCTCTCTCTGTATGTTTCTCATTAATGAATAAAATCTTTAAAAAAAAATGTGAATAATCCTTTCCCGTCTGCATGCCTTCATTTTCCCCATCTATGAAATGGGGGTATAAAAGCCACCTCACAGGTATTGTCGTGAAGATGAAATGAGCATATACATGTGGATTCCTTAAAAAAAAAAAACACTGGAAAAAATAAAAATAAAAATAAAAAACACTAGACATACATGGTATTATTACTACTTTGCCATTCTTGTGTTGGATTTCCTGAGTACCTACTATGTGTGAGGCCTGGAGCTAGGAGCTTTGCCTCTATGATCTCACTTAAAAGTCTGATATTTTGTTCATCAGAGATTTTTCTGCATTCATTTTGATCTGTTAAAATACTGTGCTAAAAAAAATAAAAACAAAAATAAAATACTGAGCTAAGACCGTATTTATCTTAATTGGTATGTTTTGGGGCACCTCCTTAAATGTTGTACCCCAGACAAGGGCCTCACTAACCTCCCCCTCAGCTCGGCCCTGGGAGGTGCACGCTGAATTGAGGTGCACTTTGGTGTCTCCCCATCCTTCTCCCTGCCTGCGGTCTACTGCACGGCTGGGATTTTATTAATCACACCCAGTTCTGGTATGAAAATAGGATCGATAGTGAAATTAGAGAGAGCAGAAAACGTTCATCCTTGAGGCCCTGCTCCCAATTTGCAGCTAGGTGCTTCAAGAAAAGGTGGCTTGGAAGGGAGAGGCCCTGCCTACAGGCTGTCCTCTGCACAGACGGGCCTGCCCGGGGTGGGATGTGGCCGGCACACAGCCCTCCCCACAGCCAGGTGCGTGTGCAGGAGACTCACACATCTCTTCTCCCCTCTCAGGTCTGGAAGGCATGGGGCCCATGGTCATGGCCTGTTGGAATATCAGCTCCTTAGGACACGATGGAAGCCGACAGAAGGGGCTCATTCATTCCTTGGTTCCTCGTCTGCTCCTCCGTAGAGTGAAGGCTCCTCCGTAAGTACAGAGATTTGGTCTGTTCTGTTCACTGTGGTAGCCTCAGCCCCCACGTGGCTGTCTAGCAGGTGGCTTAGAGCAGAAGCTCGAATATTTCCTGAGCCAACGTTGAATGAATCTGTTCAGCAATAAATAGAGGGTAACAGAATTAGACAAGGGTTAGATCACACAAGGCCACGTAGCTGGAGGGTTCGGATGTGCCCTCATTTTCCCCACCACACACACCAGTCTTCTCATAGGCTCTTCTGTGGGGAAGGGCACGGCCTGGTGGAGGAAAATCCAGGAAATGATTTAATTTGGAAACGTATAGCCTTTGGAAAAGCCTCTCTCTCTCTCTCTCTCTCTCTCTCTCTCTCTCGTTTAGTCCGGAACACAACTTTCATTCCCCAGATGGGAGGGCTGTCGTGCAGTCAGCAAAACCTCCTAAGACACTGACATTGAAATATCTGCCTTCATTTTTGAGACTCCAAGATCTTGGGACCAGAGTCAACATGGCTGCAACTGTGGGTGGTCATCACAGGTGATTTTGCCCCCCTCCCTTTTTTTTTAAAGATTTTATTTATTTATTCATGAGAAACACACAGAAAGAGGCAGAGACACAGGCAGAGGAAGAAGCAGGCTCCCTGCAGGGACCCCAATGTAGGACTCCATCCCAGGACCCCAGGATCACGCCCTGGGCCAAAGGCAGATAGATGCTCAACCACTGAGCCACCCAGGGACCCCGACTCTGCCCATCTTTACAAGGGATGAGCCTGAGCATGTGTCTCACTACCTAAATGCACCAGGCACAGCCTCAGCCTGTAAGGTCCATAAGGCTGCCCTGTTGACACTCGTAACCAAGCAAAAGGCATGAACAGGGTCTCCCCAAGCGACTTCAGAGGAAACAGGGCCCTACCGACCCCTTATTTCAGGGTCCCAAACTGCAGAGCTGTGACGGAATAAATTTCTGTTGTTTTAAGCCACTCATTACTGGTCATTTGTTACGGCAGCCCCGAGAAACTCATACATTATGTTATTAATATATCTCATTGTTCCAGTTTGCACGTGCTGACATGGCTTAGCTGCTCCAAATGACCCACACAAATACTAGGACACAAACATTCACGTCTCTGACCACCCCCCCACACACACACACCCAACCTTGAGAAATAAATTCCTGATGCCCACGTTCATTCTACCTTTTAACCTGCACAAAGCTATTTTTATTCCAACCTCCAGCCCTGGTTTTGTGGAGCTTCGATTAACAAGGCAACAGAGCACTTCTGGAAGGTCTCAACAGCACTGCATAATTAGTCTCCTGTGTTTGCTGGGAAGCAGCGTTCAACAGAGATGGGACTGTAGCTCTGAACTGGCTCTGGCCTGTTGTTCCTCACTGTGGGGTCAGGGGACCACTCAGCTCAGCTGCCTCCAGGGTGCCTGCTCAAAGCAGAGACCCCTGTGTGGATCCCCTGAGCCTGTGTCTAAGGGGAGAGTTCCGGCCACTGCTTTTTGGGGGGATTTCATGGGAGATTCTGGTGCTAGCTAATGCAACACACCATTAACCCCTGGAGCACAGGTTCCCAAGCTGGGGCCAGGTTGGGGTGGGGGTTGGGGCCGTGTTGGGTCTTGGCCACAGCTAATGCACCTTTGGAAAAAAGAATTCTCTCCACAGCTTTTGCCCTCCTCTCTCTGGTCCAGGAGTAGACACTGGGGTGGGCTGTCCCCAAGGAGTGGCCAGAATTCATCAGCCCAGGGTCCCCTGGGAGGCTGGAGACATTTTCAAGACAGGAGATGAGGTGGTAAGAGGAGCCACAACCTCTCCAGTGCTTCTCCAGCCTCCCTTTGGGAGATGAGGCCTCCAAACCCAAGAGGACACCCTTGCCTGTCCTTATAACCACCCAGGAAGGCTGCTTTCCAGACCTGGCTGATTCTTTGCTTCAATTACCCAATATTGGGGCAGGGAGAGGGGGGTACTTGTCTGTTTGGTAGCATGTCTATACAGCCACTGTCTACCTGGGGCAGAAGAATCTACCCATGGGACACCTGGGTGGCTCAGTGGTTGAGCGTCTGCCTCCAGCTCAGGGCGTGATCCCAGGGTTCCTGGGATCAAGTTCTGCATTGGGCTCCCCACATGGAGCCTGCTTCTCCCTCTGCCTGTGTCTCTGCCTCTCTCTGTGTCTCTCATGAATAAATAAATAAAATCTTTAAAAAAAAAAAAAAAAAAAGGAATCCACCCAGTAAATCCACTGACTCAGCAAATACTCATGGAGGATTTAATACGGACTGTCTCAGACACAGTGGATACAGAGTGAACAAGGAGAGTCTCCCTGAGACAGCGACACACTCCGGAGACCTAGATAGATTGGGGATGGGGTCCTGGTTGAAGAGAATTCCAGCACTGGGGAGGATGTGAGGGCCAACGTGAGGCCCCGAGGAGAGACAGCATGGGGCATGTTTGGGGACCAGCAGGGAGGCCAGCACGGCTGGCGGCTGGCGGGGAGTAGGGGAGGCAGGGGGGAGGGGGCAGGTGAGCTCGAGAAGTGGACAGAGGTCGGGGATCCCCCTGGACGGGCCTGGCTTGGAGGTTGTAGAGAGGCCGCTGAATGGACAGAATCAGGGTGGGTCTGGAGTTGATAGGATGACGGGACTCCCAGATTGAACGTGGGAGGATGATGAAGGAAGAGGAAGCAATTACAGCCCCCGGACACTGACAGGATGTTGGATGATATAAGAACTATTAATTCCCTAGCTGCAATCATGGTATTGTGGCTACGTTCTTAATTGTCCTTACCTTTTAGAGATCCATACTGAAAGCTTTATAAATTAAAGGATATAATTCTGGGATTAACTCCAAAATAACTTGGGAGGGGAAGCCTTTGGAGGCGAGGGAGAGGGGGATGAGGACAAAACAAGCCTGGCCCTACGCGGATGGCTGTTGGAGCTGGGTAATGCTCACTCCGCGTTGTGTATGTTTGGAAGTCTCCAGGATAAACATTGTAGGAGGCCACATTCCCAGGATGGGGCAGGGGTTGTCACCGCGTCGTGGTTTTCTTATTCATGCCCTGATGGCGTTGTGGTACCTTCATGGGCCCCCACTCCCTGGGCAGACCCCAGGCACAGTGAATTAGAGTCCCCGTTCCACATACCCTCTCGACAGGCCAAAGACTCCCCATGAGGGCCTGGAGCAGGGCACACACTGTCCACCCTGTGGAACACTTGAGACTCACCCGATTTTACATGGAACCTTGAAAGTCAGAAACAACAGTTCCCTACAAGGCAGTGCTTCTCAACTGGGGGGGTTGCTCCCCAGCAACGGCTGAACACCTGGTGGTGGGCGGAGGCATTCCTGGTTGTCAGCCTGGGGGCGGAGGTGCTCCTGGCGTCGAGGGGGTGAGACCAGGGACGCTGCTCACCCTCCTGCAGCGCACAGGGCAGCCCCCACAATCGAGAATGATCCAGCCCCGGATGTCAACAGTGCCGAGGTGGAGGGGCCCTGATCCAGAGGCTGCTGGATCTTGGAAGAATGAACACAGGTCTTCAGAGCTGGGTAGACCTGATGGCAACAGGAAGCTCTTGTTGGGGTTATTTAAAAATAACTACACTGAGCTTCAGAGAGGCAGAAATGCTGGCCCCAAATCACATCAGTCTCCTCTCCCTGCTTTATTTTTCTCTGTGTCTATACTGCATACACTCCCTGTTTATTTTATATGGCACACACACACGCGTGCGTGTTCCCTACACTAGAATCTAAGCCCCATGAGGGCAAGGATTTTGTCCATTTCGCTCACTGGTGTGTCTCTAACACCTTGCACAGGGCCTGGCACATAGGAGCTCGTGAATATTCATGGAATATTGGGATCACACTGACAATCCAGATCATCACCATGGCCCATACAACCCTACAGGACATTGCCCCCACTCTCTCCTTCCACCTCATCCTCCAGCACTGCTCAGCCCTCACCGTACTCCGCAGTAACAGGTCCCTCACTGTTAAACACGCCAAGAGCACTCTGACCCCAGTGTCTTTGCACCTGCTGCCTGAACATTCTCTTCTCTCCTCCACCCCCCTGCCATCCCATCTTCATGGCTTATTTGCTCCCTTCATTCAGGTGTCTAGTCAAAGTCACCTTGTCAAAGCAGCCTTCTCTGAACTCCCTCTCTAAATAGTGCCCCCACCCCACCTCTACTACTTCCTCCTTTCCTGTTTTATGTCTCATCCTAATCCTCATCTCTCCCCAACTCTATAACAGATATTTTAAATGTTTATCATGTCTTCCCTTCTATTCCCCACCAGAGATCCTAAAGTAATGAGCCTGCAGAAGTTCTCATAATAAAGTGAAAGATGCTAAGACTCGAGAACATCCCAGATGGGGCCTCTCCCTTTGCTATCACTTCCATAAATGACATCAGGAAACTGAGCTTCTGAACTCTGCTGCACCAGGAGCCTGGGCACTGTTTGATCCACCTCATTTGACAGATGAAGTCAGCGTGGTCACACACAAAGGGTCCAGCATCCTCTGGGCTGCTTTGGTAGGATTGCCCAAGAGCCTCTGGCAGCCACAGCTCAGCCCTAGTTGTGTTGGAATATGAGCACAAAGTTGCCAAATCTTTGGGGTGTTTTTTTTTCCTTTTAAAGAAGTTCCAAGTCTGGATTTTTTGTATGTGAAAGTTCCTAATTTTTGACACCAAACCTACACCCTACATGGCAACAGTCAGCTGCAGCTAAGAGCTGCTGCCCATTATGAAAGAGGCACGAACGCTTCAGGTCACCACAAGCCTCACCCAGAATGCTTTGCTCATTTGTTTTACCTGCTTGGCCTCTGACAGTATTTGACTTTTCAGCTCCTGATTTAAGGATCTTAGTCGATGCTGAGCTAAACATGAGCTAGCATGGTAATGCAACTACCACCAAAAAAACCAAACATAAAAAAATTTTAAAGACTTATGTTATCTTGGGTTGCATCTATAGAGGTATAGTGTCCAGGAAAAAAAAAAAGAAGAAGAAGAAGTTATATTCCATGTCTGGCCTCCAGTGTGCGGTCTTACCTCAGGAGTCAAGGCCACCATTTCAAAACAGATAAAGACTATTGTCATTTGTTTGTAGAAGACCAGACAGAAAGGCTGAAGAACTGTCTGCCTCCCTCCAAAAAAAGACTTGTCAGGGATATAAGCACTGTCTTCATATGTCTGAGCAGCACTAATGAAAGAGAAACAAGATGCATTTTGTGACTCTACTGGGAAGCATAATTAGACCCCGTAGGTGGGAGATACAGAGAGATAAATAGCCCCTCAGCATCTAAAAACTGAGTTTTCTCGTTGTCAGAGCCCAGCTGGGATGGAATGAGAAGGAGTGACTTCCCTGTCACTGGCAGTATTGTTAAGTGAGGCTGGATACCATTTAACGGGTCTATCATAGAGGTGATTGAAGCATCAGAAATAAAATTTGAAGGTGAGCAGGGGGGCACAGAAAGGAAAGAAAGAAGGAAGGAAAGAACAGAGGAAGAGAAGGACAGATGGTTGGATTTACTGAGTGCCCACTGTGTGCCTGGCACTCCATCGACAGGCACATCGTCATCACCTTTCTATTCTCTTCTGGATTTAGACTCTGGATCAGACCATTTCCTATGTGATTGCAATTCAATTCCAGTCTCCAGTGAAAAATGTGTCCCACGTGTCCCATGTCACCGCGAATGCAAATTATACACAAATTCCAAAGGGGTTGCACTTAGGTTTCTTTCTGAAAGGGTGACGGGAACCAAAGGGGGAAGCAGATCCAAAAGGTCACCTCTGCCTCACTCCCCGGTCCCGTCAGCCCACCCCATCCCTGTCGACACCGCCAGAATGCTCCATCACCGGGGTGGGTGCCCCCCTCTCGCTCCGATCCTAAGCCACATTAATGGGGGGTCTTGTTGTATAAGACAAGCTTGTCAGCTGCTCACTGTCGGTGAAGAGAGGTAATGAGAACTACTCAGCAATTGGGCGTTAACTAAGAGAGTCTACAGCATAACAAGAGGTCCCCAAGACTCACAGGGAGAAAACTGCCTCTTGCTGAGCTTTCTGAACATCTCACTCCATCCCCAGAGGAGACCTTGACCTCGGATGGTGAATTATGAAAAGGAGAAGTGCCGCTGTGATTGGTCCCCTGCAACTGTCTCCCCGCTCGACAAGCCATTGTCCGAGTGACTGCCAGTGGATCCTTGGAGAAGGAGTATCAGACATCATCCCGCTCCCCAGCTCTTCCTACGACGCTGAGGATTGAACCCGAACTCATTCATCTGTCTGCAATGTGTCTCCAGCCAACCTCACCAGCATCCCTCCCAAGCCCTTTCCATCAGGCCTCTGCTGGCTTCAGTGGCATCTGCTTTGTTTGGATTCCAGGGATTTGGGCAGGAGTAGCGTCATTAGGAGGTGACCCCAGGAAGTAGAGTGAAGGAGAAGGGAGAAGAGCCAGCGTAGGAGGCAATGATGAGCACGCCACCCTCTGGAGACCATGACGATGGCGATGCGACAGGCCTCACAGTCCTCTCACTGGGACATGAAGAATCTGGGGTATTTACCTACCGTCTTCATTTCCAGGGGCTGCTAACAAAGTACCACTAACAGGATGGCTTGAAACAATGGATATTACCTCTCAGCTCTGGAGGCTAGAAGTCAAGGTGTCCACCCTCTGGATGGTTCCAGGGAAAGTTGGGGGGAATTGTTCCTGACTTCTTCCAGGGTCTGCAGATTGCTGGAAATTCTGGGTATTCCTGGGCATGCAGCCACACCACTCCAGTCTTTATCTCTGTGACACGTGGTGTTCCTCCCCCGCAGCCTCGCCCCGTGCATCCCTCTGTGTCTTCACATGGCCTCCTCCAAACACCAGACATCTGCCCTCATCCACTGTGGTGACTACATCTGAACCGATTATATCTGCAGGATGTATTGACAAAAAAGGTCACACTCTGAGGCTCCAGAGGACACGAATTTGGAGGGCGGGGGGTGGGGGACACTCGTCAACCCTGCATAGCTCCACCGACTCCCTTTGCCCCTCATCCAGGCAGCATTGTACAGTGCACAAGCCCAATAGCAGTACTGCTCATTTGTCCACTGGCTCTAGCCACACTGGCCTCCTCCACCAAGTGACATCCCCTCACACATGCTCATGCTGTTCCCTCTGCCTGCAACACACTTCCTCCCAATATCCATGTGGCTCATCTCTGCTGTTGCAGGTCTGCAGATTCCTTTCAGATTCCTTTCAGATACTAGGAACAGAAACCCAACTCAAACCAGCTTAGCCCCCCAACACAGGAAACCCACTGATTCTTGTAACTAAAAAGTCAGTCTCCGGGCAAAGCTGGATATGGGGTTTTGAAGCAGGCCCTCAGTGTTCAGTCTTGCCCTGTCTCTTGGGCATGTGGGTCCAGGAAGGTTGTCAGAAGCCCTAGACTCACATGGTTATGGTGGCACCACTTTGGGATGGCAACATCTTCCCCATTGGAGGAAGAGCCCAGAATGGATTCTGATTTCACTCAGACCACCTGCCTCTGCCTGGACCATCACCACAGCCAGAGAATTACAGTATTCTGATTGACCAGGTCTGGGTCACACTCTTAAATCTGAGAGTAGGGTGACAATCACACCCAATCCACATGGAATGAATGGGTCTCCCCAAAAGAAGCTCTATTATCAAAGAAAGGGAGAAGGTCCAAGTAAAAACAGCAGGTGTCAACTAAAATGTCCAATCCTATGATATCTCTTCAGAGAGCCCTCCCCTGACCTCCGTTCTTACCCCAAATCAGCCCTATGTTAGTCCCATGAATCTGCTTCTTTTTCCCCTCATAGCACCTGTAACTTGTTTATTATGCTTATATTTCTTTCCGTAACATCTGCCTTACCCACTGGACTGTGAGTTCCCCGAAGACAGAGGCGATGCCTATCTTGTTCACATCTGGAGCCTGCACCCATCAGGGCATGCCTTGACCACAGTAGATGATCAGTCATTGCACGGCTTTTATAAAGGAACTTTGTGACTCTGTTCTAGTGACTCGTGGAGCTGGGAGTGGCCCTTGCGTCTCCTGAGGCCCAGCCCAGCCCAGGGCACAGTAGAAACAGACCCCAGTGTGGCATGCATGGCTCATGACCCACCTGCAGCCTGTCCCCCAGGAAGTGTGACCTCTGAAGTTTGCCCGTGTCTTCCTGTTACTCAGTCTGAATCAGTCCAGCTCAGCATAAACACCGGATTGTTTAGCAGCTGCAAGAGCCAGGTTCGAATCACAGTTCTGCTACTGGACATTTCTATGGTTGCCGGCGAGATTCTTAAATGCAATGAGAATCCATTTCCACACTGATTTTTTAAAACTATTTTCTCTACCCTTACCTTTCATTATGATGCTGCATTTTATGAATCCTTATAAAATCTTCTAGAAACCTTCCTGGAACATGGTGGGGTATAAATAAAATGTATCTGCAAAACAGAGATAATATTTACCATGCGGGGCTGCTTGGGGAATTAGAGATAATGTAGGCAATGCACCTGGCAGATGCTAGGCCCATTATTATTATTTTTGGTGGGACTGAATCTCAACAAATACTTTCTCAGACATCAAGCAGGAAACCAATTTCCTTGAAAATAAATGTCACAGATATGAAAGGACTGATCCAAAAATAAATACAAAAATCTCTAATCGGGACGAAACCCAGAGGAATGATCCAGTCACAGAACGGGTCCTGTGCTGACCCAGTGGCCCCCCTCCAGGTGGTCAGGAAGGTGAAGTTGAAGGTGAAACATAGCAGACAGGTCATTGTCATGGCCTGTGACCAAGCCAGAGACACTGCTGGGCTGGAGGTGAATGAGGTGAACAGGAGGCACAGACGTTGCCAGGTGACCACACAGGAGGTCAGGAACAAAACAGCTGGGCAGTGAGCACAGAATGTGATGGGGAATGTACCCACAGAGCCAAAAAGTAGAAAATAAACCAGACTTTTGCATAAGAGACTTTGAAATGACAAAAGAAATCAGAACTGCAGACTGATCCAGCTCTGGGTGTATTCGGATCTATAATTAATGAGAAAATAAAGATCATGACACCTATCCCCACCCCACCACCAAAAAAGGTAGGGGGAGGGAGGAGAGCACGATTAAAGGTACTTTTTTAGAAATATCAGTTTCAAGAAAGAATCAACCAAGGAAAGAGAAGATGAGTTCTTCGCGATCACCATGAAAGGATGGTGGTAAGAGATAACTTAAAATTAGAAATAAGGAAAAGACCAAAGAAAAGTTGATGTAACTGTGAAGAAGGAACAAATAAAGGATTGGGAGGAATCTAGGGGAGAATGGGAAAATATCACAGTGGTAAAAGTCATGTTAGATAAAACAAGACAGTGTGACTGAAAACAGGATGTAAAGGAGAGCTTTGATGGGACTCAGAGGAAACATGACAACATCTTAATAGCCATACGTGGGCAGGTGTGGGGTTGAGGTTAGCTGGAGGAGGAACCAGCTCGCCGCTCACTGGGCATTGTCAAAGTGAGGAGTGTGGTATAGGAGGCTGGAGACTGGACTGGAGGGCAGAGTCTAGATCTTGTCGCCTTGCCATTCTCAAGCCGCAGGTATAACAACAGAGTTATAGCTAATGAACCAACAAAGGGAATAAAATGAAATCATAAAGTGCACCCCAAATAAGGCAGAAAAAAGGGAAAAAGGAAACAGCTCTCAGATGAGACAAGTAGAAAATAAATAGCAAGAATATGAACAAAACCTGGAGTATCAATAATCACATTAATGTAAATAGTCTAAACACCCTAGTTAAACGGCAGGGATGATCAGGTTGGATTTTTTTTAAGCGAAATTTAACTATATGCTGCCTACACGAATGAAATGATGAATACAAAGGTAAAAGAATGGAAGAAGACAGGTCATGCTAACACTGGTCAAAAATGACACAATGTAGATTTCAAAGCAAAGCCCATTACAGGAGAAAGAAGTTCATCCACAAAGACAGAAGGGTCGATTCATCAAGAAGACACAACAATACCAAGCTTTCATCACCAAAAACGGAGCTCAAAATATATGAAGCAAAACTGATAGAACTACGAGAAGGAATAGACAAATCTATAATTACAGTCAGAGGTCCTCTTAATAATTAATGTGACAAGTAGACAGGAAATTACAAGGGTATTAGAGGATTTGAACAATGCCATCAACCAGCTTGTCTTAATTGATATTTATGGAAAAATGGGGAAGCCATCCGCAATACATTTTTCTCTGAAGTCAGACTGAGATGCGTTCCAATGACAGCTGCACCACTGACTCACAGTCTTTAATCTCGGTCCCTCTATTTTCTCATCTGTAACATGGAAGGAACACAAGCACCTGATCCTTTGGGTTGAGGAGGAGTTCAACGGGATGGTGTGTGTCAGGTACTAAACACAGTACCCTAGTAGTAAGCAGCTCACTGGCCAGTGGAATCCTAGCTGAGCATGAGTCCAGAATTCCATGAAGCTCACAACCCACCACAGGAGACATCATCAATCATATCGTATGGGAACTTTAAGGCAGGACCTAAGGGCAGCGAAGTGGGGAAAAAATAGTCACTGGAGACCAATCACATCTTGGAACTGCATGCCATCCACTTGGGGACTCCAGAGGCGAAGCTCCTGGGTTCCCTTGGGCTCTTCATTCTTGGACCATTGGTTGAATTTCAAGAGTTGTCATATGCACGCTTCAAGCCAGGGTGTTATTGAAAGAGTCTGACACACTCCCAACATGGGTGACTGGCCTCGGCATTTGGAGGTATTTTTAGCAGCTGATCTCCAAACATAGCCAGATGTTTCGTTGATGTTCGCAATGGGATGTCTCCTTGAAGAGTGCCCCGGTGCCCACGGTGGGTCTCCAGAACAACTTGGAGAAGAAGTGACAATCAAAAAAATACGACGTTAGACAATTTCGATAATGTTGACTTTGGAGGAACTGATTTTTATTCATCTCCATGTAGGCATCTTGTTGCCTTAGCAAAGAGATATATTTCGGGAAAGTGATCTGCAAAGTAAATCCAGCTTCTTCATTGACTTTCTTATAAAACTGGAGATAGGTTTTCCCTGCAGAAACCAAGCACAAAAGCAGTTCAACATCGATTAAAAAAAAAAAAAATACCATGGGTGGCCAGGTTTCCGGCTTTTTGTTGGCGGTGTTAATAGGACAAGTGATTTTTGAGGAGTTTTCCAGAGCTTTGCAATATTTTGCATGAATTCCAAAATCCCTTTTCTCTCTTGCCAGGAAAAGAATTATCTTATTCATGCAACAAAATTATCTCCGAGGCCACAAATCTCCTGACACTCCATTTTCAAATTTTGGAGTTCAGCTCTCTTTCTCTGCTTACATAATTGCTAGCACTGCCAGAAGCGGGCACCAATATTATACTTTGCTGGGAGGGACCACCTTGTAAAAATGTGTCCCGGTCCCCAAATTGCCTCAGTGTGTGAAAAGAGTTCTAAGGCCTAGATACCAATTCCACATGCTCATACTTCATACAGTGTTTTTCTTAAAATCAGGAATATATGTGCCTGACGATATCGATAAGAAATTCAACAGAAGCTTCGTCGAGTCGAGTATGGTAGTCAAGGGCATCCAAGCATCGGGCATGCCAAGAGAAGTGTGACAACAAGAGACTCCCCAAGAAGAGAAAGGAACTCCACGGCTTTCAAGACCCCTTCATTGTGCAAACAAGCCAAGAGGAGTGTGCAGGGCAGGTGGCAGGTGGTGTGGTAACGGAGAGGGAAGGATGAACTCATGGGGAACCATGTATTGGGGAAGTTAGAGATGTCATGGGTTGAGGATGCCAGCTTCCAGTGGAGCTGGATCGCAAGAATAGACAAAACTATGGGGTGTGATATTATAAAGGAAGACTTCATGGCCCCAAGGATGTCCACCACCAAGAGGTCACAACATTGCAATCTCACCAGTCAAGAGGCATTGGGGAGACCAAGCATCACGCGATACAGAAGAGCTCAGAGAACAAAGGAAAGCAAAATAGGAGAGGAGAAAGGAACGTTTATTAAATGATCTACGGATTCTGACTTGATCCTGGTTCTCTTCCAGCTAGAAACAGTCTCCGTTTCTCCAGCTGATGCTCTCTGAGGGAAACACACTTGTTCCACAGCGCACACTGAGTGCCACAAAACGGTGCCCGTACCGGTGCTCCTTCAGCAGGTTGATTCACTTCCAGACTGGCTTTTCCACCCTCATCAAGCGTCTTCCTGTTCTTTGGACTCCGTGTGTCCTGTGCATGAGCTGGGGCCTGCCCAGGCCCTGGTGCAGCATCCCTTCATCCACACATCCTGCCTGACCACACGTCCCACCATGAGAGATTAGCTGAAGCGGTGAGAATGGATTTTATTTGGCAACGGCTGCCAGCTGGTGAAAGAGCTGAAGCCCTTGCATGTGTGTGGAGGTGACTGCAGGGTAGCAGGGGCTTGAGCAGAGACAGGGCAGTGAAAACTTATAGGAGGAGGGAAGGCGGGTCAGTCCATGTGAACCCCATCGGGGTTTGCTCCCCAGTACTCACCAAAGTCAGGCTGCTGCGCTCCCCCAGAGGCTGAGAGGCAGGCAGCGGTGGCAGGTGGCTGTCATCAGGTGTTGGCCGGAACAGTGAATTCTCTTGGCAGCCTTGAGTTCTTCCCAGGTAGCACTTTAAGGGGACGGGAGTCATCCCAGGAACGCAGCCTTGAGCTGTTAGAAAGTATGTTAGTGCTTGTTCAAGTCCAGGGCCGAGGTTGAGGCGTTGGCGAGAAGGCTCAGAGTTTGTGCAGAAGACGTGCTGGTCACCAGCGCCCCCGGGCTGAGTGCCTCTCCTCACGTCGCAGCCCCGTGTGGCTCTGACCAACCTGTGTCAACAGGGCACAGCAGCTCTCCACTTGACCATGAGCTCCAGGGAGCCGGCACTGGATCTTGGTCCCTGCTCAGTCCCCCGCCGCCTGGCCCACTGGACACGTTCAATCGTTTGTGGTCAAATGCACAATCACGGGTGCACAGGCGGTACACAGGTGTGCCGCCGCATCGCTGCAGGAGCCCCCCTCCCCTCGGCCCCCACCCACCGGCCAGCTGTACCCTTTCCCCTCCCGCCCCTCGGCCCTTGGGTGCTCCCATTTGGGTCCCCCTGTGTGACAGCATTTCTGCATGGAATCGCCCCTGCCTTGGAGAATCTGGGCCAAGTATGTGTTCTGGGAGACTTACAGCTTTGTTTTTTTTTTTTTTCTTTTTTAGCTGAGATGTAAACATTATGGTCAGACTCTGATCAAATCCAAGAGGCCCAAGCTCAAGGAGAAGAGCGGGACTTCCCACAGGCGAAGGCTATGGACAAGGTAGGGGACCAAGTGTGTGTGTGTGTGTGTCCATGGTGAAAGAGGCACTTCACCTCGATTCTCAGGAGCCCAGGCTGAGAGGCTCCCAAGGCTGCAGGCACGTGGGGGCGAGGCTCCAGAAGCCGTGTTCACTTGGCCTTGAGGACAGCACGGGGCAGGCGGCGCCAAAGACCCGGGCGCAGATGCACCTCGGAGAGGTGTCCTGCCCTCGGCCTCCAAGCCCTCTGCTGCCAAAATAAAGGATGCTGCGAACAGGAGCGATGAAGCTGCAGGGTTGGGATGTCGATGAGAAAAGACCAGCATAAAGCAGCCAGCAGAGTGACACCGCACACCCCACCCTCCCGCCTTACTCTGGCTCCTCATCTCTTTTTTTTTTTTAAGATTTTATTTATTCATTCATGAGAGACAGAGAGAGAGAGAGAGGCAGAGACACAGGCAGAGGGAGAAGCAGGCTCCATGCAGGGAGCCCGACGTGGGACTCGATCCCAGGTCTCTAGGATCACGCCTGGGGCCGAAGGCGGCGCTAAACCGCTGAGCCACCCGGGCTGCCCTGGCTCCTCATCTCTTGACAGATGCACAGGCCCAGCCCCCAGGGGTGTCAGGGAGCTCATCGTTTCTTTTCAGGACAGGACAGGAAGGAAAAGAGGGAAGGAGAAGGAGCAGGGGATGGAACAGAAGAATACAACAGGAAGAAATGGAAGCGGGGTGGGGGGGAAGATGGATTGCCGTGTCTTTCCCGGTTTCAAAATAGCAGGTGCTTATAAAAAATATTTTTAAATAGACTAAAGTAAGTCACGCGTAATCCTTCTTACACTTTTCTGTAGTTCCTTCTTACCTTCCTAGTCACATATAAGGGCTTTCAGTTGGGTTTTTATTTTGCATGGAGCTCCTCGATCATTCCACACTTACAATTTATGCACAGTGGGGTGGAGCTCTAAACTTTCTTCTACCAAATAAACCAATGCTCAGAACTCAGAAATGGGATCCCGTTTCTTTCGTACCTTCTCCTTTTCCCCCAAAATATCGACGACGGTGCTCCCTTGATCGTCAGCTGCATTCCTATGCTCCCTCCCTATTTTCAGGTGTCTCTATTCTGCATTGTAGCCCGGCAGTAAGGAGCAGAACTCTGAGATCATGCTAGCCGAGGTTAGAAGCCCCAGCCCACACATGAGGCCGTGGCCCTTGGGAATATTCTGTGACATCTCTGAGCTTCTGAGCTCTAGCTTCTTTCAACAGCGATCACATGGGGCTGATGATAATGCTTCATAGGGTTACCAAGGAGTAAGCATCTTGCACAATTCCTAGCACATCCTGAGAGTTCAATAAATCCTCACTCGCCAGTGTTATTATCCCCTTGCTCTATTCTAATCATTCATTCATCCAAAAAAAAAATTTTTTTTTGAATACCTGCAATGTACCAGAAACCGTGCCGGGCAAGAATGTCACGGGAAAGAACAGGAAAGGGCTTCTTGCCCGTAGCTCGGTGACTGTTAACTTGATGTTATTTTAGAGTTCCCACCACCACCCCCTCCCACTCTCACACACTCACACACACACACACACATACACACTCACACACTCTATTCCTTGGTAACTCTGCTTCCCGCTGGAACTTGCCTGTAGTGCTTGCTAGGGTGTCCCCACTATTCCAAAAAGCATTAGGAATTTTGTCACCAATCTTCTGGGAAAAGCAGATGTGAAGTAACCATAAGAGGCATGGGCAGCAACAGTGTTTCCAGAATCCTATTTTTTTGTCCTTGACCATTGTGCTGGGTGGAGATTTCTGGGTGCCAGAGGCATTAATGTAACCTCTTCACCGTCTACCCCCAATGCACACAAGACACCTTGTCTCACAAAGATCCCACTTCCTGGTAGTTAGGCCCAAAGCAATGGTGCAAAATAGGCATGATTCTCACACCCCCGGCCTCCAAGGAGCTCCAGGCTGAGTGAATCCCTTCTGCCTCCAACCCTGATCACTGGGCCCCCGGAAAGATGACCTCCTGGCGTTTCATCCCAACAAGTACCCCCACATCCACGCAAACAACACGGGTTCTCTTCCTCCTTTGGGGGAAAAGATAGACACTGAGTTCCGTCTTTTCAAGTAGCTGCCTTGCCATGAAATGAGGGTTCAGCATTCCTCTCCCCTCCCACATCTGTTGTAAACCAATGCCTCAAATCAGTTCATATACAGCCTTCTCTGAAGCTCAGGGCCAGCCCCCTCCTCTCCTCATGATGCTCCCATCAGTAAATTTAAATAGTTTGAAAAGCAGCGCCCTTCCCCAGAAGGAAATCCCCACCATTCTGATTTGTGTTCACCCAAAAGCCAAATGAAATGAAGCCCAAACCTGGGGTCAGACGGAATTAGCCTGGAATGATAATTGGGGCTGGTGAGCTCAAAGGAACATGTTGCTGATGCCAGGTCCGACTGTGATTATGGGCTCCTCCCCGAATTGACATAGCCCCCAAGAATTTGACCCCATCACAAATTTCTGCCCCACTCTGCCCTTCTAAGAGAAATAAACAATGGAAAAGAATGAATTGAGCTCTTCTGTTTTCCCACTAGAGCTTTCCACATACTGCTTGTGCAGAAAATCACAATCTTCCTGGGATGCCTGGCAGCCCCAAAGGCTAAGCAAATTGGCCTCTGAGGCTGAGTTTGAGATGCTCTGGGCCATCGGGCTTGGAACTGAATGCACCAAGAAGGAACAGACGGAGGGAAAAAGTGTGCCCCTCAACCCTGCCCTCACGCCCCGCCAAGAAGACATTATTCCCATGGTTTGTCATTTATTCCTTTTAAGAACCTCACAGGGCCTGACAAGTGATGAGGATTCAATAAATGCTGAAGATGATAGGGCACCTCGGGGGCTCAATGGTTGAGCATCTGCCTTCGGCTCAGAGTGTGACCCCGGGGTCCTGGGATCAAGTCCTGCCATCGGGCTCCCCGCAAGGAGCCTGCTTCTCCCTCTGCCTGTGTCTCTGCCTCTCTCTCTCTCTCTCTCTCTGTATCTCTCATGAATAAATAAATAAAATATTTTTTTTAAAAAAGAAAGGTCAAAGATGATGATGATGAAGAAGACAAATGGGATAATGCCAATGCTGATGACAAGGAGGAAGAGGAGGAGGAGGCATCATTATGCTGAGTTCCCTGAGGCCAGGAACAGTGTCTTACAAGACGTTGTGGGTCTTGCTACACCCTTCTCAAGTGCCCAAAACAGTAGAAGACTTGCAAGAGAAGACGCCATACAAATATTTGTTGAAGCATTGGACAAATGAGGTAATGAATTTATCTCTCCCTCTCCAGCGCCCAAGCCTCAAGTAGGCACTCGATCAATGTCACTTGACTTACTCAATACGTTCATAAGTGACCAACCGTGTGGGTGCTTTGAGCTCCCAGACTCTCCTTATGCCTCCACTCTCTCTCATCCTGGTAGCTTCTTGCCAAGGAGGGTGCAGACCTCTGCCCCCCAACAAGGCATTCTAAAAGAACAATGGCCCAGGTTAATAGGGGTCTCCAAAGACCCAGCCATGGAGAGAGCACCCCTCGCATTAATAAGAAGCACCCTTGAGTCTTGCTGGAGCCCCTCTGGGAGGCACCAAAGCTAATTTGGTGCCCTTTGGCCTTCTACTACACTTTGAATATAGGAATAAAAGCAACTTTGACTTCCCCTCAGGCCTATAAATAATTCAGCCCCCTTTGTGTGTCACTGAATCCTTTTAGCAGGAACCAGGCAAAGGTCAGGGCCAGATAAGTGTCTCTCCAATGTTTGTGCATAATGTCAAGGAGTATTTTTAGGGCAAATGGTGTTCAGAGGAGAGAGGAAGAGAAACAGTGAGGTAATTGTGTTCAAGCACAGATATTCCCAAATGGATTAGCGCGGGTTCCCCGGAGGCCCCCAGGGTCAGCGGGCTCCTTGCATTCCTGACCTGCAGAGGGGTTAATGAGGACAGCGTTGCCCTGAAAATGGAATGGAGCAGCTTAAGCTTTTCCCAGCCCAGAAGTGGTGCCGGAAGAGTTTACATCCTAGTTCTTAAGCCTCCAGATTCTAGCAGGACTTAAAAAAAAAAAAAAAGCCTTCTTCCTGCGTAAGAATTAAATGCAGCAGTTACCTACCAGCGAAAGTGCAGTAGACGAGACGAAATTATGGATTTTTGAAGCTGCCTGGTTGTGTGATCTTGGGCAAAGGACTTGAACCCAACGAACCTCAGTTTCTTCTCCCATAAATTGGGGACAGTATCAGAACTTGCATCATAGGTTCCTTAGGAGGATTCAGATGGACAATGGGAGTATAAAGCGTGGCACACAGTAAGTGCTCCCTAAATGTAGGTCTTCTTTTAAGTATCTTCTCGGCTGTGATTTCCAGTGGCCGACCTTCCACAAATCCGTAATGTAGTTTTGATCTGCAGGAATGCCTCTCAAATTCTGGTTTGTGGGTGTCACCCTTTCTTGTTTTCGGGTCTGCTACTTTATGTCCTTTCATTGTTTCCCCTGTCCCTCGCTCCCTCTCTTGTCCTTTCATGGGACTTCAGGGAATAGGAGAAGTGGCTGGGTGTGCTCATTCCTAACCTTGGTGCCATCCCCTGAAACCCATTATTCCAGGGGATCAAGGCCCCTCGAGGGCTGCTCACCCTAGGATAAATAAATTCTACATTTAGAAAGAACACCAAAAACAGAGAATACCATCTTGCACATAAGGACCTTGAAGCTCAGAGAAAGGATGTGAAATCCTTGTGAAAATGCAGCTGGTGGGGCACCTGGGTGGTTCAGTGGTTGAGCATCTGTCTTTGGTCAGGCCGTGATCCTGGGGTCATGGGATCAAGTCCGGCATCAGACTCTCTGTGAGGAGCCTGCTTCTCCCTCTGCCCATGTCTCTGCCCTCCACCCTCTCTCTCTCTTTCTCATGAATTAATTAATAAAATTTTTTTTTTTAATGTAGCTAGTCCTTAACCTGGGGTCTGCAGACCCTCAAGATGTCCTGGGTCTAATTTTGCGAGTCCCTAGACTTGAATGGGAACAAATGAGAAGATTTTTCAATGACCTCTACCTGGAAGTTTTCACTTCCTTCAACTGAACATAGACAAACTGGCTCTGTAGTACTTACTTTATCGTGACTTTGTCACCGGGAGAAACCAGGCATATCTTCCCATCGCATTACAATAGTTATAGACGTCGTAACATTGTTTGTGCTCAGTGCAACCCTGAAGTATTGGTAGTTACTAGATCTGCCAATAGAGCTAGTCATTTAATGCACTAACAAGGTATTATGCTGAGTGAAGTAAGTCAGTCGGAGAAGGACAAACATTATATGTTCTCATTCATTTGGGGAATATAAATAATAGTGAAAGGGAATATAAGGGAAGGGAGAAGAAATGTGTGGGAAATATCAGAAAGGGAGACAGAACGTAAAGACTGCTAACTCTGGGAAACGAACTAGGGGTGGTAGAAGGGGAGGAGGGCGGGGGGTGGGAGTGAATGGGTGACGGGCACTGGGGGTTATTCTGTATGTTAGTAAATTGAACACCAATAAAAAATAAATTAAAAAAATAAAAAATAAATAAAAAAGGAGATATGTGTATTAATTCTATCACAAATTGGTATGTTCAAATATCTTGACAGCAATAAAATGGGTTCCCTAAGTAATTCTGATTCTTTTATTTCATGCATTTAAAAAAAAAATGAAGACAGACATGAGATCTGTCTTCACCCACCTTACCATTTGGCCCACGCTGCCAAAAAGTTTAAGAAAGCTAGCGAATGGCCAAGCTGCCATCCAAATGCGTCTGCCAGGAACTTCGAGCACGGGGCCCCTTCCCGGGGCGGGCTGGAGCCCACTCCCGTCTGCAGGCACATCCTGTCTTGGCCATGTTCTACTTACGATCTCCCACCCTTCCTCCATGGTATTGAGGCCAATTAAGAGAAGGAGGAGGAGGAGAAAAAAAGCAACAAGAACCCCAACCATACACCTTGCAACTGACCTAATTCTTCTATATGACTTTAGTTCATATCAACCCCGTCTTATAGGCATAGAGGATTAGAGAGGCCAAGGACTTGGGTCAAAGCCACATAGCTAGTAATAAGCAGGTCCAGGGCTCTACGTTGCCCTAGGCTCTCTTGTCTCTGACAGCCATCCCATCCTCACCAGCCCTCCAGTCTCTCTGCTTAGCAACCATCCTCCCAACACATCATGATACCCAAATTGTCTTATCTTTATCTTTATCCAAGGTAGTTTATACTGTGCCGTTTTCATTATTCTAGACAGACGTTTTATGGGGAAGTTTTAATGTCCAGAGAACCATGTCCGTGGCACTTGGTCAGGATCCCCCTTTGCTGGTTGGGAGCATATCAGTTAGGACAGGCTGACAGGCTAGGTATCCTATAGGAACAAATGACCCCAAAAGCTCAGTGACTTGACAGCAAAAATATTCATCTCTCACTCGTGTTACGTGTCCATCAGAGCCAGCCAGGGCTGTGTTCTGGGTCTTCTTCTAGGATCGAAGCTGCTGGAGCAGCCACAATTTGTGGCTTGACATTGGCACAGGGAGGGGAAAAAAATGTGGCTCTTAAATCTTCTGTTCAGACGTGACTCAGGTCACTTCTGCTCACATTTCATTGGCCAAAGGAAGTCAAAAAGCATGACATCATTGAGGGAGGGAAGCATTGGGCTCCTTCAGGAAGAGGAAGCAAAGATTCCAGGGAATTATTCAACTAGTTTAGGGAGGAAAGCCCATAGACAGGTGTGCTCCCTTTTGACAACAATCTAAATGGCTGCAGGTTTGACCCCTGGTGATCAATCACATATCAGACCCTTGCTTCCTCTGATCTTCATGCATCATAGTCCTAACAATTGTGATGATGACAAATTGCCTTTTAAAATTATTGAAACGGTGCCACTTTCAGAGGGTGTGTTTAGAAGGGAAACCACCCCCCCACCCTGTTCCTTTCTCCCCATGGTTCTGATGGTGCCTCCAAGCATCGATACTCCTTGAGCATAGTCTCTATTGTCCTGACCATGGCCCAGGACACACAGACATAGCCACTTGCTCCAAAAGGCTGCCAATTTATGAAGATGGTATCTGGTCAACCTGTGCAGGCAACAGCAGCACAGCCTGCAAACACTCTTCCTAAACCCTGTTCTCTAATGAAGAGACTGCTCTGGGCTAATCTTTGTCCCCTCTGAATTTAAATGCCACGTGGAGAGAGAACGCCGATGCAGCAAGATGAATTAGCAGACAGAGCTAAGGAGCTGTCGCCAAAATGGTTTTCTTCTTTCCTGTTGATTAATGAGAAGGTGGCCAGGCTCCCCTCTCTCTCAGACAGGTCATGGTGGAGAAATGTTAATGATGTCATCAGGTGATGGATTTTCTTATACCTTCCCTCACTGAACTGTGCCAGATCTATCAAGCCTTGTGCAAGGTGGATGGAACAATAAGGAGCTTGGCCGTGGGAACAATCCCCTGATAATGAACTTGCTGGGATGACATAACGTCATGGGATGGTGGGGAAGCATGAGGCATGGTGCAAAAGTCAGAGACAATGAAGCAGGTGTGTGTGCCTATTATCCCATACACAGTTTTATTTATTTCAGTCATGTTCCCCACCAATTTATGATGAAAATTTTCAAGTGCACAGTAATATTGATTCATTAACATTTTACTAAACTTGATGTACTACTTACCTCTTTGTCCCTCCACTCATCTATCCATCCCTTAATCCCCCTACTTCTTAGCTCATTTCAAAGTTGCAGACCTCAGTATACTTCCTCCTAAATACTTTGGCATGATTGTCATTAAGGAGAGTTCAATATTTGTTTCTAGATTTTTTCGTGTACGATTTACATACATTGAAATATGCACGTGTTGAGCATACATTCCCTAGGCTTTGACAAAAGCATGTATCAGCATAATCTAAACCCCTGTGAAGATTTGGAAGACCTGAAGGGGTCCTCAATCCCTTCTGAAAGGGTCTTCTCTCCCTTCCCAGTCAATCCTTGGCCTCATCACTGCTGAATTTTGCTTGTTCTAGAATTTCAAATAAGTGGATGTATCCCACATGTCCTTTTAAGTGTCTGCCTTCTGCTCAGCGCTTCATTTTATTAGAATCGTTCGTGTTTTCTGCATGTACCAATAATTCATTCCCTTCTGTTGCTGAGTCATGTTTGATTGAATAAATGTTTGTTTAATGTACTTTCTACAAGGAAACTTTAAGAATTAAGTATTAAGTTTTAAAGAACATACATTTTTTTATAATTCGTTGACATCTAATAATTGGGAGCTTCCCCATAAAAATCTAGATCTCTGGGGCCCCTGGGTGGCTCAGTCAGCTAAACCTCTGACTCTTGGTTTGGGCTCAGGTCATGATCTCATGGGTCTTGGAATTGAGCCCTACATCGGGCTCCATTCTCAGCAGGGAGTCCACTTCTCCCTCTCCCTCTGCCCCTCTCTCCACACTCACGAGCTCACTCTCTCTCTCTCTCTCTCTCTCAAAATAAATATATAAATCTTTTTAAAAATCTATATTTCTGGTTCCTTTTAAAAATCTGAAGATTGGCAACACTAGGCTTATCTTCCTCCATAGCAACAGTGGTCTGGGCTGAGGGACAGGAGCCAAATTTTAGGCGTGACATGTGTACTCTTGTTTGCCACCATCCTCATGGCTCCCTATTAATCCCATCTGGGCAACTTCATTCATTTATGTCATCTGCCTGCCCCGAAGGTATATGATTTTCTGACTCCTGTTAATAGTGACCAAGTGCTCCAAAGTGATCAAGGAATGAATTCACGAAAGAGGGAATAAGTTAACAAGGTGTGATTTCATTGGCTATGTTGTGCCAGAGAGCCCACATTCCAGAAAGGCTAAGACCCGAGCTTTGGAATCAGTTATATATGAGTCCGAATCCCATATCTATTTTGTATTGTCTGAGATGCCCCCCATCCCTTCACTTCCCTCTTCTGTAATACACGAATAAAAAATGCAAACTTACCAGTTGCTGGAGGGATCGATGAAATAACATATTTAGCCTGCCAAGCACCTCTAGGCTGGTAGTTTATAATCATCGATGTCATCATTATTATCATTAGCTGGTTCTCTACAAGAGAAGAGGTCAACCCATTTTTCATCCCATCCTTCCCATGCAGCAATTTGGAACCACTGAATTCTGAGAGGCTATGGCTGTGCCTAACGGAGGAGATGAATTTGCTGATCCATATGTCCTCCCTTCCAGCATCAGTTTGGTCCCAAATAGAAGCCACCATGAAAGCAGAATCCAGGCAAATATGCAGGAACTTCCTTTGTCACATTTTGCAGGACTTGGGACAAAAATATTGGACATCTGCAGAGACTGAGTGCGGAAATTTTCAGATAAAAAAATCCAGCAACAGACCCCGATACATACAAGATGTTAATATATAGTAGCATCACACTCATATCAGTGGGAGAAAGATAGATTGCTCCATAAAGGGAACAACTGGGAAAGCATCTGGAGAGATAAAAAGGCGGATCCTCATCTCACACCTTGCATTAAAACAAATTCCAGATGGAGAGCCAAGATTTAAACATAAGATAATCGAACCATTAAAATGCTAAAAGAAAACATGAAGGGTTTCCTTTTTCTATAAAATCTTGATGAAAAGAAAACATTGAAGCACTTCTAAAATTCAGAATCCACATATAAAAGAAAGATACATTTGAACAAATAGATAAGCAATTTCTGCCTTTAAAAACCAAGTTTTAAAAGATACAAAAAGGGGGGGAATATTTATGCAAACCAGAAGCAAAGGTCATTTCCTAAATAGAAAAAATCGTGTAAATAATTCAAAAAGGGATCCCTGGGTGGCGCAGTGGTTTAGCGCCTGCCTTTGGCCCAGGGCGTGATCCTGGAGACCCGGGATTGAATCCCACATCAGGCTCCCGGTGCATGGAGTCTGCTTCTCCCTCTGCCTGTGTCTCTGTCTCTCTGTCTCTCTCTCTCTCTGTGACTATCATAAATAAATAAATAAATAAATAAATAAATAAATAAATAAATAAAAATTTAAAAAAATAATTCAAAAAAAGCCAAGAGCTCAATAGAAAAATGGACCAAGTGTCCTTCAATTAAAAACAAAATATGAATAGCTCTTGAACATCTGAAAATATGCTCTCCCACACAAATTACAAGATACATGTAAATACGAACTATAATCACATGTCTTGAACTTCTAATTGGCAAAAATCAAAATGTTTAATAACAGAATGTCATCGAGGTTGTGGGGAAAGAGCCAGCCCCAACAGTGTTGTTGGGGAGGTAAACTGATAAAGCTCTATGAAGAGTAATTTGGCATAAATTTGTTCTGATATATGTACATATTGTGAAATACCACTGCAAGAAGGTTAGTTAACCCATCCATTAACCTGTGGGTAAAATATATCTAATTACAAGTGTGTGTGTATCACGTTTTCTTTATCCATTTATCTGCTGATGGACAACTGAGATTGTCTCCATGTCTTGACTTTTGTGAATAGTGCTGCCATGGACATGAGGATGCAGATATCTCTTCAATATAGTGATTTTATTCCCTTTAAATAAGTGCCCAGAAGTGGGATTGCTGCATGATATGGTAGTTTTATTTTTAATTTTTTGAAGAACCTCCATAGTGTGTTCCATGGTGGTTGCACCAATTTACATTCCCACGAACAGTGGCCCAAACTTTTCAAATTAAAAATGCACATACTATGTGACCCAGAAATTCCACTGGGAAAAGTTATCCTACAATCACACTTGGACTCCTGGGAAATGCTGTAAATACAAAGGTTATTTGCAGTATTGCTTGCAAGAGCGAAACAGTGAGGATAACCTAAAAACTATAAATAAGTTCTTGGTAAGATAAATTATGGTACATCCTGAAAATGGAATAGTGCTTTGGAGAAATATAGAACAATCCCCAAGACATATTGTTAAAAATCGACCAGGAGGGTGGGAGCAGGTACAGAATGGTGAATATAGTAAGCGACTGTTGGGTGCAGGAGATAGAGAGAGAGAGAGAGGAACAGATAGAGCGTAAATTCATAGATTCTATCTGGAAGAACATACAAGAAACCAGTATCAGTAGTTGACTCTGGACAGGGAAGCTGCTTTGCTGAGGCTGCATAAATTTAAATTTTATGCCATGTACATGTATTACCTATTCATTTTTTTCTTAATTTAAAAGATGGTACAATTGCTATCTCTGGGCCATTTAAACAGGGACGACTATTTTAGCAGACTACCATAAAGAATACTCAAGCATTGTTAAAATGGTCCAAATATATTCTCCTATAACCCGGGAATTCTAGGAATTTCCTGAAATACATCAGTACCAGCTAATTTCATTGCACTCAAGATGCGGAAAGAATTTCTATTAGATTTGTAGAAGCATAGCATGCTTTTGACCTCCAGAGTCCCAAAATCTATTAGCATAGAGCTGAAGGGAGTTGCTTTGGGTCACCCAGCCTCCTGCCACGCTCTTCAGAGCAGACAGGACTTCATTCCACCCAGCACCCGATGGCCACCCAACTCCCAGGGGCCGTCACACACACAGGCATGGGGAACAGAATGCGGTTCTTAACATAAATGGAATTTGGAGCTATTTCCAAAGCTAGAACGCATTCAGATCGTAATGTGAAGGCATTTTTAGCTTCCAAATGGTAACTGACATTTGAGGGTTTACAATCTGCCAAGCTTCTACATGAATTCTCTTCTAATTTTTACCATGGTGATGCCTCTGCCTCTCATCATTTCCATTTACAGGTGAAGAAACTGGCACTCAGAGATGTTTGTTCGAGATCACAAGGTGAGACTCAAACTCAGGCAGTCTAACTCCAGAAAGCCTTCCCTCTGTCCACCCTAATGCTTTTACACAATGCCTTGCCTCCCACCTGCCTGTGGCCACCATGTTGGACAGCAAAGCTCCAGGTGACTACACAGTGGGCAGGGGTCTTGAGGAAGGTCCTCCTCATGTGAAACAAATCACCTGCTCATCTCTGCTCGTAACACCACCCATGTCTCCAAGCAGCAAGGTCAGGGTCAGCCCTGAAACCCATGAAGGAAAACATGGTGGTCAGGAGCTGAGTTTCTGTGACAACTACTTCCCTGCTGTGTAACCAGAGCTCTTGAGAGAAACAGAACCAATAGGAGAGAGAGAGACAGAGAGGGAGGTGGGGGGGGGTATTATAAGGGATCAGCCCATGCAATTAAGAAGGCTGAGAAGCCCCACAATCTGCTGTCTACAAGCTGGAGACCTAGAGAAGCAAGAGGTATAGTTCCAGTGCAAACCTGAAGGCCTGAGAAACTGGGGAGCCAAAGGTGCAAATCCCAGTCCAAGTTCAAAGGCCCAAGAACAAGGCTTGCCAGTGTCTGAGGGCAGAAGAAGATGGGCATCTGAGCTCAAACAGAAAGTGCAAATCTGCCCTTCCTCTGCCATTTTGTTCAATTTGGGCCCTCAACAGATTGGACAATGCCCACCCACATGGGTGAGGGCGATCTTCTTTACTCAATTGATTCAAATGCTAATCTCTTCCAGAAACACCCTCACAGACACACCCAGAAGTAAGGTTTTACCAGCTCTGTGGGCATCCCTTAGCTCACTCAGGTTGATACACAGAATTAACCTCCATTTGGAGCAGGTGGCTTAACCACCTCAGAATGAGATGGTCTGAGGGAAGGGTCTGGCATGCATAAATATTAGTCAATTGGGGTTACCCACTGTTAGGAACATTGTTTTCTTGTACAACGTTTCTGTCTTGCACAACTCAATGGTGAGCTCATGAACTGAGTTCCAATTGCTCTCAGCTGCTCTCCCCCTTCCTCTCCGGCACCTGGCACACAGTAGGTCCCCACACAGGACTGTCTGGCACACAGTAGGTCCTCAGTATGAGTGTTTGGGTTGAACTGAATCCATTTCAGCCTGAATATCTTTAAGTGGTTGAAGTTGTCCATGTGCTCTTAGGTATTAACCCTACAGAGGATAAGGGCACTGCTGGGAGGGACACTCTCCTCTGGCTGAAAGCAGCTGCCCACCCACCCCCGGGTCTGGAAGATGGATGGTTCCAGATGCCTGGAACTCTTCTTCTACACCGCTCCCCACACCAAAAGTTGCCTGTCCTCCAAGCCCGTGCCTCTAACATCTTTACGACAGTAACAATTCTTAAGCCTTTTAGTCCACAATCAGCAAAGAAGATTTAAAATAGTGCGAGAGGAGAGTTATATTGACTCAAATCCACTCTACACTCTACACAGGGAACCACAGAGATGGCAAGATCCTCAGACGCCGTTCAGTGATTCTGAACCTTGCTGCAGGTTAGGATCTCTGGAAGAACTTTTAAAATTTTCTAATGGAATCACAATATCTGGAATGGGGCCCGTTGTCGGTATTTTTAAAGCTCCCAGGTGACCCAAATATGCAGCCAGGGAAGGAGCACCCTGGGTTAGCCAGCTACAACCTTCTTTTTAAGGGAAAATGCACCTAACATAAAATTAACCATGAACCATTTTCATGTGAGCCATTCAATGGCAGTTAGCATCTCCACAACATTATGTAACCATCTGCACTACCTAGTTCCAAGACACGTTCAACACCCCAAAAAGAAACCCATGCCCATTAAGCAGGTACCCCTTATTCTCTTTTGCCCCAACCCCTGGAAATCACTCATCTACTTTCTGTCTCCATGGATTCATCTGTTCCAGGAATTTCACTGAAACGACATCCCCTAACCTGTTACCTTGCCTGTCTGGTGTCTTCACATAGCACCATGTTTTCAAGGTTCATGCACGTTGTAGCACGTGTCAGGACTTCATACCTTCTCATGGCCAGATATCCCAAGTACAGATCTAGCACATTCTGTATATCCATTCATCCTCCAGTGGACATTTGGGTTGTTTTTCATCACCTTCTTTTAAAGATGAGGAAGTGAGGTCCGGCGAGCACAGGGGGCTCAGAGGAATCATACAACCCTGGGAGGGAGATTGAGGCTCGACTCTTGTCCCTTGATTCACATGCAAGTCACTTCTGATGCCACTGCTCCTCCTCCCTAGTGAGTATGTCAAAAAAAGAACCCGTGAGTGTGTCGGCTCCCCGATGAGTGTGTCAGCAACCCGGCGAGTGTGTCAGCCCCCTGGTGAGTTGAAAGGGCCATCTGAGGGCCCCGTGTGTGCACTGAGAGGCACTCCATCTGCTCCTCAGCTTCCCCTTGGGGAGGAACGGGAGAAAGGACAGGGGGTGGAGAGTGAGAAGCACACCTGGTTCACATTCTGACCCCTTATCTAACAGTTCCATGCCCTGGGCCAGCCCACAGAGCCCCTCTGAATCTCAGGCTGGAGCCCCCAGGAGCAAGCAAGAGAAGGCTTTCATAGCAACTAACGCATTCAGGAGGTGATCCCAGGAGCCCAAGGGGAAGTGTGGAGAAGAGAGACAGGAAGGGAAGAAGCCGAGACAGGGTACACTGAAAAGCAGCCCATTGCTACAGGCACCTGGTCCGATACCCAGCAGGCAGCTCTGCGAGATGGTGTAGATGATGCCACTGAGTTGCCTCACCTGAAGGGAAAAGAAACTGGGGTATTCATCCTCCAATCCCACACCCATCATTGCTCCTGGGGCTTTAACTCCCATGATGCTTGTGGGCTGAGGGATGGCCCTCGCACAGAGAGCGACAGGCACCAAGGTGGGGACAGGCACAATAAGTGACAGAGGCAAGCCCACAGCAATGCTCAGTACTTGTCCTCCCAGCCTTCACCCCCATATACCCAACAAACATTTATTGAGCACCTACTACATGCCAGGCATTTTACGGAGGGCCGCGGGTACAGAGAGAAATGAGAGGTTGTCTTAGCTCGGGCTGCTGTATCAAAACAGCACAGATGATGGGAGAACTTAAAGCAACAAACATTGATTTCTCATGGTTCTGGAGGCTGGAAGCCCAAGATCAGGGTGCCAACAGATCTGATGTCTGTTGAGGGCCTCTTCCCGGTTTGCAGACGGCTGTTTTTGCTGTATCCTCACAAGGAGGAGAAAGAGGAAGGGTTAGTTCTCTTCCTCACCACAGGAGGCTCCACCCTCGTAACCTAATCACCTCCCAAAGGCCCACCTCCCAATACTATAACATTAGGGCTTCAACATATGAGTTTGGGGGGGGCAGGGGACCAGCATTCAGTCCGTAGCAGAGGTGATCCCTGCCTTTAGCAAACGCACAGTCTAGTGTGGATGAACGACACTTCCCCTCCCTTGTGATACAGAAGGTCAAAAACATGCCCAAAATTCCAACTCTGTCACTCAGGGAAATATAATCAGTGCCAAGGTGGAGAGCCCCGACTAGCCCTTGAACTCCAAACATATGTACCCATCTCAACACAGCTTCCTTCTCCACCTCCTCTCGGAGCCAGCCACTAAGAGGAACAGGATGGGTACGGCCCCCAATTCTGTTGACCAGATCCACAGATCACGGCCAACCTCAGCCGGGTGTTGTGATGCACACAGGCCCCCTTGATGGCCCTGCAAAGCCTCTGAGTGTTCATTCGGGACAGATGACCAGTGTTCATTCTGGTCAGCCTTCAGCCATTTTCAAGCTTGGAAACCTCCAAAAATAGTTAAACTCTAATGCATATTTCAGGTTAGACTTGTTTATTTTCCCTCTCTCTGAGCCAGCAAGCTAATTTCCCCAGAGGGAGAAGGCAAGCAAAGTCTGCTGCCAGAAAACAGAAAAATCGGCTTTAGCTTCTCCCTTGATTGGCCGTGGGGAAATGCCTCCCAGGCTCCATGTCTCAGTGCTCTCAAAGAGGCGCAGAGACCAGGGCCTTTCTTTTCCGTGGGCAGGACATTTGAATAAACCCAACCCTGAAGCCGATCCCAGCAGATGCCTGACTCTGGACACAGATTTCCAGGCCTCTCAGCTTGCAAGGGGAGAAATAGGAGGTAGCAGCTGGATGCCAGCCTTGATCTTTTCTCAATAGCCAGGCTGGAGGGGGAAAAAGAAACAATTATTGTGATTTAAATTCCAAAATAAGGAAGGGCTCCGGTAGACCTAGTGTCTACACAGCTAGGGCCAAGGATGGAGGGATGACGGGTGGGTCTTGGGTGCAGTATCAGCAGAAAAATCTACTATTTGGATTTTTCCTAGCACAAAAGCTCAACTATATTTAACCAGAATGGATGGTGGTAGAAACACCAAGCTAGGAACACTTGAATTCCCCATCCACTGGCTGCTAGAGTCATCGCTCACCTTGAGGCAGAGAGGGTTGTGGGACCACATACCTGCACAGGCCTTCCTTCTGCTAGCAGAGCTACTTGGATAAGAATGGCCCTCCCAATCCCCCCCAGGTCCTTCCTGTCTGAGGTCTTTTATGGCTCTGACGGAAACATCGTTCTCCTTGGGTCTATAAAAGATGTATGATTCTAGAACCTCAAAAATGAGATGCAGAACTTGAGCTCCAGAAAGAACGAGATAGTAGGAAGACATCTGGCAGTGAGCCTTACTTGGGAGCTTCATGGAGATGTGGGTAGGAGGCAGTCCCAGTCTCCCACTCCCAACCGCAGAAGTCAAGGAGCTAAAGCCCAATGCCAGGACATTCATAAAGGAGGGGATCTGATGATCCAGACAGCATGGCCAAATCATCGCCTCTGAGATAAGCTTGAACCGCCACACTGCTGTTTCCTGCAGCACCTCCTGAATCAATAGAGGTGATAAAATAACCAAAGCTACCAAGACCCAAAGCTCTTTTTCTTTTCTCTAGAGACATTCTGGAAGGCATGACCTCTGAGAAGAAGGGATCCAGGACCACAAGGGTAGGAACAAAAGAGGAGGCTAAAACCAGGGTTGTCCGACCCTAACTTAGAGTTTTCCCTTTGTGAATTCATGTTGTTGGTCACATACGAGGTGCCTGACCCTGTGCTAGTTGCAACCACATCTGTCGATTCCACATGGAAGGCATTAATATTCTACTTTTGGCAAAAAGTGGGTTTTTTTTTATTTTTAGTCTTAATTTATACATAGAGAAAATTAGATTCAGAAAGTTCAAGTGACAGGGCACCTGGGTGGCTCAGTCGGTTGAGCCCTGACTCTGGGTTTCGGCTCAGGTCATGATCTCAGGATTCTAGGATTGAGCACCATATCATCGGGCTCTGCTCAGCAGGGAATCTGCTTCTCCCTCTCTGTCTGCTGCTCCCCCTGCTCTCATACTCTCATGCTGTCTCTCTCTCAAATAAATAAATAGGTCTTTAAAAAATAAAAATAAAAAATATAAAAAGCCGTCCAACATTACTCAGGCTATAGATGATGGAATCAGTATTTGAATCCGTATCCAAAGCCAAAGAAACGATTTCCACTGTCATTACTTTAGAAGAGATGCAAATTCCAAGGCAAATCACAACACCATTCTTGAGGTGGTTCCACAAAGCAATTTCTTTCACGGTTCTGCTAGTCAGTGGCCAGTGCCAAAAGAAGGCATTTGCTTTTCTCTCTCTTGTCTCTCCTCTGGCTGGAAACCTCATTTGCATTAGGTCTTAAACAATTCTTTTGGCAATTCCTCTTAGGAAACAGTGGAGGATGGAGAGATGAGCTCTTTCTCAAGACTGTGAATGTCTAAATCAAAATTTTCCCTCCAGTAATGGGTGGTCAGAATGAACCTTGTCCAATTCTTTTTCACTTCCAGGACAGTTGGTGTCTGTTCCACATGCCCTATTTTTCTAGATACCTTCCTCCTGGAGAAGGGATGACACAGATGCAAGTGTACAGTTTCTTCCCCAACTTTGCCCATGGCAGATATTTCTAATCAACCTTGGCATTCCATCCCACTGATCCTAGCCTCAGCCTCTATCTTTACTTACTTAAGTACCAACCATCCACTGCCAACCAAGGAAATCGACTTCCCATCCTTCTTCTATGGCAGTGCTCCATCTAGCTGAGAATCCAAACCATCCTTTTGCACCAGAAGAACAATATCTCCTCTCTCCCCCATTAATCTGCTGAATGCAA
Organism: Canis lupus baileyi; assembly: GCF_048164855.1. NCBI lineage: Eukaryota > Metazoa > Chordata > Mammalia > Carnivora > Canidae > Canis > Canis lupus. The sequence continues at coordinate 44,692,832 of NC_132845.1, read as the reverse complement.
AGCTCGTCTTAGAAAAGCCACTTCCTATTATAGACTCTGAGTGTGGAGTGCACTGTGAAACCATTTAACCTGACAATTATTAATTAAATATGAACAGAAATTGTCCCAATGTGAATTCATGACAAGCCCATTCCAGGTGACTTCACCTAAATATTTGAATTCTCTTTGGAAATTTGAGCTGAATTTCAAAACATCTCATGAGCCAGAAGGTGGTTCCCAAGGTCACTTTGAAAAAACAAGGACACGGGTCCTGGGTTAAACTATGAGTGTACGCCTGAAACTCCCCACCACACAGGTCTGTGCTGAGCTTCAGTAAGTTTCGTGATGCAGCAGATTCTACACAAGCTTCAAACTCAAGGACAGAGGTGGCTACATTATTTATAGTTCCCGTTCAGCTTTCCTCACAGGCAAATTGCACCATACACCGTGACCTGTGTGTGTTGGGGGGGTGCTTTGCCTCCCTCCCTCAACTGCAATAAGTTAAGAAAACAAAACTCCAGCTATCAGGACTTGTCACTGCTTCTTAGGTGAGACCAAGAAGCTGTAGTGCCTGGAGGTGCAGATCACAGACTTGGAAAAGGTTGTGATAAGACTCAGCTTCATCAAAGCCCACTCAACACAGAGGGAACTGTGATAGAGAAGGAGGGAGGGAGGGAGGGAAGGAAGGAAGGAAGGAAGGAAGGAAGGAAGGAAGGAAGGAAGGAAGGAAGGAAGGAAGGAAGGAAGGAAGAGGGGGGGAGGGAGGGAGGGAGGGAGGGAGGGAGGGAAGGAAGGAAGGAGAGAGAGAAAGCCACTCAGTGCATACAGGTTCCTTGTCTATGTGCATCCTACTCAGTAAATTGTGCTGATTTTTCTCTCTCTTGCCCCTCGAGAGGTATAATCAAGCTCTAATTTTGCATATTGCCTGGGTTTAGCCACATATGTTCAAATTAAAGATAAACTCTCTTCAAGGGAAAAATCATCCCTTTCAAAAGTGGAAGCCTACTTGAAATGTAAATGCTGCTTCAGTCCTAACTGAAGAATACTTCTGACTCATGTTGAATCCAGTCTGTGCCTCCACGCAGCAGGTGTTGCCACCACCCTCCATGCCCGTACCCCCGGCAGACATCGCTAATCAATCGTGACTTTCCTTCACTCTGAGGTGGGGAAGCAGCCTTGGAGTTGCCCTCCATACAAGGCTCCAGGAAGCCACTGTCAGTTACCAAGAGCTGACATGTGAGATAGAAGATGGTGGCCATTCTGACATGGAGAATTTGTTCATACCAGGCACTCAACTTTGCCATGAACGATGCAAAATCCTGCATCCTACCTCCACTTGTCACAGTCACTATCACAGTCCTCAGCTGTGCCCCAACACCTAAGCACCATACATGGATGTGTCCACAGAGGGACCCAGATCATTCCTGCTTTTCCCCAACTTATCCTTCACTATCCAACCTCATCCTATTCTCTCAACAAAATGTCCCCTGTCCCCAGACTTGGCACTTCCCCATTTTCCTCTGGTCCCTGGAGACCCTGACACTAGGACCCTCCAAAGTATCCTTATCACACCCCTTGTAATCCAAGCCCTGGCCAACTCGTCCTAACCCCTTGGAAAGAAAGATTTTGACATAATGTCAGCCTATTCTAGAAACACGGTGATGACAACTGTGCTTCTGATCTTCACCAAGCATCTTCACATCCATGATCTCAGGTGATATTCCAAGTAGTCTTGGGAGGTGAGTATATAGAGACTGTGAGGTTTGACACCAAACATAAATAGGTGCAAACCTTGGCTCGACATGTTACCCACTGGGGAGCTTTAGCACATCACTCTGCCCGCCTGAGCCACATTTTTCTTTGTCTGGATATCTAGCAGCACCTGCCTCCCAGGGCTGTTGCAAAGATTAAATGAGATCAAGCACACAGGTGCTTATTCCAATGTCAGACCATCAGAACATGTTGGCTGCAGTGGTTTTTATTAGAAGATGATATCTTATATTTGGTTTCTGAGAAGATCCTAAGATAAGGATTTGAATTCCATGTATTTGTGAGGAGACCCCAGGAAGCACCAGAGGGATTAAAAACAAGGAAGGGAGCTAACGGTATATTTTGAGTAGATCACCACTGTGGGCAAGTGGGACTCCATCCCAAAAGAGATTCTGGGACACAAGGTAAAACATGCCCCCAGAGTTATACCACCCACACAGCATTTCTGCAGGGACTCCTGTTCCTGCTTGTTGAGCGCTCCTCCTGGGGGTGTCCTATCCCCCACGCTCCTGACTTGCCTTACATTTGGGCCAATCATACTCCTAAGACTTGGAGGATGCCCTCAGGCTGAGACACGGTCTCCTTGCAGACAGAAGCTGTTGTCAGGAACTGTAAGTGCTGGGGGGAAAAGGTGAGTGGAGCACCAAAGCAGAAAGAGAGTCCTGGGGGTCAGGTGGCAAACTCAAGCTTACACATGTTCTGAGTGGCTGGCAGTGCACCAGGGAAGAAAAAACATTGTTCCAGGTTCAAATTGCAGCTCCAACACTTGCTCGAGAGCAAAATGGTCATATCAATAGCCACTTGGTAACGTTCTATGTTCATTATAAAATGTAGGTAAGCCATCTCTCAGAAGTCGGGTGCTCAAGACACAGTGATGGAAGCAAAACAGCTCAGTGACCTGTCTCTTTTCCTCTTCCTCTAGGGCAGGTGGCCTCCTTGACAGGGAGTGAAACTTGCTTTGTCCATCCATCTATCCATCCATCCATCCATCCATCCATCCATCCATCCGTCCATCTATCCATCCATCCATCTATCCGTCCAACAGCTACAGTATACCCCCTAGATACCAGCCTCTCCAAGGAGATGGGGATAAGTGGTGAACAGACATGACCTTGGCTATTCTCCTGGACACGGGTAAGTGATCCTACGAGTACAACAGAAGACTGCAGGATAGAGGTGCATTTTCTACAACAGTGCATCTGAAAGTTCACATGAGAGACCCAGAGAATATTACTAAAATACAGATTCTGCTTCCAGGTCTGGGATGGGATTGAAGAGCCTACATTTGCAGCAAGCTCTTAGCTAATGCTGATGCTATGCAGCTGGAGCAAAAACTCTACAGGATTCAATGGGGAAGCATAGGAGGAACTAACTCATTCTTGGAGGGAGGGATCTGTTCTCTTAGGGTGGTCTTGATGTTGGGATCCTTCAGAGGAGGGAGAGGAAATTATGGAGTCCATGAATCAGAAAGGGTCATTCAAAATAGTTTAATCCAGGTGTAGGGGAAGGCAACTCTGTTACCATTCCCAGAAGAGGGCTGTCCAGTGTCTTCATAAGGACATGAAGAAGGAGAAGTCACCTTACTCTGTCTAGATGGTATTTGAATACCTGAATGGCCAAGAAACTCACATGGTCCCAGCTCTCGTATGAGAGTGAGTGGAAGAAATTTTACAAAGCCAGCACACCTTCTGGCAGTCTACAGTAGTCTCCAGCTTGCGCTGGTGGGATCAGAACCAGAAAACAAGCTCAGTATGAAGTGGCTCGCTGTCAGGGCCTCAGAGCATCCAAGCTGGATAATGAGGTGGGCAGACTTTGCCTTCCAGATTTCTGCTTCATCCCCAGCTTCATTTCCTGAGAAGTTCAGGCTTACTCTCTTCTCGAACACATCCATCTAGTTAAGCCTAAATGAGCTAGCTGGAGTTTATGCAAATGGAGTTAGGTTTTATCTGAAGGCAGCTAAGCCAGGGCTCCTGGGTGGCTCAGTCGGCTAAGCATCTGATTCTTGGTTTTGGCTCGGATCATGATCTCAGGGTCATGAGATCGAGCCCTGAGTCAGGCTCTGTGCTCATCATGGAGTCTGTTTAGGATTCTCTCTCTCCTTCTAACCACTCCCTCTGCTCATACTCTCTCTCTCTCTCTCTCTCTCTCTCTCTCTCTTTCTAAATAAATAAATAAAATCTTTTAAAAAAATCAAGTCACCTAAACCCAGATAGAATGACAGGAACAGGGTGTCACCCTGAAAGACCAATAGGAGTCACTCAACAGGCTATAGAGGTCTCGAGAGTCAATCAGTTTTTCACAGCAACGTGTGTAGTTAGTGACCATTGCGGCATATAAGACCATGTTATAATTTGTAGGAGAATCGGGGATGAGATGGAGAATCCTATACTTAGTGTCAAGCCCCTCCTTTTTTTGTTCTCAGACTGGCTTGAATAGGTTTCTACTACTTGCAAGTAAAAAACGCTTGATTAAAAGGCAGGTTTCCAGATGGCCCAGGCCAGCCTGTGTTCCCAGCTCAGTGGATATTTGTTGATGACTGAATGAGCAATGCTAGAACCCAAAAGGAGGTAACCATGTGGGATTTTTGGTCTCCACAAGACATGAAGGGAGCCTCCCCTCACCACTAATATCTCACTCTGCTGATACTGCCCAGCCTCTGAACAAAGGGAAGATATGCATTCAGCACTGGCAAAGGATGAGGAGAATTTGATGTCCGGACTACAAAGATGTGAGTCTGGCTTCTAGTCTCTGCTCCACTACCAAGTAACCAAATGCCCTCCAAGAAATCCTTTACTCATCACTTTCTCCTGTCCTCACGTGGTCCATAGTACAAATGTGTCACCTGCCTGTCCAACATCTGTACCCTCTCCCCTCTCCCTGACAGCATCAATATGCTTTTAGGGAACGTGACTCCAAGCCTTGAAACAGGATGGAGCTCTGACTGGCTGACATCCATCAGCATCTGTCAGCCTCCAACCACCCAGGGGAGGGCATGTGACCCCCGCAAGTGCAAGGGAGCTGAGCCTCCAGCCTCTTGCATGGAATGTGGAAACAGTAGTCCTCTCTCGGCCCTGGGGAGAACGCGTGAAGCACCACTTGGTGTATCCACATTGCAGTCATGAAAGAAGCCAGCTTGAGAAAGAATCTGACTTGCAAAATAACTAAAAAAAAAATAAATAAAAAATACGGAGAAATCAAGCCATAGTAATGATCACATTGCACCCAAAACTGGTACTTCCTTTGGATATTTCCGTTTTCCGTCAGTAAATTCCCTTTATTTTTATGTCCATTGGAGATGAGCTTTTTGTTGCCAGAAAAATGAATGCATCCATCCATGGATTCCCAGTTTTTAAAAGTGCCTTTATACATCACAGGATGGTGTACTTTGTGGACTGAAGTCCCATCATTTGTATGAAAGTACTGTGTAAATCCTAAAATTCTGTAGAAAGGGAAGGGAATGGGGATCCCTGGGTGGCTCAGCGGTTTAGCGCCAGGGCTTGATCCCGGGATCAAGTCTCGCATTGGACTCCCTGCATGGAGCCTGCTTCTCCTCTGCCTGTGTCTCTGCCTTCCTCTCTCTCTCTCTCTCTCTCTCTCTGTGTGTGTGTGTGTGTGTGTGCCTCATGAATAAATAAATAAAACCTTTTTAAAAAATCGAAAGGGTAGGGAATATTGCCCTGAAAACATCTAGAAATAAAAGAGTTAAGCTTTTTGCTGAGACCCAAAGACAATTTAGTTAAATGTAATGAGAGAAGCAGAATGAAGGATTCATTGTGATAACAATTGGCTTTGAGAAGCAAAAGCCAATTATTCAAAGCTTCCTGCTTATTTATTTGGATCTGTTTAAGAGGATCCATCAGGCTGAGCAGGATTTGCCCTGACCTGACTGGTTCAGAGGGAGCTATGAAGCAGCAAGTTCACTCTCGGGGAAAATTCTACCTCGGTGCTTGACGTGGAGGAGGAGCCCAGAGGCCACTCTCCTGAGAGTCCCCCGTGGAGGACGCACCATTCCTGCAGCTCAAGGAAGCTCTGGTCTGGGGCCTGTGCGGAAAAGCCAGGGGGAGTGGGCTTGCTGCTGGTCTTCCTGTTGGTGGAGAGAACTCTGGTTCAAGTCCACTCTCTGCCACTAAGCCTGCATGACCCTGACCTTTCTGGTCTCAGTTTCTTCATCTGCAGAATGGGAGTGCTAGCCTTTGCTCTGCCTAGCCACATCATGGGATGTACTAGCCACAAATGGAAATAATTCCTTTCTTCTTTTTTAAAAAAGATTTTATTTATTTACTCATGAGAGAAACAGAGAGAGAGAGGCAGAGACACAGGCAGAGGGAGGAGCAGACTCCATGCATGGAGCCCAATGTGGGACTCGATCCCAGGACCCTGGGATCATGCCCTGAGCTGAAAGCAGATGCTCAACCACTGAGCCACCCAGCTGCACCTTCTTGCCATTCTGCGGGAAAGGAAGGAGAAAGGCAACACCTTCAAAAAACAGATAAGCAAATCCCAGGGAAAAGAGGACACAGACAACAATGGCATGGATTTTATATGATACCTTGAACAAAAATCTCTGCCACAACCTCTTATTTTCTCATATAGATATTCGACAGTCATGCAACAAAAATCTGCTAAGTGCCTATAATGTGCGGGGCACTGGGTACAGATAGAAACAAGACACACAAGGTCCCTACCCTCACAGATCTGAATCCTAGGGAGGAGAGACAATGAATATATAAACAAATAAAAAAGAGTATTTCATATATTGCAATTGTCCTTGCTCAAATCTCATCTCTGAAATGGTGTAATGATCATTCATCCATGCTTATTGCATATTTTCTCTCTCGTGAGAGAATATAAGCTCCATGAAGGCAAGAATCATTGTTACATTCACCAATGTAGCCCAAGTTCCTAGCAATCACTGGCACATAGTAGGTGCTCAGTAAAGATTTGTTGAATAGACTGATTTAATACAAAGTGCTACACAAAAATAAAGCAGGGTAACAGGGTAGAGAGTGATAGGGTAGCAAGAAGATTGAGATTCTGGTTTAGACAGAAGCCCAAGAAGCTTCTCGGAGCAGGTGTCCTTTCAGTTGATAGCTACATGGTGAGATGTGGGCAGAGTTACGAAGACCTTGGGAAAGCATCCCAGCCAGGGAGAAGAGCATGTGCAAAGGCCCTGATCAGGGAGGAGCTCTGTGTGTTGGAAAACTAGAAAGCCAGGGAGGCTGAAGAAGGGGGGTGAGAGGAGACTGCTGGAGAACAGGGCTGCAGAGATGTGGATCAGGCATGGATTTTGAACCCTGCTAGTTGAATACAAATTCTCCCCTGAATTACAGAGTGTTATAAGCTACAAACATCTTATCAAAGTTCCTGGAACATGAAGAGCAGGCTCTTTGGATATTTGTTAGGTCCAGTTGACTCCCCTTTCTTGCGAGGGGCACTTGGTTGAAGAATCAGGGAGTATTTAGTCTTTCAAAGGACCCGGGTGTATTATGGCTACCACCATCTACCCATAAGAGCTATCATGGGGAATGTTGCTCTTTGCAGTAACTAAACAGAGGCCACAGGAAGAGAGAATTCAGCCCAATGTGAGATGAACCTCCTCACAAACTCCACAAAGATGTAATCAGGATAGTGAGCTTCCCATCACTGGAAGAGTTTAAGCCAAAGGTGGACTTGCACTTGATAGGAAGAGGGAGAAGAAACCCAGGCACTGGGTGGACCAGATGATCTCCCAGACATGCAATCTGATAACTTTATGATCATCTCTTAATCTTGCTATCGAAATACCCCCGCGTTTGATCTCTGCCTTTGTTTACTAACCCCATCAGTAAAATCCTCACAGAACATATCTACTAATAAGATAGCAAAGACTGGAATGCATAATAAGGGATGAACGCACACATCCTTTGTTCAATAATACAATATTTTTCTTGAATAATGCATGAGCTGCTTTTCATTTCGGAAATGAGAGAGTCTATAATCCCACTGTGCGTCAAGTGAATATTTTTAAACATTTATAAGCGAGAGGCAAAGACAATGGTAAGAAGCTTAGGGACAACAGAAATTTGGAACCAGGATAGAGAGGCAGGGGTGCTTCCATGAGAATCCCAGAGGGATAGAAAGAACCCGAGAGGCCACCATTCCTTCCCCCCGCTGCCATGAGGGTGCCCAAGTCCATGCACAACGAAAGGAAGAATCGACGCCAGGTCACCGACTCCAGAGGGCTTTCCTCCGGGCCAGTTTGATTTACAGTCTCCAAAGAGGCTGCAAGAGGAAAGCCAAATATCAGCCCTGACTCCCAGCACTTTGCTCCCAGATTATTTTCAAATGACTCCCCAACCTTCACCACCATGCTGGCTATCTGTGTGGTGGGTAAACTCACAGTGCCTCTTTGATTTTCCCTTATGGGCCAGTATCAACACCTAGATTCAGCAATCAGCTGGAAGACTACATTTCCCAGACTCCTTTGCCAGCTGTGGCCACATACTGTATTCTGGCCAATGAGATGTAAAAGGCTATGGGGCAGGGATGGGGGGCCCGTGGGCAGGGGATAGTTCCAGGAAGGTTCTTTAGAAGGAGCTGACAGGAAAGATATCCCTTTCCCTTTTCCTGCTGCCACAAGAATGGAATGCTCTGATTGGGCCCACTCCAGTAAGCTGGAAATGAGGGTCAATGCCAGGCTGACTCTCTAGGGGAGGGATGTTTCCAAAAGAAGAAGGACTTAGGAAGGCCGATGTAACAGATGCCCCCTCTCTGTGGGAAGCCAGGGAAGTCACAGAGAAGGCAAGACGGAGCCATTTGGATTTATGAATGTGAAGATGAAGGATATTCATTCCAAGGGGTGGTCACAACACAGAGGAGTGGGAGACTGTGACCCCATACGTTGCAGTCATGCTGTGTGCTCGTGAGCCAGAGCAGAGGGCTAGGAGGCCAAAAGGCAGGTGAGGGCCAGATCATGGATGGTATTAAAAACCCAGCCAAGGACGTTGACACCCAGTCTCTACTGATTTCTCATACAAATGACAACTGCCATCCTGTCCGAAAGCATTGGCCGACATGGAATCTTGTGTGTTGGATGAGGAAGATGGCAGAGTGAGATCCTGCTGGCCTTCTGGCCACCAAGGCAAATGCACAGTGGTACTTGACCTCGAACATTCTTTTAGGGATCTCTTTGTGTTCTAGCTCAGAAGATTTTAGCAAGTTGGGCGAAGAAATAGCTGGAAATCGTTTCTTGTTAAAAAAAAAAAAAAAAACAGACGTTAGGGTACACGGGTGGCTCAACAGTTGAGCGTCTGCCTTCAGCTCAGGGTGTGATCCTGGAGTCCTGAGATCGAGTCCCACGTCGGGCTCCCTGCATGGAGCCTGCTTCTCCCTCTGCCTGTGTCTCTGCCTCTCTTGCTCTATGTGTCTCTCATGAATAAATAAATAAAATCTTAAAAGAAAGAAAGAAAGGAAGGAAGAAAGAAAAACAGACATCATAACAACTAGCATGAAGGTCTTCAGCTAAGTGCTTGTCTGACGTGCATTTCATGTACTCCCTATGACAAAGCCCTGGGGAAGATCAGACTCCTCTGCCTTATTTTATCACCAAGAGGCTGTATGGCTCCCGAGAGTTCATAGGCCGGGCTGGACGCGGGGGACAAACTCTTCCCTCGCTCTCTAGCTTCTGTGCTGGATCAGACCAGTTGTGTGCAAGAACAGAAGCAAGAGAAGACTCTTGGCTGGGCCAGAGGGAGAACCAGCATCATCCACGAGCCAAGAGCTCACGGAACCCTAACCTCACCGAACAGCAGGAGACAGAGCCGCCTGCCACCTCAACAATGTGGCCCCATAAAAAGAAAGCATTGGTGCACAGCCGGGGGATGTCTACAGCCTCTGCATCGTGTCAGGCCTTCTCACTGACAAATCTGGCTCCCGATCGGACCCCGTGAGGTCTGAAGCTCCACCAGGTTTTTTGGTGGCCCGGCGGGGAAAAAGATGTTTCATAATTTAAGAGCCAAGAGGGAACTTATAAATATTCCCCAGGGGGAAAATCTGTTCTATTGCCATCAAATTGTCCTATAGCTATAAGATGCCTCCTGCCCCCCCCAAAAAAAATAATATTAATAATGAATTGCCAACTGTTGAGTCATGCAGGTGCTGAAATCTAGTATGTGGGAACTTCTCACCCTAATTTAATGAACAGGAAGGCTAAGTAGAGAGGGAGGTTAAGGACCGTGGTCAAGATCACATGGTCGAACAGACAGTGAGCAAGGGATTCGAAGTGGCTGTTTGAAGTGGCTGTTCCACTGAGCCGTGCCACCTCCCGGAGCCAATGTCTCAAAGCAAATGAGAAATGAGAACTTGGATCCAGACAAAAGGAAAAAAAAGAAAAAGGATGGGCCTTGGAGCAGCCGTTCTCAGCCGAAGCCACCTCCCTTTGAAGCGGGAGGACCTCAAAGCCAGAGGCCTTGCCTTTCCTGGGCTCACTCGCTGGACTCTACCCCTTTGCACAGTGAGCTCTCCTTTTCGGCCCAAGTGAGCGTTTTAATTACCATCATTTTTATCGCATGTGAAGCCTGCCGCAAGCACAGCCCAGGGCCCCCAAAGACAAAGAGGGAGGAAAAAAAGAAAAAAGGATCAATAATGTGATTGATGTTCGTTTTTAAAAGCCAAATCTCAACTCTCCTTCCTTCTAGAGCTTTTGATTTCATTAACCCCGGTGAACACTGTGTGGAGGCCTGAGCTCCGGGGTCTCGGCTCCTCTGGCTTCGAGGGGGTCCCCTCTGGTGGCCATAGCCCGCACGGCCCAGGGGAAGGAGGCCAAGGGCACAGGTCTGTAGCCTCCCTCCAACCCAAACTCTAAGACATTCACAGCGCGAATAGAGGCATCGTGTCGACTCGGCAAGGATCCTATGCTTGGATAGGGAGTGAAACCACACTAGGTCCACAAAGCAGCCCTTGCTTTAGGGGCAGGAAACCTGCCTCCAGCTGGCACAGAGCTAGCAGCGCCTTCAGATCCTGGCTCATGGGTAACAGAAGGACAAGCGTCTTGTCATCCCTTATTCCCCTGCGTCCCAGTTTCTTGAGGCAACGTAAAGACTATTTCCCTGAACTTGAGCAGCCCATGGAGTCGGGGGAGCTCTGGAAGGCACAGCTTCTGGAAACCACTCAGCCTCCTACCAGCTTTGTGACTCAGAAATGTTACTCAGCTGATCCACACATCAGAGAGCTTATCTGTAAAAACACCCAGAATAATCTCATTCCCCCAGGGGCCAGGTTAAATGAGATAATGTTGGCTGAACAACTAGCGCTCTGCCCAGAACACAGTAGCTGCCCAGTTAATAGTAGGTGTTTGAATTAAATGATCTCTGTCTAAGCTCTTTTTTTTTTTCAGGACCCCTGGGTGGCTCAGAGGTTGAGCATCTGCCTTCCGGAGTCCTGGGATTGAGTCCCATGTCGGGCTCCCCACAATGAGTGTGCTTCTCCCTCAGCCTGTGTCTCTGCCTCTCTCCGTGTCTCTCATGAATAAATAAATAAAATCTTGACCAAAATGATAATCTCCTTTTTTTCTTTATTTCCAAGTGGGCGTGGCTTACCACACGTGTGTTATAAAACAAAAGCGATTTCAAAATCTTTGTGCACACAATGCCTTCCTATTATTCTCTGTGAATGGAGGACATAGGATTCCCATCAGGCCCTTCTGAATGGAACAAGCATGGAAGATGACCTCCAAATTTTCCATCATTCCTTGGAGCCTCTCACATCCGGCCTAAGATCCCCTGAGCACATGTTGAACGGTGTTGAGTCAAGTTGAGTCGCCTTGAACCGGGTCAGGTATCGAACTGAGTTGGGGTAGGTGGCCCCTTAGGGCTGCAGTCCTCTTGGATGGCATGATCTCATGGGCAGTAGACAGGAGGGGAGATGTGTCCATCAATATCAGGAGCCCAGCCGTACTGTCCTGGGCCTCTGTCTCTGGTCAAGGGAGCCACCAGGTTCGTATTCTTGGCTTCATCTTTCAACAGCTGTGCAACCCTGGCAGGTTACTTCATTTCCCTGTGACTCAGTCTCCTCATCTACAAAATGGGGATAATAATGATACATACCTCATATGCCGTGAAATTAAATGAATTAGCATTTATAAGGTGCTTAGAACAACCTGGCCCATAGTCCAAGCCATAGAAGGGTTAGCTCCGTGTTACTGTTAGATTGTCAGCAGGTGACAGTGGGTAAGAGGGACACGCCTGGGCTGACCCCAAGGGCTTCCTGAGCACAGGAGCTGGGTCCTTCACATGCATCACCTCCCCTAACTGCTTGCAGCTACTCTAGAAGTATTCATTCGATGCTGACTGGCCTTTTTTGCTTTTGCATCTCCGGCTCCAGCAAACCATCTGGAAGGAATAAATGAACAAGTCCATGAAAGACAAGACCAAACAGTCACAGTTTGCCATGTCACAGGCCAAGTGCTTTGCACACATTATTTTGTTTTAATCTGTACATAACTCGGAGATCTGATACCATCATCTCCCTTCTCACAGAAAAGCAATCCGGGGATCAGAGAGATGAAGTAACTCTCCCAGGAAGGCACAGCTTACAAGTGGCCAAGCCAAGGTCCGGATCCAGACGTGCCGAGCTCCTGCCCTCTACTGCCCAGCCTCTCCGAATCAAGGCCTGTGACCCTATTTTGCAGATGAGAAACCCAAGGCTGGATAGAGGTAAGCTCCTTGGAGTCAGTGTCCAGAGCTGCTGCCCTCTGGCCTCCACCTCCTCCCTAACCCCCAGGGACATGGGGATGCTTCCTCTCTGCGGCAGGTTCCTGAGGGCGAGTCAGAGGCCAGGTAGGTAGAGCAAAGGCAGCCCCACGGTGGTCAGCCTGGAGAGGGTGAGGCTTCTGTGCTGGCAGGAGGAAGCCCATTCCCGACAGCTTTATTAGTCATGACTTGCTGCAATGCGTAGCGGTGCTCTGGGAAGCAAGACCTCCTTAGCATTGGGAAGCTGTACCGCTGCCTCGTGGCTGCAGAGCAAGCCGGTGTCTGCGGCAGGCTGTGATGTTGGCTGCCTTGCCCACAACCCAGGCATCCCAAGGCTGTTTCTCTTCCTTTCTAGAAAGATCGACAGGTCCCCAGAAGCTGTTCACCCTGACAACACAGGATACAGTCAGGACTAGAGACACCCGGTGCGGGTCTTGCTGCTCGGATAATATAACTTGCAACTGTTGAGCCCCTTGCTGTGCTCCAGACAATCTTTTTTAGACACACTGTAGGGAAGAGAAGTGTCATCCGGGGGGCTGGGGTCCAGGGAAGGGAAGAATAACGAAGCACTGGCGTCCACTGAGCATATTCTTCAGCTGTCGAGGTAATGCCTTTGTGCGGTAGGTCAAGCTTGGCAGCCACTGTACTGCCCAACCTGGCGGCTGTGCTTGGATGGGGACGTCCGTCATGCTCATTGACAGATGGGAAGCCGAAGCCAAGCAAGGTCAGGTGTGCTGACTTGCGTATGATCTCACAACCATGGTGTTTGGTAGAAAGATGTTAGAGAAATCACACAAGGAGCCCAGATGCAAAGTCATCAAGAATAAGCACACATGCCTGTAGTTATTTCCCATCAAGCAGTGGTCCTCGCTCCCCCACCCCCAGCTCCCCGACGCCCAGCCCACCCCTGCCCCATGGTAGATTCTGAAGAAAACTGATGGAGAGACAATGGAGTCTAGTGGCTAAGCTTTTGAACTCTGGGCCTCCTGGGGATCGCGACGTGACTCTGCCCCTTGACGGCTTTGCGCCCCTGGGCACGTTGGTTAATGTCTCTGAGCCTCAGTTTCCTGACTGGTAGTTGGGCAGCTTCATGAGATCCGTGCCTTGAGGGTTGTGAGGACTCTGCTTCATTCAAAGCATGGCTGAAGGGTGCCTTGGGGATATTGCTGCCCCCCCTCTTTTATCCCTGACTTGAGGAAGCTGGGCTCTCGAAGGGTCTGGGCTCTCATGCAGGTGAGTGCCCGTGACACCTGCAGGAGTGTCTCTCTACCATGTGCCAGTGCTGGGCCAGGCGCCTTGCATGCATCGTCTTGTTTGAGCCTCTCTGCTCCCCCTGTGATGGTGATGTCATCCCCACTTAGCAGATGCAAGAAACTGAGGCCAGGGGAGATGAGCTGACTTGCTTATGAGCACACTTCCGTGAAAGAGCAAAGCTGGGGTCCAGACGGAGGTCGGTCTGGAGCCGACACCTTTGTGCTCTCTCTCCCCCCTCACCAGGCTAGAGGAGGCAGGGACTTACCATCTAGTCCACTGCTTCTGAATCCAGTGCACTGTCAGACAGCTCCAAGGTGCTGGGGAAGCACAGCCTCGCTGTGCCGCTGACAAGAGCTCCACGTCTCTGTTTCCCATATTAAACGCCTGACAACAGCACAAAGCACCTCCATGCATCTTCAAACCCAGCTCGTCAAAGTAGCGGCAAGGAACCAACGGCTCTGTCATTTTTAGAGAAAAATATGCAGCGTCTCGGGGCCCACCCTAGACCCACTTGCTTGGCATCTGCATGATAACAGGACCTCCATGTGATTTAGGTACACATCACAGTTCAAGACGCAGACTTAGGACCATGGATCCAATCAGCTGAGAGGTTCTGGTTCGTCGTAACCAGAACTACCAAGTGACCTGTCTGAACAGCACACAGCAAAAGGGCACGCGCGGGCCAGGTGTACGCACCTGTCCCCTCACTTCCTCGGGGCTGTGCTTCAGAGCATCCGTGTCACTGAGGCAGTACCTCCTCTACTTGAGCCCAAGCTCCAGCTCACACCTACCAAGAGGAAAGGAGGCTACCTTGTAGGGACAATCCGAGAGTCTAGTGAGCCATCAGGGAAATCCATGATGGCCCTCAGCAGAGCACAGTGACCCATGCTCTCCCTCCAAACACGCAGGAATTTTGGTCATTTCCAGCTCAGCTTCCATATTTCGGGACCTGATCTGTGTGTGTATCACACATTTGTATGTATCACACGTAGCCACGCAGAGATGGCCTGTGTCAGCACTTCTCTGGGAACCTGCTTTGTATCGTCCAGGGATTATAATGAACGCAGCGTGTGTCGCAAGCAAGCCTGCCCCGTCCTTCACTAAAGACCGTGCCTGCACTTGAACTACTTATGGATGTTTATCTGCAGAGTGTGGGTAAGGAGCATTTTTTTCCTCTCTCTCTCTCTCTCTCTCTCTCTCTCTATATATATATATATATATATATATATATATATATATATATATATAATTCTTTTTCTATTTGCAAAAGGAAAAGAATAACTCAGGGGAAAATTTAAAGTGGAGCGAGAAGTCTTGTGAGTGATTTTGAGTTCCGCCGCTGCTTGGAAATCAGTCACAGGATTTTCAGCATTTGTGATGCTGACTTGGCTGCCGCTCAAGCAAGGCATTTGCAGTATCAGGCTGAATCGGAGGAAGGAAGGAAGGCGCCCCTCACATGACACCAGCATGAGCCCCGCAGGCCCGCACTTTCTCCTCGTGCATATAACCCATCCTCCCAATAACGTTGCCCCTTCTTGTCAGATGGGGAAACTGAGTCAGCACAGCTATAACACGTACCATCTACTGGGTGCTGGGTCCTGATAGGACCTCTGCCTGTAGTCGCATCAATCCAGAGGTAGTAAGTACCTTGCGTGTATGTGCATCTCTCCGGCGTCGCCCCTGGCAGACAGCAGTGAGGGACTATGTCACTCTTTGTCTTTTTCTATGTCCGTACCCAGACACAGCCTCAGGAGCTTTCTTAACACCACGCTACAGGACCCACCCACCCCTCACCACCACTGAATAACGAAGTAGAGTTACCATAAGAGATTTAACTGGATGTGCTGTAGTTGGCTCTTGAGAGCAGATTATGCGCATCTCTTGCCAACTCTGTAATAGGATGTCCTCAGTGACGCCCAATCTCTCTATTTGGGGCTCAGAAATTGGTTTAAGGTTGGGATTTTTTGCTCAGGTTTTAGCATTCCCTCCCACAAAATGTGACTAAGGGATATCACCTCCATATCCCGTTCTTTCTTTCCAGAAACACCCATGAGCTCCTACTAACAAACCCAGAGATGCCCTTTGAGACCCAGGGCCCACGAGGTGTGATGGACCGGTGATGGGTGATGAGGTCAGAGAAAGCCTGCCATTCATTAGGCAGCTATTATGTGCCACCTTGCATTCCAAGCGCTCATACACATATTATCTTATTTAATTCTCACACCATCGCTGTAAGGGAAATAGTCTTATTGTCATCTCCTTCTTTAGAAGAAAAACTGAAGCACAGAGATGTAAAGCAATCTGCCAAGAAACACACAGCAAGTAAAAGGCCAAGGAAGATGTCAATCTGGGCAGCTGGCTTCAGGGCCCATGCTCGAAACCACTGGACAGAGGAGAGTTTGCCTGAACTGGGTTTTAAAGGATGCATAGGAGTTTGTTTGATCAAGAAAGGGGGCATAGAGAACTCTTTTTTAAAGATTTTATTTATTTGACAGAAAGAGAGAGAGAGAGAGCACAAGCAAGGGGAGAGGGAGAAGTAGGATCCCCATCGAGCAGGGAGCCCAACGTGAGGCTCGATCCCAGGACCCCAGAATTATGACCCGAGCCGAAGGCAAATGTTCAACCGACTAAGCCACTCAGGCACCCCCATGGAGGACTTTTGAGCTCAAAGGCAAAAACATGAGTGTCTGTTTGGGGAGCACTCCTGGCATTTTGGATAAAGGACAAAATGTCGGTAAAATGCTTAGCTGATGCCTGTCCCATAGAAAACATGATACTTCCTATTATCACGTGATCTAGAAGGAACAGAGAATATTCCCGAGGACAGACAAGACTGGGGCGAGGAACAAAGGAGTGCGTGTGGAAGACACCTAGGCTGCATTACCGAGTTGGGATTCATCCCGAGGACAGCAGCTTTCGCAGCATCCAAATCACGGGAGGTGGGGGAAGAAGGAGGAGAGCCCGAAGCAGCCCCCTCCCAGAGGGTAATTTCTGGAAATATCAGGTTTTTTGTTTAAAAAATCATGCCAATGGTGCTTTCTCCTCCGTAATATATTTGCATGTGTTATAAATATGATGTCTTAAACCTTTTACCATCAAGCAACAGCGACAACACAAGATGTGGACAAGGGACACTGTCCCGGGGTATCTGCCTCGGCACTATTGACATTTGGGGCCAGACGATTCCTTGTTGTAGGGGCCGCTGCCCTGCGCACTGTAGGAGGTCTAGCAGCCTCCCTGGACTGTGTCCAAGAGATGCCGGAAAAGCCTCTCCTCCCTGAGTCATGACAACCCGAAATGTCTCCAGACATTACCAGACGTCCTGGGTGGTAAAGTCACCCCAGTTTGAGAACCTCTCATCTGGCTCCAGCACTGCTATGTCCTGCTGTGTGGATCCCAATTTGAGAAGCACACTGTGTCACACTGAAGGATTCTAATGGGGGTGTGGGGTGGGGGCGGTCTCAGAGGCAGAAACAAAATACTACTGTTGGTGATCACACTGGAATACGAATATTGTGATCGTCCTCGTCCTGCAAACAGAAGTTCAGAGCAGCAACGAGTCTCTGTTAAGTCACACAACCGTAGGCGGGTTTGTAACCCATGTCTGTCTGGTGCCAAACCCACACTCCATCCACTGCACTACACGGCCCCACACAACTCTCTGCAGGACAGGGAAGTCCTCATCTGCCCCCCTTGTGGACGCCAAAGAACCTTCCCGGGGCACACATCCCAGCCTGTTCCAAGGAGCCCGCGCCTGAGCTCCCCTGGCCTTCCTCAGAATCAGAACAACAGTTACAGCCTCATCCTTCCTGCCCCACAAAATCCTCTGCATGGCCCAGCCGGAAATAGAACTGCATTCCCTGCCTGGGGGTCGCCAAACTTTTTCAGTAGAGAGCCAAACATCTTGGGCTTTGCCGGCCATGTGGTTTCTGGTACAACCGCTCAGCTCAGCTGCAGAAGCACCCAAGCAGCTACAGACAATTTGTACACAAACGGGCATGGCTCTGTGCCAATAAAACTTTATTTACAAAAGCAACCAGCCAGCCCAAGGGCCATGGTTGTTCAGCCAGCCCTGAGTTGTTCAGTACAGAAGATGCAGTGTCTACAGTCACTGGAATATCATTCAGCCCTAAAAAAAGATGATCCTGCCATTTGCAACAGCATGAATGAACCTGGAGAACATCGTGCTGAGTGAGGTAAGCCAGACACAGCAGGACCTTACTGTACGTAGGATCTTACTCACACGTACAGTCTTAAAAAGTCGAACTCACGCAACCAAAGAGTAGAATGGGCTTGTCAGGAGTTGGGGCCAGGCGGAATGGGGAGATGTCGGTCAAAAGGTACAGACTTTCAGCCAGAACACAAATAAGTTGTAGAGATCCAGTGCTCATCCCGATGACCATGGTTAATAATCCTCTACTGAGCCCTTGAAATCTGCTGAGGGTAGATCTTTTTTTTTTTTTTTTTTTTTTTAAATCTTTATTTATTTATGATAGTCACACAGAGAGAGAGAGAGGCAGAGACACAGGCAGAGGGAGAAGCAGGCTCCATGCACCGGGAGCCCGACGTGGGATTCGATCCCGGGTCTCCAGGATCACGCCCTGGGCCAAAGGCAGGCGCCAAACCGCTGCGCCACCCAGGGATCCCCTGAGGGTAGATCTTAAGCGTCCTCGCCACACACACACACACACACACGTAAGTATGTGAGGTGATGGGTGTGTTGACTTGACGGTCGTGACCATTTCCCGATGTATACGTATATCAAATTATCAGGCTGCACACCTTAAGATAGACACATGAACAACACACACATGTGCACATATGTAGATACACGGGCACACGTGCCGGGCTGGGTGCTCAGGGCTGGGGATACAGTAGACAGCAGAACCCGGCGTGGCTCCAGCCTGTTGGGGGACACAGGCCATCAGCAAATGCATCTCCAATCAGGACTTGCTCTAAGTGCCCTGCAGGGCAGGAGGCATCTTGGAACTAGACAGGGGTCATGGAAATCTTCCCTAGACAGGTGACGTTTGAGCCAAGAGCTGAAGAATGAGAAGGAGGGAGTCCTGGGAAGAGCCGAAGGGAGAATGTTCCAAGCACTGCCAAGGCAAGGGGCTGAGAGCATGTTTGGAATGTTCTGTAGGCAGCAGGGCTGGGCGACTCCAGTGTCACGAATAATGGGGAGGAAGGCAGAGGTGGGACCCGGTGGACGTCCGAGGTCCATGAGGCATCCAGCCCCTGCTGCTGTGGCTGGGCTCATCTGAGGCCTCGGGCTCAGCCTGCTGCAGCTCCTCACAGGTCCTTCGGTTAGTTGAGTCCCAGAGTCACAAGGAGGATCAGAGCGCAGCTGG
Organism: Canis lupus baileyi; assembly: GCF_048164855.1. Lineage (NCBI taxonomy): Eukaryota > Metazoa > Chordata > Mammalia > Carnivora > Canidae > Canis > Canis lupus. The sequence goes on along the minus strand of NC_132845.1, from coordinate 44,673,751 downwards.
GCAGGCGTGGGACATGCAGAGGGGCAACATCCCTCACACCTTCCCCAAATCAGCCAGAGGAATTGAGCTGGAAGCAAGAGCATGTCCAGAACCTCCATGGATGACCCACACCATCTGACCAAAATGAGCACCCATCACCAGGCATTTACAGAAGGGATGTGGACCCACTCACAGCTGGAGTCAGAGCTGTTGGTCGCTGGATGAGCGATTCTGCACCAGCACAATGCTGGGTGCTCCAAAGGTGCTGTCACAGGCAGGCCTCCCGGTGACCCTTCCCTTGTCCCCATCGTGCAGAGCAAGAGACCCAGGTTAGGTCATTTACACAAGGTGGAAGAGGCAACAGGTGGCTCCCATCAAGGCACAAGACATGAGAGAAGGGGTGGGGGGCTCCCCGGGGCATCGGGAAGTACCATTACCAAAGGAGAAGAGAATGCACTCGAGCGTCACTGCAACAGTCACGATTCCAGGGAACACTTACGTAGCACTGGCTGTGTCCCAGGACTGCTCTGAGTGACGAGCATGCCGACTCATGGGTCGCCACGAGCACCAAAGACTGCCTGAAAGCACCTGCCGCTGGGAAGGGTAGGCTTGTGGCCTCCCGGCGACAAGGAAGATGGCACACGGCGGGGCATCAGGAGGGCACACAGGAAGGGCTGTCAGGGGGAGAGGTACTACAGGATTTGGGCTCCTGTTAGGTGATTTGACAAAGCCTTTAAGGAAGCTAGGCTTTGTTCTGGGCTGGATACCATCAGGAAATGGGAGTGTTCTAGGATGATTTTAATTAGTCTCATATAGAAGGTGGGAAGAGCAAACCGAGCCCAAAGCTGTGATTGGTAAAAAATAAAATAAATAAAATAAAATAAAATATAAAATAAATTAAATTAAATTAAATTAAATTTTAAAAAGGCAGTCACTCCAGTTAGCCAGGAAGAGGGATTGTTTGGTCATTTGAGTCAAGAAGTTTGACGATGCTTGTGTTTTGTCTGTATTTAGACAAGACTACAAAGTGGGCTAGTTTTTGTCTTAACCCATGATGTTTCCAGAACACCCTTTTCTTTTTTTCATTTATTTATCTTCTTGAGACATGATTGACATAGAACATTGTGCAAGGTTAAGGCCTACCTGTTGGTTCCATACGTTTACATATGACAGTAGGATGAGCGCCGTAGCTCAGCTCACGCCTCCATCATGATCGTGTCCTTACCATTTCCTTTTTGTGTTGACAACAATTAAGATCTAGGCTCTTAGCAGCTTTGAAGTTTACAATGCAGTATTGTGGACTATGATCTGTAAGCTGTGCGTTAGGTTTCCAGAACTTATTTGTTTGCTAGTTGAAAGCTCCTACCTTTACGGGCACTGGGGGGATCAGTGGGTGAGCGTCTGCCTTTGGTTCAGGGCGTGATCCCAGAGTCTTGGGATCGAGTCCCACATCGGGCTCCCTGCATGGAGCCTGCTTCTCCCTCTGCCTGTGTCTCTGCCTCTCTGTGTGTGTGTCTCTTATGACTAAATAAATAAAATCTTAAAAAAAAAAAAAAAAAGGACACCAGTCAGTCACTAAACTAAGGGATCACCGGATCACCCTACCCCAACATGACCTCATCTGTACTAAATCCCATCTGCAAAGACCCTATTTCCAAATACGGTCACATTCACCAGGACCCGAAGGTGAGGACCTCAACAGACCTCTTGGAGGGCCACCATTTATTTCACCTGTCGCAAACTTTAATGCACCTCATTGTACAGAATCAGATGAGGAGCCTCAGAGAGGCTGAGGAACTGCACAAAGTCACACAGCAAGGACATAGCAGAGCAAGCATGCAAGTCCCAAGCCTTTGACTCTCACCCACTGCCTCAAAATCTCAGAAAACCATAGTCATGGAAGTCAGGTGTGGCCAGGACGGAAGGCAGGGAGGCACCACCTCCCCGGGGCCGAAAGCCTGTTTTGCTTTCCTTTGTTTCCCTGGAGGTTCCCTGCAGGAGATCCAGGGAGCCTGGGAGGCATCGAGCCGCAGCAGACACGCCTCAGCGCAGATGACTGTCCACCCGCCGCCTGTGCGGCCCCGAGCGGTCCCAGAAGGGAGCACTTGTGGCAACCCGACGATGACAAACTGCCCGCCTGCTTTTCCCGAGATTCCCAGAGCTCACATTTTCCACACTTACACGATTCAATTAGGAATCCCGAGATGCGTAAATCTTGGCATTCTTATTGCTTCATAAGAGAAACAGAGTATTAAATGAACACACATTTTCTTAAATCTTGGCAGTTTCGTTTCCACTGGCCATGGACAGGACAGCCAGTCTTTTCTAATGATCCCTCTGAGGATGACAGATACTGTCCCTGCACACGGCTCCGGAGGGGAACTGCGGAGGGGAACTGCGGGGAACACAGGGGAGTCCTGGTGTCCAGAGAGAGGGCTGGAGAACCAGCGTAACTATCGTTATTATTGTAATAATGACTTCTTTGGTGTTCTTCCCCAGCACTCGTACCCCTCCTCAGCCCCCATCTCCCCTCCCCTGCTCACAGCTCCCACAGCCAAGTTCAACAAAACCCCATGTCCTCTGTTACTTTGCTGCCTACGGATGTAGACCCCAGTGGCCTACCCACCCTAAGCTAGACCTAGGCTGGTAGGGACAGGCGGCCGAGATGAAAAGCTCAGGGAAAAGGACTAAAACAAATGAAGACGTAAAACATTACAGAGCCTGGGACGCCTGGGTGGCTCAGCGGTTTAGTGCCTGCCTTCGGCTCAAGGAGTGATCCTGGAGACCCGGGATCGAGTCCTATGTCAGGTTCCCTGCATGGAGCCTGCTTCTCCCTCTGCCTGTGTCTCTGCCTCTCCCTCCCTGTGTCTCTCATGAATAAATAAATAAAATCTTTAAATATATATATATATATTACAGAGCCAAATGCCTGCCCCTAAACCCCTACATAGGCCCTTCCATGCGGCATGACCTTGGGGAAGTCATGGGGCCTCTGAGAGCTTTGGTTGTCTCATCTCTGAGACACCTGCCGAACAGTGCTCAGCGAGGCTGTCCGTGGACAAGACCCACGCGGCACCCAGCACGCACCCAGCATTCATGTGACACCAGCCCCCTTCCCCAGCTGACCGGAAGCCAAAGCATGGGATCACCCCAGCCAAGAAGCACATGCAATTCATCCCATGCAACTCATCTCTGCCCTGACAGCCGGCCTGCTGCCCATGTCCATTCCCTCTCCTGTCTGTGCACAGATGACTCACCAGGGCGATCGAGGTTGGTGGCAGGAGCGGCCCAGCAGGCGGCAAAATGTCCTGGCCTCTGCGGGGTCCCTCAGCTCTTCGGAAGGGCCAGAGCGCCCGAGCTAGCAGGTGGGAGGCTCAGCACACTAGCCAAGGAGGTGTGCTTCCGCCCCCGCTTCCATAAGCCCTGGCCTCCTGAACAGCTCCCACCTGGTGGCGTGCGGTGGTTAGGAACCACCTCACCTGTGTTCAAATCCCAGCTCCGCCACTTATAAACTGTAGGCCTAAAGGCAGGTCCCAAGGCCTCTCTGAGCCTTCATCTGGCAAACGAGGATGGGGTGCCTGTCATTAGAGCCATGCTAACACAGCAGACAGCAGCCACCAGCCACACATGGATGTTCTTAAAGGTTAATCCACTAAAATAAATAAATAAATAAATAAATAAATAAATAAATAAATACATACATACATACATACATACATACATACATACAAATCTGCTAAAATTAAAGAAAATTTAAAGTTCTGTCCCACGGGGGTGCCGGGGTGGCTCAGTGTTTGAGCATCTGCCTTTGGCTCAGGGAGCCTGCTCCTCCCTTTGCCTGGGTCTCTGCCTCTCTCTGTGTGTCTCTCATGAATAAATAAATAAAATCTTAAAAAAAAAGAAAGGAAAGAAAAAGTTCTGTCTCTCGGTTGCATGAGCCACATTTTAAGTGCTCGCTGGCCACGTGCTGTTCTAGCATCCCACTCTCTGCAAGGTGGTGGCCTGGCTCCCATTTAGCAGATGAGAAAGAGGAGGCTCTGTGGAATGAAAATAATACATTCCAGTTTCCACAGCCAGTAAGTAGGAAAGCCAGATTTAACCCCTGACGAAAGTGATTTCAAAACCAGGGGTGTCTTCCATGGGGCCAGGGGGGTCTCTGTGCAATGAGAAAAGAGAACCCCCTCCCAAACCAGAGAATGATGCATTCAGCCTCTGGAAGTGGAAAGTCCACCCGCCTCAGTATCCGCTTCTGTAAAGCAGAGTGCTCTGAGGATAAAGCGAGACCAGGCATTTCCCAGCACACAGTAGACACTCAGGAAACAGCTTTCTTCGAATGTGAATGCTGACCACCAAGTAACTGTTTTTTTTTTTTTAAGATTTTATTTATTTATTCATGAGAGACACACAGAGGCAGACACACAGGCAGAGGGAGAAGCAGGCTCCCTGTGGGGAGCCCGATGTGGGACTCGATCCCAGGACCCCGGGGTCATGCCCTGAGCCAAAGACAGACGCTCAACCACTGAGCCACCCAGGCATCACACCAAGGAACTGATTTTGAAGTGCTTCCTTCAGATCTGATCCTTCCCAAGACAGCCCACTTGCCTCATTGGCTTTCTGGAAGAATCACAGAGTTGTTGGGTCTGCACTGCAGGAAGCTGAAAAGCTCAATGCCTCTTGGAGTGGCCCTTTAGTGTGTGAATCTTCGCAAATCAGGGTTCCAGGCCTCTGCAAGGGTGCAGAAGCATCAGCGCTCTATACAGAAACAATCAATTCCTTGATTAAAATCTGACAGCTTAATTAATTAGTGCTTAATAGCTCAACCTTAATTATACTCTACATCATTATTTGATAATATGCACAGATTTCCCACGTGGCCGCGCACACATGTCTTTTATCAACCGATTACAAAACGCCTGAATTTGACCCCCACACTCAAAAAATGTCACATGCATGAAAAACTTCATTAACACGGACGCTGACCTCACCAAGCCCTGCTCACAATCGAGAATTCTCTGATTTCAAAGCTCTTTGAGATCCACTGGAAAGAGTTCACTGCACGGTCCTATTCCCTTCTCGCCTTATTCATTTGCAAATTTTATAAAGTATTAAATAACATCTCTGGAGCTTACTTTGACCTGAAAAAAGATACTCAGAGATTTTTTTTTTTTTTAACCCAGAGAGTGGGTTGGCTTCTACACTAGGCAAGAGTCACTGGAATTTTTTGAGTGTGATAACAGAGTTACGAAGGGCACCATATAAGCAAAGAAGCCATGAGGACCTGGGCTTGAATCTTTGGTAGAATTGGGTGGCTTGGGTTGTTTTTTTTTTAATAGATTCTTTTGATTTCAAGAGATATCATTAATATAGAACATTATATTAACGTCAGATGTACAACATAACGATTCCATAAATCTTTGAGCTGTGTGATCTTGGTTAAAACCCTCTACTTCTCTGGTCCTCTGTTTTGTAAGTTTTGTAAAATGAGCCTCTTTGTGAGATAGTGTTCACATCCCTAGTCCTCAGGATATTGATGTGAGGTTCAAGGGGATGGAAAAGTGACTGTCAGGTAGCAAATGCTCGATAAACGTTATGTGCTAATCCATCGGCTGCTGCAGAACTCTGCTTTGTCCAGTTGCCCATGGAGGGCACTCAATGGGAGGAAGAGGTCGTAGCTCTGCCTTTGAGGGCTTCTGGGGGGAAATGATCCAGCAGAATGACTCTCAGACTTGGTAACACCTGCCTTTTATCCTGCCAAATAAGCCAGCTCCTCCATGGATGTGTTTCAAGCCCTTCATGGGGAGGGGGGTAAGTTCCCAGAAGTTTTCGGAGCTACGGCATGAGCTGTGTGGCCTGGCCTACACCCGAAGGGCTTCACTTTGAGTTAAGACACAAGCCTGTAGCTATGGCTTTGTGGCAGGTGATGTTAAGCAAATCCTTTTCTCTGGGGACTTGGTTTCCTTAGTTGTAAAAGAGACTGGCCCCGTATCTCCAAAGACCTGCTCCTGCTACAGAATCACCTAGATTGTTTCCTTAAATGCGGTACACGTAATCCACACACACACTCCCCAGGTAGTAGCTATTTTGACATAGTGATTTTTTTTTTCACACACGGATTGCTGGACCCCAACCCCGAAGACAGTGACTCGGGGCATCTGAAGGCATTTCTGAGAATGCATTTTTTAAATCTCCCAAGGACTTCCAATGGGCAGCCATGCTGGGAAGGAGCAGGGTTGCCAACCTCTAGCTTCCCACCCACCTGGAGACTGTGACTCTGACTCTGAATGGGGGACAGGAGGCACGCGCTGTCCCCATCTTTCCTGCAAGTGAGCAAGATGGGGCAGTAAGCTGACGTGCTGCGTAAGGCCAGCACTCCCCCAGCTCCCTGGGCTCCGTGACCAGTCAGCTCCTTGGATTCCCGTTGGCTGCCGGTCCCGATTGATTACTCTTGATGTTAACCATACTCATAATTGGCATGATGGAAAGTCCACCCAACACCATGGCCATTTCCAGAAATCTCTTCCCAGTATTACTTTGCATTAATTTTGAAAAGCATCTTTTGCCAGATTTTTTTTGCCACTATTTTCCCAATGTGGACCTAATCATGACCACAAAGTACTTTTAAAACCCCATTAACTTGATCCAGTGGAAATTCTCACCGTATTGCAATTGCCAAAGGTCTTATTTATTCCAGAGTTAACCCTGGGGAGCTGTTAGGTGCTCTTTGGGGCATGCATGGCACAGAGGACTGAGGAGAGCCTTCGTTTCTACCCCCCTGGAGAGCTGGGCACGCTTGGCTAGGTATGGAACTACTCATTCCTCATCCGTTTCTCCAGGTGAATATTGATTTGACTCCTGTCGTTGTTCTATGTCACAAATGCACATCAACCTCCAGCAACATGGGGCACGGAGGGTTTTGTTTACTATTCAACTTTGAGCAATCTGAGGGCCCATGTCACATTGGTTCGGGGTGGCTCTACCTCTTGGTCTCCCAGATGTCTTTGTTAAGAACGTTGTGTGCAGAGAAATCATTGCTGTGGTTGATACACAAGACAGGGGTCCTTCCCCCACAACCCCCACCTGCACACACCCAGCCCACCCACCACCCACCCCCATGCTCTGCTGGGCATCTTCAAAATCCCTCGGAGGTTGAGCTCGCAGAAGCTGGAGAGGAGAGTTGCTCACCTGGAACAGGGCACATTGTATGGCTTCTCTGCAGCAGACCTGTCTGGCTTTGCGTTTCTGATAGATTTGTTCTTTTGTGTCTTTGCAGTGGCTAAGGCGGCACTTGGGGACATCTGACGTCCTTTTTTCTCGTCCTTGGCATTCTCCAGATCCACACCAGGCAGCCATCCATGCTGCATGTGGGAGAGAACCAGGTTCTGAGCCGTAGCTCTGGAGGCTTGAGCTTCGTCGTCCTTGGTTCGCCTGGGTGTGCGTGAGTGCTAATTGTCGGGAGCATCCTATTTTAAGAATCTCGAAATGTATAAAAAGAAGATAAGATCCTTAAGGGTGAACAGGTTTAATTGGGTGCGGGTGGGTGGGTGGGAGGTGGTCCTTTGGATATTTGTTTTTTCCCTTCTTTCCTATTCATAGCTGTGGTTTATTGGGATGGTTGGGGTAGAGGGTGGTGCGGGGGACTTCTGGAAGATGTCACAGATGTCAACCCCTGGTGCGACTGGGAGGGCATCAACAACACAGCAAGCTTCCCAAGATTCTGCAAACCATTTTGGATTCTTACTTCGTTTCATCACTAGGGAGCTCAAGGAGGCCTCCAGGGAATCCCAGGGGAGGCAGCCTGTGGTGCCTTGTGCATTGCCAAAGTGGAACAAACCAGATGTTGACAGCACAGAAGGCTGCATAGACAGAAACAAGCAGTAAAGGAGGTCAGGCATCCAGAATTGGAGGGGAAGTAAGAGATACAGCTGGGCATGGGAACCTCCTCTTCCCAGCGATCGGGACTAGGGAAGCAGGAGGGGTCTTAGATGCGGGGCCAGGCCTGCCCCAGGCAAGGAGTCTCCGGCTGGAGTAGAATAACCATCCCACTTTGCCGAAGACAGAGTGATTTCCTAGGATGGAGGGCTTTCTGTTTAAAAGCCAGAGAATTCCCACAGAGAACTGGGATGAGGGGGTCATCGTGGGTAGCGGGCACAGTTTATCAGAGTTCCTCGAGCATGGACTGTAAGTCTGGCTGACAGGGGTTTGAATCCCAGCTGGGCTGGCTCAGTGACCTTGGACAGGTGACTTCACCCCCCCTTGCCCATACCATGGGAACGGCTAAGGTGCCTCCTTCTCAGGGCTGCAGGAAGAGAAAGATTAATAATGCAAGCAAAGCGTGTAGCCCAGGGCCCAGAGGAGTGGGCACCAACTATATTTTTTATTCTCATCATTCTGAAAAAATGAGATACCAGGGCGCATCTCAATGCCTACCACGCGGGAAGGAAAGAAACAAGCCGAAGGTGTGGGTGCAGCAGAACAGCGGGAAATAGGGAAATCAAAAGGCCACAAATGTCTGGAGCAGATGGGAAAGGTCAGAGGAACCAGAGCAGAGTAGGGGCTGGGAGAGGATGAGGCGGGACCATGTTGGGGAGAGATTCAGGGGTAATATTTCATGCTCGAGGTGATGCTTTACTGTCTCCAGGTGGTCGAGAGCCCGGGGGCTCCCACGTGATGGAGAAGGAATACTCCTTCTGGAAGGAGGAAATGGACCCCCGTGAGCAGCCTACAACCTGGAGGCATCACCTCTCCCACCCTTCTCATTGACCATTCTGGGGAACGCTTACCCCAGTGCCTGATGTTAGATCCCAGGGAACTGACCCGCCAGCAGACTCTTCTGTAGACAAAAACAACCAAGCTGGAAAGAGAGAAGGGGCTGGAGAAATAGCCTGGAGCAGTGAGTATAAGGATGTTTTAAATATAACAATACTTGGGGCGCCTGGGTGGCCCAGTCAGTTAGACGTCTGCCTTTGACTCAGGTCATGATCTCGGGGTCCTGGGATTGAGCCCCATGCTGCAAACCAAAGAGCCTGCTTCTCCCTCTGCCTCTGCCCTCTTCCTCAGGCATGTTCTCTCACTCTGCTCCCTCTCTCTCTCAAATAAATAAATATTATTTAAAAAAAGAAAAAGTAGGGATGTCTGGGTGGTTCAGCGGTTGAGCATCTGCTTTTGGCTCAGGACGTGATCCCGGGGCCCCGGGTTTGAGTCCCACACCAGGTTCCCTGCATGGACCTGCCTCTCCCTTTGCCTGTGTCTCTGCCTCTCTCTGTGTCTCTCATGAATAAATAAATAAAATCTTTAAAAATTAATTAATTAATTAATTAATTAAATGATACTTCATTGGCAGAAATTAAAATAGTACGAAATTATTATCAGTATTTTTTATCTCTTTCCTCTTCCCTTCTCCCTCCTTTTGGACCATTTGTAGAGAGTGAGATCGTTTCTCCAGGATCAGTTCCTGGATCCTACTCTATTCCTCTGTTGAAAGGGCAGAAAGGTGGAGTTGACCCACAGGGAAAGAACAGAGACAGAGACAAGAGTGGAGAGGACAAAAATTACCTGAGCTGTGTGTCAGGGTTTCAGAAATTAAGAGCACGGACGGAGAGAGGATGAGATGTGATCCCAGATGCCAGGGCAGGGTTTTAGACAGAGATTTGAGAGAGGTGCTCATGAAGATTTCTTTTTTAAAGATTTGTTTATTGGGATGCCTGGGTGGCTCAGCGGTTGAGCATCTGCCTTTGGCTCCAGGTATGATCCTGGAGACCCGGATCAAGTCCCACATCAGGCTCCCTGCAGGGAGCCTGCTTCTCCCTCTGCCTGTGTCTCTGCCTCTCACTCCATGTCTCTCATGAATAAATAGATAAAATCTTTTTTAAAAAACCTTAAAAAAAAGATTTGTTTATTTATTTGAAAGAGATAGCAAGAGCAGGAGAAAGGGGAGAGGCAGAGGGAGGGAGAGGATCCTCAAGCAGAATGCCCACTGAGTACGGAACCCAACATGGGGCTCAATCCCAGGACCCTGAGATCGTGACCCGAGCTGAAATCAAGAGCCAGTTGCTTAACTGCCTGAGCCACCCAGGCACCCCAAAGATTTTTAAAAGACCAAGGAAAGAGGGTTTTTTTTCTCTATTAAAATTTCTGGTCTTCCATCCAGAAATTCCCTTAGTGCAATTTCTCTTAATGCACATCTGTGCTGAGACTAGACCACACACACAGACACACAGACACGCACACACACACACACACACACACACACGCACATTCGGATTTATACAGGTTACCCCAAGCGCCGTTAATTAATATTCATGGAATGCCTCCTCGCTTCCAGGCGGTTCAACGCTGAGTGCCCGTTGCAGTAGGTGGATTGCATTGATTGCCCAGTGACAGCCTCCCTGCCTCCAAAACTTTCCAATGTGACTCTGCGGCTTCTCTTGTCAAGGGGTAGAGGCTCTTTCCCCGTAGTCTCAAGGCCTTCACCTGAACTGCCAGTAGAATGCAGTGGATCCAAGCTGATTCAGGCTGCAGGTCTTGGGGCCCTCGCCTCCCCCCTGAACACAGGCAGGCGAGCCCTCTGGAGGCCGAGACCACGTGGAAAGGAAATCCAGAGACCACCTCAGCCATCAGCAAGCCAACCTCTCTGGGAAAAAATGCCACCAAGCAAATACTCAGCTGACCACCAGCATGTGAGGGAGCCCCACTGGGAGGAGGATCTCTGCCCAGCAGACACCCCAGTACCACCACCACCAGCTTTGAAATGGTTTGTTGCCTAGCAATGTCTATCCCATACACTGACAAAGTAAACAGTGTTTTGAATACATGATGCTGCTCCTTGCAACTGGGAATGTGTAATTCTCCTTCTTACAAGAGGTTTCATTGCAGAGAGGAAACAAAAGGAGCTTGCCCAAAGTCACTCATCTGGTAAGTTCCTGAGCCAGAATTGAAAATAGCTTCATTGAATTCAGACCCCATATATGTGCCTCATATCATGCTGCCTCCAATGATGCCAAATCTGCCAAAGCCCAAGGTCATCTCTATACTTCAGGAGAGGTAACAGGACAGGTCTGCTCATCAGCTACTGAAGCCAGACTCCTAATGTCCAGGCCAACCAAACAGGGCCATAACCCAGAAGGAAATGAACACCCCATGAAAGCTGCAGCGGAATATTAAACCTCGTAAAAGACACTCCAATGTTGAGAACCATGAGAGATGTGGGAATCAGCAGAGCTGGAGTTGCCAAAGCGAGATTTATGGAAGATAAACAAAACCCATTTGATCAAATGGAAAATGAAATTGCAGTGCAGTTCCAATAAGAGGTAAACAGACACTCTCCAAAACCTGTTAAATAGGTTGGCAGGAAGTCAGAGGTATCTATATACACATCGCCTCCTTGTTGTAAGTCTTTCTACACGTGCACACACACTCACAATATACACACAGGGTTAGAGGCGGGCGCTCACACGGGCGTCACACTGGTAAACATACTGAGATCCACCTGCTGGCTACACAGCAACACACGCCTGCACTTACTGACACGTCAACCACAAGTCTGTACATGCAGGCACACGTGAGCACACGCACGCGCACACATGCAGAGGCATAAATGATCCTGAGACGTGCAACACCAAGACACACACGAAAGTATACACATGGAGACACATAGATATTCACAGAGAGACATGCACGCCCCCTTGTGCAAGTGCACACGGGTTTACACACCCGTGCAAATAACCCTCACTCTTGCGTGCTTACACACACTCACCGTCATCAACCCCAGGCGGACAGCGAGCAATCCTACCCCTCCTGGGAGTGGATTTTCTCCAACAGGATTTGTCCTCAGAGCTAAACCATTTCACCTGCAGATCCTACCAAGAATCTGCCAGTTGATCCTTCGAACTTGGCAAGGAAGCTCAGCCTTCCCAGGATCCCGGGGCCAGTCCTGCCGCTGGGGTTAAAGAGCCGGGGCCGGGGATCCCTGGGTGGCTCAGTGGTTTAGCGCCTGCCTTTGGCCCAGGGCGAGATCCTGGAGTCCCGGGATCGACTCCCATGTCAGGCTCCCGGCATGGAGCCTGCTTCTCCCTCTGCCTGTGTCTCTGCCTCTCTCTCTCTCTCTCTGTCTATCATAAGTAAATAAATCTTTAAAAAAAAAAAAAAGAGCTGGGGGCCAGCAGCTGGGACTATTTGTGGAGTCGGCACGTGGACTCCCTTTAGGGAAGTAATGTCTGTGCTCCATCCTTAGGCCGACAGCTTTGATATCAGGAAGATCGGATTCGAATCCTGCCTCTTCTGCTTCCTAGCTCCCTGAGCTTGGGGCTGATTACCTAAATACACGGAACTTGAATGTCCTCCCTTGTAAAACGGGATTTGTCAGGATTAAAGGTGATCATGTGTGTAAGTGCTTGACTTAGTATCCGGCACAGAGTAGATGTCAGTCACTGGTGAGAGAGAGGGTATTTTCAAGGCAAGCGCTCCATCCATTTACAGACTTAATCTTGGGTTCTCCTTTTTTCTTTCTTTTCCTTTTTTCTCCAAGCATAACATAAACCCCAGCTTCTTCACATTTATATTCTATCACTTTTTATGCATCATTATTACATATTTTATCCAAAATGATCCTTTTACTTTAAATTTCCCCTAAATCTCTGATATGAGCAAGGGCTAACTTCTGTCCTCAGGCATCATCTTTTGCAGGGAACTATATATCTGGTTATAATGATTATAGCCATTCAGCAAATCAATTTTGTTAAACCCAAATTCTCCTTATAGATGTTTCAAGACCCAGAGCCTTTTGAAGAAGAAGAAGAAGAAGAAGAAGGAGAAGAAGAAGAAGAAGAAGAAGAAGAAGAAGAAGAAGAAGAAGAAGAAGAAGAAGAAGAAGAAGAAGAAATTTAAAAACTGCCATCTCAAAGTCAAAACCCAACTTCGCTCTTAAGAGAAACCCATATTTAAAGGTGGTCCTTGGGGCACCTGGGTGGCTCAGCAGTTGAGCATCTACCTTCGGCCCAGGGCGTTACCCCGGGGTCCTGGGATTGAGTCCTGCATCGGCCTCCCCTCAGGGAGCCTGTTTCTCCCTCTGCCTATGTCTCTGCCTCTCTCTGTGTGTGTCTCTTGTGGATAAATAAATAAAATCTTTAAAAATAAATAAATAAATAAAGGTGGACCTTGAAACAGCCAGGTTTTGAATCTTCATTTTACCACTCATTCTTTCGATGTCACAAGCCATTCTGAGCACCCACTGCGCACTTGGCACTACAATTGGGATCCAGTTCACAAGGATACATAGAGCCAAGTGCAAAAGCAAAGTACATAAAGAACTATAATTCAATGTGGTCAGTGAAATTATGTGCACGATACTAATCTTTTATATGGAAGTAAAGACCAGAAGAAAGAATAATTAATTCTGCAACAGAGAGGTCAAAGGTCCAGGAGCACAGAGCCTGGCACACAGGAGTGCTCAACAAATGTTAGTGGCATCAGTGAGGGTGGGAGGACAGACACAGAGCCAGCTACAGAGTCACCTAACCCACGTCTGACTTTGCAATATCCCAAGGGCAAGGTGGAACCACTGAAGAATGTTTTCATCAGGGGAGAGACATAGTTCAGAAACAAATTTTTTACCTATTCGTTTGTAATTACATGACATGCTAGAGGTGTTAGCAAGTGCTATGGTGGTGATCACTTTACAGTCCGGAAGTGTATCAAATCATTACACTGACCACCTTCAACTTATACTATGGTATGTGCCAACTGTATCTCAAGAAAGGTGGGAGAAATATAAAATAAAATCTTCATTTTCAAGTTCAACTCTAGCTTCCAAATAAGGAACGGATTGGATGTGACCAGGGCTGGAAGCGGGGTCCCGAGGAGGAGACCAATGCGTTCATCTGGGTGAAGATGGTGATGTGGCTTAAGATTGGCCCTGGCAGTGGATGTGGATTTGATGGATCTTGGTGATGGTTTGGATGTGAGTGGAGTGGGGGTGGGGGTGGGAATGCAGGGATGACCCAAGACCACTCTCCTGGGAGGGTGATGTGCCGTTCTCTGGCAAACAGTAGGGCAGAAAAATGAAGTGCTTGATTTGGACTTGGGGTCGAGCCTTCCAAGAAGCAGCCGAGGCGAGATGTTGAGTAGGTTTGGAGTTCAGGAGAGCAGTCGACTGGATAGAGCCCAGGGATCCATCAGCATCCCGGCCGGGGGTCTTTAACCTGGGGTCTCTGGATCCCTGAGTCCGCCTGAGATGTTCTATATGCATGTGCATTTTCCTGGAGGGAAAGTCCAAGTCCTGCATAATTTTCTTAAATGGATCTGTGCCCCCAGAAGTGTTCTAAAACACTAACAGAGACAACCAATGGAGCCATGGGTGTGGGCTCACCGACTCTCACCAGACACCACTTCTGTCAGTGCCCTGATTGTGTACTCCCAGCCTCTCGAACTGTGAGGAAGACATTTCTGTTTGTAAGTCACTCAGGCTGCAGTATTTTGTTATGGCAGCTGGAACACACTGAGGCAAGAACCAAGAGATGGTAGGTGGGTATCATAGATGATGATGATGATGATGATGAAGATTAGATAGATAGGTAAATAGATAGATGATAGATTGGTAGAAATGATAGATGCTAGATAATAGGTGGATATAGATGATAGGTGGAGATAGATGATAGATAGATTGATTGACTGATAGATTGATAGAAATGATAGATGATAATAGATGAATATAGATGATAGGTGGAGATATATATAGATAGATGATAGATAGCTATAGATGATAGATAATAGCTAGGTGGATATAGATGATAGATAGATTCACAGACAGAGAGAGTGACAGAGAAAACAAGACACACAGACAGAGAGATTTCAAGGAATTATCTCAGCAACTGGAGGGACCCAGCAGGGCCGGCCAGCAGGTTGGAAACTCAGGCAGGAGTTCCATGTTATGGTCTTAAAGCAGATTTTTCCCTTTTCCGAAAAAAAAAAAAAATCTCTTTTTGCTCTTAAGGCATTCAACTGATTGGATGAGGCCCCCCACATCCTCAAGGAGAACCACTGGCCCATGAGATGTCAGCACCAGAGATGGAAGAAGCCAGCTTCTTGCTTTGCCTCTCGTTCCCTGACTGTCGGGGACAGTCACTGCCCCCACTGCCAGCATGGCCCGTGGACGTCAAGCCCCAGTTACTGGAAAGGCCCCTCTTTTTCTCATTGGGGAGAGTGAGTCAGGGGTGATGGGAGAGGAGAGGACGCCCCTCCAGGAGCTCCCTGAAAGAGTGAGGTGTGGCACGATTCTTGTCTGCAGTGCCCTGTCTTGGCTTGGGCTGCTGTGACTCAACACCCTGGAGCATGTGGCTGAAGTAACACACACATTCCTTGTAGCCTGGAGGCTGGAAAGCACAAGGCTAAGGGGCCGACAAACTCGGTCCTTGGTGAGAGCTCAGTTCCCTTGCAGCACTCTGCTGGAGTTCCAGCGGAGGGACCGGGCAGGAGGAACTCTATGGGTTGTCTGGTGTCCTCAGCACCGTCACCATGATGACAGGTAAAGGGAACATGCCTGACAGCTCAGTTAGCTCTCCAGGTCCACAGCAAGAGCCCTCAGAAGTCGGTCAATCCACTGGGGAAGAAAGAAAGAAGTCTGGCTTCGAATCAATGGCTCTCCCAATCTTTTCATCGAAGCCTTGAGCTGTCATCGGCTATTGTCTAGAGTTCATGAGTCAGCTTGAAGTGGGCCTTCCCTGGGTTCCCTGGATGGAAAGAATTTGCTGAACTCTGAGGACTGCTTCTGTATGTTTCTCCTCATCCTTGCAACCATGACAGTTGTCACTTACTGAGTATCTGCTGGGCCAGGCTGCACATCAAGGACTTTGCTTGTGTTAGCTCTTCCCATCTTCACGTCAACTCTAGCAGAGAGGTTCTAGTGGCTTCTGGCCCTGCCACTTACCAGATCGAAGGCTTTGGGTCTCTTCGTGCCTCGGTCTTCTCATCTATAAAATGGGAGTAGTAATAGTACCAAACTCACAGACATGCTGTAAAGATTCAGTGAGTAATTCCTGCAAAATGCTTAGAGCAGTGCCTGCCACACGCAACTGCCTGTAAATGTCCCCACCTTACAAGCAAGGTGACTGAGGTTCCCAGGGGTCAAGGAGCCAGGCTGAGGCTCAGAAGTTAGAAACAGCAGAGCTGGGACTTATCCCTGGTGTCTTTGGCTCCAAAACTAAGTTCGTGCCACTGGCAGGAATGGAGGGAGGGAGGGGCCAAGGAAGTGGGGACAGCAGAACCATCACACAGAAAGCCGAGACCAACTGCACCCCACTAGGAGGGCGCTAGCCCAGAGGAGGGGGCCCCATGCCAGAGTCAGGGTGACCAGAAGGGTTGCCAGAGGAGCTCCACATCCCCCAAATAAAGTCCAAACTAGCTTGGCATGAAGGTTCTCCTAGACCTTTCAACCTCACTGGTTCCATCCTCAGCACCCCACACCTTCCAAACACAAACACACACTGAACCTGCATCTCTACCCATAACCCCCAGTCTTTTGAGCTACATATCTGTTTGTGCACACTCTCTATTCCATCAGAAATGCCTTCCTCTTCTCCGTCCCCACCTCCCACCCACCCTCTGCAACTCACCTCGGATGTCCCTTCCTCCAAGAAGCCTTCTGTAACCACCACCCCCAGCTGGGCTTGGCGCCTCTTTGGGGCTTCCATGGCGCTTCCCTCCCTTCCCAGATTGAAATTGCCCTGTGATTACCATTCCAGATTACAATTGTCTGTCTCCTCCGTGGGCCCTGGAACGCCTCCAACACTGAGCTGAGAGGCCAGCCGAAAGTAGGTGCTTGGGAAACGTTTGTAGGTGAGTGAAAGAATGAGTTTTTAAGGGATGGGTGGCCTGTCCAGGTGCCCTACTCTGTGCAAAGAGGTCTCATTGATTCTGTGGCCCCGTAAAGAGTAGGTAATTGTCCCAGAGACATAGGCTGACACAGAGTAGCTTCACTCAGCCACACCCAAAAACAGGATGGGCTGCAGAGTAGGCAAGGAGCTCCCCAAGACTGGGGGAGTCCAGGGGGGAGAAGCTAGGGGGACACTCGTCAGGGAAATCATCATTACTGTCAGAATCACCTAAGTGATGGCTGATGTTCCAGGCTTTCAGTCTGTACTCACTGGACCCTGAATCTTTTGGACAAGCATAAGGAGGATGAGGATGGGGATGACCACCAAACAGCCAAGGGGGACCCCTACATACTGTGCACCGGAGGGGGGGGTCCTTCACCTCAAACGTGATCACCAGCCCTACTTACATATGGAATGCAACTGCTGTGAATGCATACAAACATTGAACAGTCAGGGATGCCTGGGTGGCTCAGTGGTTGAGCATCTCCCTTTGGCTCAGGGCATGATCCCGGGGTCCTGGGATCGAGTCCCACATCAGGGTCCCTGCAGGGAGCCTGCTTCTCCTGTGTCTCTGCCTCTCTCTGTGTGTCTCTCATGAATAAGTAAATAAAATCTTCTTTAAAAAAACTGAACAGTCAGTTCCTGTTGGGGGAGGGAAAGATCACCTCTGTATGCAAGCTTCATTAAACTTCATTTTTTTAATCAAAAAAAAATAAAATAAAATTTAAAAAAATAAAATAGAAAAAAATAAGCCTCATTTTTTGGTGCTGCCTTAGACCATATAGTCCTGGCATTTTCATACTCGTTCTTCCCTTTTATACTTGTCTTTCACAACTGAGTGGCAGACAGCAAGCTGAGCCCAGAGATCTTCCAGCTGAAGTTAAAGATCTGCTGTGCTGGTGGCTTCT
The DNA here is from genome assembly GCF_048164855.1 of Canis lupus baileyi. Classification (NCBI taxonomy): domain Eukaryota; kingdom Metazoa; phylum Chordata; class Mammalia; order Carnivora; family Canidae; genus Canis; species Canis lupus. The sequence continues at coordinate 44,655,999 of NC_132845.1, read as the reverse complement.
GTGATTTTTATCTCTTTTTTTTTTTTCTTCCTCTCTTTCTCTGGCTCAGTTGAATTTAGTTTATGAGATTTGTGCTCCTTTACCAGTAGGATCAGCACTTCTTCTGCTTGGTTTTGTACAGTAATTGCAAAAATGCAATAAAATATTAAAGTCCTTGGCACAAATGCTGCTGCACAGACAAAGGTGGAGACCCTCCTGGAGAGGAAATGTTTGCCAAGAGGCATCATCACACAGATGTCAAAACAGCCTTGCATCAACTGATGTACAAAAACCCAAACTCATGCTGAAGAAGCCACGCGTGTGCCCCCGGAGGACAGTTTGTCCCAAAGATGTATATGCGGGAATCGGAAGGTACCCAGTGTTGTTTCTCTATTATCATGACAGGATGTTGTAGCTCAGAGTAGTCAGGTAACTCACTCAGACTCGCACAGGCAAGGAGCCAGAGAAGCAGAGCTGAGATGTAAATCAAGGTGAGATCCAGCATCTCTGTTTATTAACAACAGATGAAAAAAAAAAAAAAGATGCTTATTGAGCATTTACTGTCTGCTGAATGCTACTATAAGCGCTGCTTGGCTTCGACTCACCACAAGCCCAGGGAAAGTGCTTCCATCTGACAGAGGCAGAGGTTAGATGCCTCACCTGGGTCACTCAGCTACAAGTAGTGGAACCGGGCTTTGACCCGGGAAAGCCTGGCCCCCAAACCTCTTCCTCTCAAGAGGCATCAGGAAGCCAAAATCTCAGAACTGACCTGAGTATAAAGCGTTCCCCCATCTCAGAGTAAGGACTGGGGATGTGGCCAAGAGGACCCCAGGGTCCTGGGGCTGGGTTCATAGCAGGAGCTGCTGCATTCCTGCAGGGAAGCAGCTCCACCAGCAAAACTCGTGTTGGAGAGGCTGACCTTGCCGCACAAGAATATCCAGGCCAAGGCCATAGCTGCTCTTCAAAGGAGCACTGCTCTGAAAAGCCCATTCTGGAAATGGCAGTCCATGCACGTCCCATCCTCACAAGGGGCCATCAGGGCTCGAAGAGCTGAATCAGGGGCTTAATTTAACACTGCAGAAAGCAGTGCTGTGTGGGTCTCTATACGTTCAACTTTAACAGCATTTGTGCTTTGGTCACTAAATCACAAAATGGAAACCACTGGCCTCTCAGGGCAGGAAAGGGAACAAGGGTTTGGAAGTCGGGAGATCTCAGATCAAGTTGAGGCTTTACTACAGACTCTCTGAGTGAACCTGGGGCACATTACTTAACCTCTCTGAGCCTCAGACTTTTCCTTGTCCACTGATGGTGACAAATCAGGGTTTTGCTAAGTTCCTTACGGCCTCCAACATCCAGAGTTCCTATGCCACATGCTGTAGGAAACACATATCATGAACTGGCTTGAGCTTCCCTCTGCATGTTGAGGTTCAGATTTATATGACTGGGGCCCAAATGGGGAAAGAATCCTGGGGGGGGGGGGTCAAGGAAAGAAAAGAAAGAAAGAAAGAAAGAAAGAAAGAAAGAAAGAAAGAAAGAAAGAGAAAGAAAGAAAGAAAGAAAGAAAGAAAGAAAGAAAGAAAGAAAGAAAGAAAGAAAAAAGAAAGAAAGAAAGAAAGAAAGAAAGAAAGAAAGAAAGAAAGAAAGAAAGAAAGAAAGAAAGAAAGAGAGAGAGACAGCGAAAAAGATAGTACCCTCCAGGAGAGTCTAGAGAAGTCCCTAGCTATAGTAGTGACTGGGTGATCAACTCCATGGAATGATCCATGCCAGGTGCTTGCCTGGTAACTATGAATAAGATACCTCTTATTGAGGACCCTGCTGCCTGCTAATTATTTTACTTGCACAAAATCCCTGGGAGGTAGGTATAAAGTAGGCCCATCAGGAAATGAGAAAGGGGCCACTCAATAAGATCATCTCACCAAGAGATGTAGTGCTGTTGGGACTAGATTCCACGTTTGAGGACCTAGAGTCTCCACTCTTTCCACTACTCCTTGTGATTCTCAAGTGATCTTGGTCTGGCACACCGAAGCTTTAGAACAGCTCACGTGGTTAGCATTCATTCAACCGCTCTCCATTGGGTACCTATTGCGGGCCAGGGGCCGTGTGATATTTTAGAGAAACAGCAATGGTGAATTAAGCAAATCAGATCCTTGTGTCCATACTCCAGTGCAGCTCCAGGCAGATACAATCACGGTTTGGCTGTGAATGAAACACTGGCAGGTACACATGGGAATCACTGCCTTCTGTTCCCATAAAAGAAGACCCTTGGTCAGTAGAAGTAGGTGTGTCACAAAACAGAGCAAGGAAGTTGTGCTCCAAGCAACATGCATGGATTCACAGCAAGATGGAAAATATTATTGAATGGGCCAGGGCAACAGGCATGAAGTCATTGCAGGCGTTGAAACACAACCATCTCAAGAGTTCCAGCAAAGTTTAAAGATGGTCTGCAAGAAATTTACCCTCAGCCCTTCACCATGCAGCTCCTGCCAAGTCTAAGATTACACACCATCTCCTCCAGGCAGTCTTCCCCACTGCCCTGGGCCGAGACTCAGCTCTGTGCTCTCAGAGGACACTGTGTTTACCTCGTGGCAGCGCTTGCCACACTAATTTATAATCATCCAGTTACTTGTGTGTCACCTCCACTAGATGAGAGGCCAGTGAACTATAGCTGAGGACCACATCTGTTTTGGTAAAGTTTTATTGAAACACGGCCATGCTTACTCTTACTATTCTTTAAGACTGCTTTGACACTACCACAGCAGAATGAAACGGTGGTGACCAAGACCATGGGGCTCCAAAGCCCCAAAATATGTATTTTCTGGCCCTTTGTAGAAAAAGTTTACTGACCCTTACACTAGACTGTGGGCCCCCTAAGGACAAACTCTGTTCTGTTTGTTGTCTATCAAGGTACAGCCCTCAGCATCTAGTGTCAAGCCTGGAAGACAGAAGAGGGCTAATGAACATTGATGAGTGGGTGGACAGGTGAATGTTGAATGTGCTAAAGAGTTGAGCTGGATGACAATATGACATGCTAGCACAAAAGGGACACCTTCGGCAAGATAGCACCAAACCCTAAGAAACAGTCTGATGGAAGCAGAGTTAGCTCAGAAGCACACACACACACACACACACACACACACACACACACACGGCGTCTCAGCACAGTGAATGGCTGTTGGCTTCTCACTTGCTGGAGATGCCACACAGAGAGAGAGGTTTGCTTAAGGTAACTTCCTGCTATGAGCTTCTATGATTTTTTCCTTGAATGTTTTTTCCCCTCCAATGTTTTGAACAAGAGCAATCAGTTGTTGAATTAGACCCAAATTTCAATAGCTTAGAAATTTGAGTTGAATAATCCAGACTTTTTTTTGAACCTTGGGAGGAAGGAAAAAGGGAAGTAGAGTTGATCCTGTCTGCAAAGGCTGAGCCTGACCTCAGATCCCCAAACTGACCACACCCTTCAAAATTAAACTTTTCCCTGGTTGTCCAGCCAGTAAACTCAAGCTCCTCCTTCAGGAGTCAGTTTGGATATTGCTGAAGTCTCCCCTGATTCACCTCCCTAAACTGTTCCTCCTTCTTCCAAACTTAATAGCACTTTGCCCCTCCCTGTGTTACAATCACTCTTCAGACTTGCTTGCATATCTGTTTATAACATGGGACTATGAGCTACTCAAAGAGTTCATTTTCCTCTACATACCAGGTGTATAGTAGGTTCTTAGCAAATATTTATAGAATGGTTGAAATAATAAATGAATAAGGCGTAGAGGAAAATAGGAAGTGGTTCAGCCAAATGAATGAATGCATGAATGGATGGACCAGTGAGTAAGTGAATGCGTGAGTGGAGAAACAAAGGATAGGTGGATGGATGGATGGATGGATGGATGGATGGATGGATGGACAGATTAAAGAGTAGGTGGGTGGATGGATGGATAGATGGATAGATGGATGGATGGACGGACGGACAGATTGGATTGGGTTGGGTGAGGTTAGAATAGGATGGTTGGTTTGGGTTGGATTGGTTTGGTTGGGTTGGGATGGATTGGTTGTGTTGGGTTGACATGACCAGATTGAATTTATGAAGGAAGTGAATGAAACCTTCAGGACCCTCCATAGCTGGTATCCTACAGAGGACTGTCCCACACATCTAGCCCACTCCTACATCCTCCTGGCTCCTTTCACACAGATTTAATGTTTCCAAGCTCTAGAGAATTTCTTCCTAGCCCTCTCACTGTATCTCTTCATCATTTCCTCGTTCCTCTTCTCTAGGAGCTGCCCCAGCTCCCCCTGATTCACCAAGTCAGTTTTGCCCACAGATCTAGAAAGCAAAGGAGACTTTTCTCATGGGAAGCAAGCATATGGCTAGCTTCCAGCACCCCAAGAGGACTGGAGGGGGGCCACCTGCTACCCATGATGGATCTAATTAGAGCAGATGCTTTTTTCTGTGACTTACAGAGCTTTGTTCTCTTTTCCCACCTCTTCCCCTGGAGCAAAACACTAGAGCCATGACAGAAAATGAGCTCTCTCAGGGACAAGGTTGTAGGTGTCTACTTCGGAAACTCCTTCCCTGTCCTCTAGTGACCTTCAGTTCCAGACTCAGTTGATCCAAAGAGGCAGCTCCTTCTTCAGGAGCAACTTGGGGGATCATGGACTGGAAACCTCTGTTCTGGGTTGGGAGCACCAATTGAAAGATGGGAAGACTGAGGACCACAGAAGGAAAGTGACTTTACCAGAGTCACCTTGTAAATCAGTGGGAACTGGGAGCTGAAGTCAATATGCTTTGCCACTACCCTGCCTTACTGTGTCAAGTTTTGCATGATTCTCTTAGCAACCCCTGGATGAAATTCGACAATGTATCCAAGGGAGGTGTCCCATTTCAAGCTCATTTGGCATTCAGCATCAGTTAGAGCTGATTAGAGTTCTGATTATGCTGCAGAATCATTTTTATTTCCAAGCTTTAGTAATTTAGTATTGGATGGTATTAGTCAATAGGGACCTAAAAGAAATCGTGAGCAAATCATAATAGAAAGAGAAGTTCTCTCTCACACATATATGCATGCAAACACACACATACACACATACATCTTTCTTTCATTAGCTTTAATTAGGTTGACCCAGATTGATCTGGAAAAAATTTCCAGCCCCAGAATGAATTTCTCTTTTATGATTGTGAAAATCATGAGATTTTTCAGAGAATGAAACACCCAAAGATCAATCGAGCAAAGCGGTAGCTTGGGGGCTCCTCCAGCAACAGCAGGTAGACAAGAGACCTTGATCAAAATCCAAGACAACAGCCAAAAACAGTATTGTCAAGACAAACAAACATGCAGTCTGGATCCTATTTTTGCCCCTCTCTAGCTGTGTTACCTTGGGCCACTTACTCAGCTTCCCTGAGCCTCTACTTCCAACCTTGCACACATGTGCCATCTCAGCATTCATTCTTTGCTAAGGATCCAGGAGATTTTTCCAAAATACAAATCAATCCAGGCACCTGATTCAACATCTTGCCAATATCGATAAAGAATAAAACCCAATCCATAAAGCATCCAACAAGGACCTCCACAACCTGACTTCTGCCTAATATGGCTGCATGTTAGGATTGTGTTCAGCTCCATATAACAGAAATTTAAATATATTTGCATTACCAAAAGGGGAGAGATTTTTCTCACATGACAAGAAGTCCAAGAGTGGCCCAGAGAAGTTCCAGAATGCCCATGGAGACCCAGGCTCCTTCTATCATCCTGCTCTGCCATCCTCATGGTCACAAGATGGTGACTTCAACTCTAGGCTTTGTGTCTAAGTTCCAGGCAGGAAGAAAGGAAAGAACCAAAAGAGAAAAAGCGCATGCCAGTTGGGTCTGTCCCTTTCCATCAGGACATGGATAACTTTTCCTTAGATTGTTACAAGTCAAAAAAAAAAAAAAAGATTGTTACAAGTCATTGGCCAGAACCCTACCATAGCACCAGTAGTAGCCCCAAGGGAGCCTGGGAAAATGGGCATGTTGCCTCCTGAACAAAGTCCTAGCTGTGCCTATTTATAAATTAATAGAAAGATCCTTATCTTTCCTGATAAGGAAGAAAGGCCCTTACTGATAAGGGCCACCAGCAGCCCCTGCCACTTGGCTGCCATTCTCACTCATAGTGTGCCCATGGGAGGTAGAATTAGTAGATGGGCCCCATGACCTCTGACCCATGATGCTCACATCCCATGTAGCCTCCTCCCTTTGAGGATGGGCAGGACTTGCTTTGGCCAATAGTGCAAGAGGGCAACAGTGAAGAGATTTTGCAACCGTGATTAAGGTCCCAAACCAGTTGATGTAGATGGAGCTCGTCACCAGCTAGATCTTCTTGGGTGGGCCTGGCTTGATGAGATGAAAGCCCTTAAAAGAAGGGCTGGGTCTCTGCTCCCTGCTGGCTCGATGAGGTGGACAGTCGTGTTGAGGAAGCCCAAATGGCAAAGGGCTGCAGGGGGCTCTAGAACTTCAAACTCTAAAACCTGAGAGCTGCCTCCAGCCAGCAGCCAGCAACAAGCCAGGGCCTTCGGTCACGCATCCATAAGGAAACAGGCTCTGCCAACAACCTAAATGAGGTTGGAAGAGGATCCTTCCCCAGTTGAGCCTTGTGATGAAAATGCCATCTGGCTGACACCCCGACAGCAGCCTTGTGGGACCCTGAGCAGAGGACCCAGCTGAGCCCTGGTCAGATCTGTGACCTGTTGGCCCTCAACGAGATGGTGAGTGTGTGGGGTTTTGAGCCAAGATTGTGGTAATGTTAGGAAGCAACAGAGAGTGAACACAGTACCAGACATGCAGGTCTTGTTTCACCACTTGGCTGTAAGCACGGTGGTCCTCCCCCTTATCTGTGGGGGGTGAGTCCCAAGACCCGCCAATGGATGCCCGAAACCATGCAGAGCACCAAACCCTGCACATGCTATGTTTTTTTCCTATACATACATATGTGCAACAAAGTCTAATTTATAAATAGGCACAGTAAGAGATTAACAACAATTACTAATAATAAAATGGGACAGTTAGAACGCTGTAGTGCGGTACAGTGAATGTGGTCTCTCTCTCTCTCTCTCTCTCTCTCTCTCTCTCTCTCAAAATAGCTGGCTGTCCCATGCTCACCCTGCTTCTTGTGACCATGTGACATGACACGGTGCAAGCAAGGGGGGTGACATAACCCTCTGATGTAGCATTAGGCCACCACGGACCTTCTGACAACAACCAGGACGGGGATCGCCTGCTTCCAGGCCTCGGTTGACTGTGGGCCACCGAAACTGCAGAAAGAAGAATTGCAGAGAAGGGTGGAGGCCTTCCCACCTCAGGGCCCGTACTGCCATCCCCTCCCCTCCCTTCACCCCTCTCTGCCAGGAGTGATCCTTCTCCTCCCCGTCCTCCTTCCACCTCCAGCTCACAGAGATGTCCTTCTCTCCCACCCCTCACAACCACCATGTAAAACTACCCTGTGGGGGCACCTGGGTGGCTCAGCGGTGGAGCGTCTGCCTTTGGCTCAGGTCATGATCCCAGGGTCCTGGGATCCCCCTGCAGGGAGCCTGCTTCTCCCTCTGCCTGTGTCTCTGCCTCTCTCTCTGTCTTTCATGAATAAATAAATAAATATTTAAAAAAATAAAACTACCCTGTGACTTCTTTACTTCCTGAGACTCTAGCTCCTCCACTAGAACTCCAAGAGAAAAGGCACTTTGCCTGTTCATCCTTCCTCCACTGCACATAGAACAATGCAGGGGCACAATAAGCTCAGCACAATAAGCTCAATAATAAAATAATAATGATAATAATAATAATTCCTCTCTGTGTATATACCCAGACTCCTCATGGAGTTCTGAGGCTGCTTGGAAACAGGATTCCCCAACCCACTTCAGCATAACACACTCAAGAATGTTCCAGGAAAAAAAAAAAAAGAATGTTCCAGGAAAGGAGCAGAGGATGCTCCTGGCCCCACAGCCTCCTCCACTACCCAGTGTCTACCTGTAGGGTTGTCCAGACCCACCGCCGTATCGTATTTCCCTCCCTGGCGCATTGTTAGAGTCAGTGTTTAACTCTAAATTGTTGTCTCACAAGAACTAGCAGAGAATCTTTCGGCTAATCTCCAGCGTAAATAGAAGACTCTCCTAGAAATATAAATATGGTTTCCTTGTTCATGGCTGGCCACCTTCTCCCTGTGTCCCCATGTGGCAGAGGGAGGTAGGGAGGCCTGGGGGCCCTCGTGCACAGGGACACTAACCCCTCCCAAGGCCAAGGTCCTCACATCAGCACATTAGGGATAAAGCTTCAAAACAAGAACTTTTCAGGGAGGGACACGTGAGTGGTTCAGTGGTTAAGCGTCTGCCCTGGGCCCAGGGTGTGACCCTGGGGTCCTGGGATCGAGTCCCTCATCAGGCTCCCTGCAGGGAGCCTGCTTCTCCCTCTGCCTGTGTCTCTGCCTCTCTGTGTGTGTCTCTCATGAATAAATAAGTAAAATCCTTTAAAAAAAAATCAAAACCAAAAATAAAAAGGTAACACAGACAAACACAAAAAGATGAAAGGTAAAGGGATGGAGAAAGCCACATCAGGCAAACGCCAGAAGATAAAGGTAGAGTAGCCATATAGGTATTAGATAAAAGGGTTCCTAAGTCAGAAAAAAAAAAAAAAAAAAACGATTCGGGGTAGAGAGAGGGACCAGAGAATGATGAGCCTTCGCTTCACCAGGAAGATACAGTCCTAAGAGAATGGGCACCTGAGAAATTACCTTTGTAGTAAGTATTACAGGTGTTTCTCTACCTTTGCTGTGTCCACAGCCGGAGAAAAGGATCCACGGACCAGCAGCCCGTCCTCAGCTCTGCAGGCCCCTGAAGGAGGAGCTGGATCAGAGCTGCTTCCCACACCTCCCGCGAGAGGCCTGGCGTGTTGGGGTGAGCTCTCCCTTTACACGGCAGGGCACGAACACGAGAAGCATCAAGGAGCCGATCGCACTGAGAAAGCAGAGGTCCTGACCTTGCCAAACCCAACATGTCTCGAATCTTTTTCTTAGCACCTTAAGATCTAGAGAATGTGGGCAAATAGCAATCCTTCCGTTTCAAAGACGAAGAAAGAGAAAGTGCAGGGAGGCCGTGGGGCCGGCCCTAAGTCACACGAATCGTGTATCTGTGTGTGCACGTAATCGTTAATATTCACACAGTGACCCAAGAGAGATTTGTGAAAACAAATGAATCTAAATGTTAAGACAGCAAATGTCCCCCTGAATGAAGAAAAAAAAGAAACTCTATCAAACAGTCCCACTAAATTAAAAAATGCACTCCAGTAGGTCTGCTTCCCCCCCCATCCCGCCCCCAGACGAAGGGCCGGCAAACAAGCAAGCTGTAACCCGGTGTGCTCCGCATTGAAATGTCAGAGAGCTGCTGACTCCGGTAATTCATCACTGAATTGAAAGCATTACATATGGGAAGAGCAAAAATCTAATTCCAGCTCATTTCAATAAGAATTGATCTAAGAGTTCATTACATAAAGTAATTTTTACCAGCACAACTCCAAACAGCGTGCTTCAGAGAGGATTAGAATCTCTCCCGATAGGGAGACAGAACGTAAAGACTGCTAACTCTGGGAAACGAACTAGGGGTGGTGGAAGGGGAGAAGGGCGGGGGGTGGGAGTGAATGGGTGACGGGCACTGGGGGTTATTCTGTATGTTAGTAAATTGAACACCAATAAAAAATAAATTAAAAAAAAAAAGAATCTCTCCCAATAGCTGCAACTGATAAGGGGAAATTTGCATACAAATAGTGGCCTCGGCTAAGTTGCAGATCCCTTGTGTTCAGCTTAACGGGTTTGGGTGGGTTTTTTGTTGTTGTTGTTTTTTTCCTAATGTTGGCTCGGTGTTGGAGATGAAGGTTAGAGAGGTCTGGGAAAGTGGAGTCATTTTTAAAAGGGATCTCAAGGGACCCCTCGGCAGCTCAGAGGTTGAGCGTCTGCCTTCAGCCCAGGGTGTGATCCTGGGGGGTCCCGGGATCAAGTCCCACATCGGGCTCCCTGCATGGAGCCTGCTTCTCCTTCTGCCTCTCTCTCACTCTCTCTCTCTCTGTATCTCTAATGAGTAAATAAATATAATATTTAAAAAAAAAAAACAGGGACAGCCCCGGTGGCACAGCAGTTTAGCGCCGCCTACAGCCCAGGGCATGATCCTGGAGACCCCGGATCGAGTCCCGCGTCGGGCTCCCTGCGTGGAGCCTGCTTCTCTCTCTGCCTGTGTCTCTGCCTCTCTCTCTCTCTCTCTCTCTCTCTCTCTGAATGAATAAATAAATAAACAGGGTCTCAAATCTAGATTTATTTGTGTCTAAGAGCCGTGTGACCTGACTCCTCCAGTTTTGCTTCTTGGAGCTTCTGTTCCATGAGAGTATCTGTGGGATAACTTGATAAGGAATTGGATGTAAAGCACTTAGCACAGGTTGACGTTCTTGATGAAAGGTAGCTTTGAGCAAGCTCTCCAAACCCTGGCTGGTTACTCTGAGATATCAAGATGGTATCCACCTGGCCAGGTGTCCTTAACAATCAAAAGAGTCAATACGGGTGGAATGTGGCCTTGGGGGTGGGCTCGCGTGAAGGCCTCCAAGATCGGGATCCCGGGCGTCTGCACTGGGGTTCCAGCAGCTGGACCCAGGCACCCAAATCCGCAGGAACAAGAAAATAATCCTTCCATCTCCTACTAAATACGCTTTCTGGACTCAATGAACAGGTGTCTGGCCAAATTCAGAAGTCCCCAACCTTGGCTGTTCACTGGGATCATCGGAAGTGGGGATGCAGTTCTTAAAAAAGAATATAGCAATGCCCCCAAAACCAACTAAAACAGAACCCCTGGGTATTTTTATAAGCTCCCAGATGTCAGCATTTTTATAAGCTCCTGGGTGATTCCAATGAACGGACAAAGTTACAGACATCCGGAGCTAACGGCTGATAGAGAAACGAAGTTGGAGGGAGCAAAATTGTGTGGATGGCTTTTCCCTACACGGGTGACCCCAAAAAGCCTGCTAACAGCTTGAAGGGTAATGTAAACAAGAGATAAAGGAGCCAGAGTTTTTCCCCAAAACCACTTTCCAATAGCAAGGGAATAAGGAGCTCTGCAGAGGTGGATTTCTAGTTAGCACAGAGAAACTCAGAAAACTCACTCTTTTCAGATCACAAATAAATAAATAAATAGATAAAAATAATAATAAAAAAATTTTTTTTAAAAATGGTCAGCAGCATAGAGCACCCGTCCAATAAGAACTCCCTTCCCGGGATCCCTGGGTGGCGCAGTGGTTTAGCGCCTGCCTTTGGCCCAGGGCGCGATCCTGGAGACCCGGGATCGAATCCCACATCAGGCTCCCGGTGCATGGAGCCTGCTTCTCCCTCTGCCTGTGTCTCTGCCTCTCTCTCTCTCTGTGACTATCATAAATAAATAAAAATTAAAAAAAAAAAAAAAAGAACTCCCTTCCCTGACTTTTGTCCTTTGAGACCAGTCACATTCTGACTTTGGGGGCCGCCCCTCGTTCCATGCTCCTGGGCTCAGGTGGGAAGAGGGCACGGGATGTTGTATGAGGCAGGCTGGGAGGGTTTGGACCTCAAAGGGCCTCTAAGGTTTGAGGGCAATGTGGAACCTAGGAATATTTTAAGCTGAAGAGGCATCTAGACAACTGGCGTTTCTGGAAGCACATAGATAAACCAGATAAAGAATGAACTGGATGGGCATGGCCGGAGGCAGGGAGGGCAGGTCGGAGCTAATGGGTGCAGCCAAGGCCAGGCATTTCCAGGGCCATGGTCCTCCCTGCTAGCGGTTCTGATGCAGTGGCTCTGAGTAGGACCTGCGTACCTGCATTTCTACACGTGCCCAGGTGGCACCGATCGGCTGCTCTGAGAACTTCTGAGAACCCCTGTGAAGGTGACAGTGAGGTTGGAAGTGAAGGGACAAGATCTGAAAAGCAGCTTTGTGGTGCCAGGATGGTGGCTGTGGCCACACCGTGAAATCACCCGGAGACACGGGGCCCCACCTCACCCCCCTGCATGATCCACTTGGTCTGGGGTAGGGCTCAGACATGAGCTTGCGAAAGCCCCCAAGTGATGCTAGGGTGAAACCAGAAGCGAGAGCCAATCTTCGCCGCTCCGAGTGTGGGCCGGCGCACCATCCGGATCGCGCTAGAAAACGCAGAGCCTTGGGCTCCGTCCCAGACCTAGAGCATCCGCGTCTGCATGCTGACAAGATCTTGGGCGATTCTCATGCATGTGAAAGCTTGAGACGCACTGACAAGTAGCATCTGGCCTAAAAGAAGATTCAAGAAGCATCTGGAAGCAGGGGGGAGACGGAGTCCAGACCCCAGGGCGATGACTCAGAAACAGATCCAGGGGAGGAGAGAGAGATTCATTTGTTTATTCAAATGGACTATAAGGCCCCACCGTGTGACCGTGACCCTCACAGTGTGACCTGACACTCATGTGCCCAGCACTGGGCTAAGTGCTACAGGATCAGGGGCCAGGCCGTGGCCTCAGACCATCAAAACACTGCGATAATGAAACAGGAGGCCTTGAGCTGTCACATTAAAGCTCTTGAGATGCCTCTGATCAGCAGCGGGGGCCAGGAACTCGTGAGCACCCTAGGAGCAAGGACACCGTCCCTGCACACGACACACCAGGCACACAGTAGGCTCTCCGTCACCGCACTCAAGGAAGGCCCAGGGCAGCTGCTCTGGAGCCAGACTTCCGAGGCTGGGCAGGGTCACTACCGTCAGAAATGGGAGAGGGCTCGGGGGTGTCAAAGGCCAGAGCGTGCCCAGGGCCAAGAGAGGAAGCATTTCAGGCTCTGGAGGACGTGGAAGCCTCCGCAGTCGATCCATGAATGAACGAAGAGGCCAGCCGTGGGCCAGGAGCTGCATGCGCCCACGCGAGCCAGCCTCCTGATCTGGAGCCAGAGGGGAAAGAGGCTGAACGAAAGGCACAGGGGTGGATCGGGGGTCACGAGCAGGCCCTGGGAGGCCCTCACTCCCGAACAAAGGGGAGCCGACTTGAAACAGCAGCAGCAAGCGGGTGCAGGACTTTGGACAGCAGAGGGAAGGGCTCAGGGGCTTGGGGGACCGGTGATCAGGAGATGTGGGGGCAGGGTAGAGACAGGCAGGGCCAGGTAGATGTGGTGAGAGTCCCCAGAGAGTTGGAGGGCGGGGAAGCAGAGCGAGGGGGTCACACAGGAGGGAGCCGCTCTGGCTGCAGATCTGCAGGGCTGAGGGGCAGGAGGGGCAAGGGTGGGGTGGCGGTGGTGGGGGGACTCAAAGACAAAGCCTGTTCCTGGTCCCAGGGTCACAGGGATGATGGGGATGGCTGTGGCCAGGCCTGGCACAGGGAGCCAGCAGGATCTGAGAGCCCCAGGGAGTGTGGAGCAGAGCCGGGGCCCAGGGCAGCATGTCACCCCCCTGCCCCCCAGCCCCCGCCACACCCAAGCACCCAGGCAGCTGCAGAAAAGCAGGAGGAAAGGTTCTAAGGCAGGGCTTGCATGGGGGCCACAGTTCCGCTGGATGCGAATCTGCAGGACTGGAGGGGGGCGCGAAGGTCCAGAAGGTGCCTCGGGGCTGTGTCCTCCAACTCCAGGGCACCACGAAGCCCCCGGGGTGCTGTGAAGGGAGAGTGCGGCTGGGTGGGCTTGGGGTGGGCACCAAGACCCCGCGTTTCTAAGGGCGCAGCTGTGTTGCCTGCTGCAGGCCCAGGACTAGGCTTTGAGCATCACGGCCTTGGGGATCGTCCCCACCTCCCCCTCTTGCCTCCCTAACAAGGGCTGTACGAGGCGATCCACTGGGTTACTATTTGTGGGGTGGCCATTATACCAGCCCCAGGGGACGCGGAGGAAACATGAAAGTCGCTCAGATTGGAGTCCCCGTGTTGGGGCAGGCACCGTCCTGTTCTTGTCGTGACTCATTCACTCCTCGCTGCGGCCCAGGAGCTGGGTTCCACCAGCGTCCCGATCCCCACGCGACCTGCGGACCTAAGCACAGGGCAGCCACACTCCTGAGACGAAACTCCATCCCTGAGGCCCACAGGGGGAAGCGACGGGCCACCCCGGGCAGGACCGCAAGCCCCAAATTGGTGCATCCCCCATCCTCACCCCCACCCCCAGGCTAGGCCACCTCTCCTGGAAAATTTCCTACCTCTGCTATGAGGTTGGACCCGAGGCATAAGGAACCTGCTAGATCGGGCGGCTGGGGGGAGTGCCCTGCTGCAGGGCCACCTGGGCGCTGGGACCCGTCCCCGGCGGTGCTTCGGGGGCGCCAGGGCAGCCCTTAGAAGACACGCTTCCGCAGAGCCCCTGCAAGGCCCCCCAAATAAAAGGGAGACCATTTCATGGAGGATTTTGTGGCGGGTGCGTCTTCTCTGGGCATCCTTTGCAGGAGCGGCTCTGGGCCCCGGTCCTCTGGTCCCCGCCGCGCGCTGCGATGCTGCCACCCAGTGGCGATGGGGTTGGGGGGGCCTGCGGCTGCGGAAGTGAGGCCTCCAAACCCTGAAGAGGCGAGGGGAGGCGGCATCCTGCGAACAACCCAGTCTGGGCGGTGGCTGTTTTTAGCTGGGTCTCTCCTTCTGTGCCACTTTCATCATGGAAACCGGCTCTCCAGACCCAAAAAAAGCCGCGACGTGCTCTGCAAAAGCTGTTCGAGGGCCAATTTTAGCTGCATTTCTTGGAATTTGGGCTCCCAGGAGGGAGGAGGGATGCGTGGTTCCCAGGAAGTTGGGCAGCTTTTAGAACCCGGAGGCTGGTTCTGGCCTCGAAGGTGTGAGATGGTGGATCCCTTGGGTTCCAGCCTCGGTGCCCGGCCCTGCAAAGGAAAGTGTATCTGGGGGGCTTGGGGAGGGGTGGCAGCTACTGTGTCCTGGGAGCTTTACCATGTGCTACTGAGAGCTCTCTTTCCCTGGCCCATCTCCCTGATGCCTCGAACCCTAAGAGGAAACACAGAATTACACCCCTTTTACAGCTGGGGAAACCAAGGTGTGGGAAAGTTCAATGACTTAGCCAAGGTCATGGAGCTGGTATCTGACAGAGCCAGGATTTGAATTCCAGACTCCGGGTATTAACTGAGAACCCCAACAAAGCAATGGATCAAGACTTGAAAGTCCTGAGTTCGTCCACTCTCTGCCGTCAACTCACTGTGTGACCCTGGGCAAGTCGCTTAACTTCTCTGGGTCTCAGTTTCCTCTACAAAATAGGTGTGGTATTCACAGGTTCTGCTTCTCATGGGATGCAAAGATAAATCTGACATCCTTTGAGCCAGTGGTTCCATTCTCTGGCCTGGGGGCCACCCAGACCCTCAGATTCTTCTACAGATTCCAGGAGATCGGTGGAGATAAACTCAGGACTCCCGCATGGGAAAGAGCCCCTAAAATGGGCACCGCCTTTGTTTAGTTCCTAGGAATCCAGACAACAAATCAGTCCAGCCTCTCTGTTTCTGGGGTTCCTATTCCTGCTCTGCTCCCCTACTCATCTTTGGGGCCTGGTTCTCCCCCGCCAAACGGGGTTTGACTCTGGCGCTGACTTGTAGAGTTGTGCCAGGATTTAAACTGCATGCTAGAAAGTAAATCTTGCAGGCAGGTGCGAGCACTAGAATAACCATCTCATCCCAATTTGTCCAGGACTTCGCCCGCTTTAACCTTGATGTTCGGTGTCCCAAGAAACCCCTCAGTTCTAGGGGAACCGAGCAGACTGGTCAGCCTACAGGACACACAGCCTGAGCCCCGACCACAGACTCGATGTCCCCATTCTGTGGGGGCGTTGACACCCCTCATGGATGTTTCCATGGCTGGAAATGATCTAACTGTGTGTCTGCCTCCCCCAGGAGCCCCTGGCCGGTGATCAACAAACCTCAGCGAGTGAAGACATGGCCATCTCTGTGACGGGCCCTCGTGCTGGGCCCTGGGAGTGCAGAAGTGGACAAAAGAGCAGAGCCCGGCCCAGGTGGTCAGGTACAACCTGCTACATTATGGGCTGTGATGGGATAAGCATGGGAACGGGGGTGGAGGGGACCACAGAAGGACCCTCAGCCGGCTTGAGAGGACAGGTGTCGGAGAAGCCTTCAAGAGGATCTGACCTGAGCCGGGCCCACAGAGCTGAATTAATCAGGTAAGGAAGGGGAGAAGGGAAGAGAGAGGTTTTGTTGGCCTGACCCCAAACCAGAATGCACAGTCGCTCAAATCCCAGAAACGTCCCACGCCTCCCCGGCTCGCTCCCCATCCCCACACAACCTAGGCCCTACTCACTTGATAACACAAACCGGGACGTTACATTTAGTCGACAGCTCCTTGTTCCCCAAGGTCCAGGTTCATGGCTAAGATTTTAGATAGGGCATGGGAGGACTCTCAGCAACCCCCCAGCCCTGCCTCGAACGTTCTAAATTATTGGCTTACTACATGGGTGGAATGACCGGCTCGTCTTTCCCAGCTTTTACCTCATTTATAGGTGGCTGTCATCCAGCCGGGATCTCGGAGTCGTGACCCAGTGGTTCTCACCTGGGGTCAGGTGGTCTTCCGGGGAATATTTGGCAACGTCTGGAGACCTTTTTGGTCCTGCGGCTGGTATGGGGGGTTGCTCCTGGCATCCGGTGGATGCTAGGCATCCGCAGAGCACAGGCCCAAACATCGGTGCTGCCAGAGGTGAAACCCCCGCCCTGGCTGGCTGCCGAGGTCACTAAAGGAAGCCACTGGGCAGCCGTTGAACTATTTGTTCAATGGCCTCCTGGACAGAGATTGAGGGGGACAGGGTTGGATCTGAAGTGGGGTTTTTTCCCTAAGATTTTATGTATTTATTCATGAGAGACACTGAAAGAGAGGCAGAGACACAGGCCGAGGGAGAAGCAGCTCCCTGAGGGGAGCCCGATGCGGGACTCGATCCCAGGACCCCAGGATCACACCCTGGGCCGAAGGCAGACGCTCCACCGCTGAGCCCCCCACGTGCCCCAGGTCTCAATTTTTCTGTTCGATTTTATTTCCACTTGAAATAAAATTTTCTGTGAAGTTTTCTGTGGATTTTATTTCCACATTCGTCTTCCATGTGACTTTTAATATTTATCCTGGTCACTGACCCTCAACGCTGACCCCATCCAGGCCTGCCAGAGAAAGATTGGGGGTGTCTCAGCCCTTGCCCGCTCCCCCATTCATACTGCACACGCTGGCTGAGCACCTGGGGTGTGCCGTCCCCGGGCGAGGCGCTGGGCATACCGTGGTGACTCGGGCACAGCCTCTGCGCCCCAGGAGCATGCAGTCTCCTGGGTAAGGCAAGCTTTGGTCCCCCCGTGACTGGCAATCCATGCAAACAGCATCACCAGTGGCACCACTCCAGGGGAGCCACCTCCCACCTTGTACTCCGTGATGGGCACCCCACCTCCCAAGGCCTAGCTCCATAGCAGGTGTAGGTCACCCCCCTGACACTGACCGCAAGGCGGCCCCATGAAACGCCAGCACACAGCACGTGATCAACGTCACTTTAGCATGCGTAGCTCATCATCGAGGGCTTACTTGGTGCTGGGGACCTTACCTGGAGGATCTTGTTTTGCCCTCACACCGCCCAGGGGAGGAGATGTCAGTCTAAGCATCTGCAAATTGCAGATAAGGAGGGTGAGGCTCCGTAGTGGAACGATTTACTCAGAGCTGCCCCACTCAGAGGTGGCAAAGCAAGCATTAAACCCATGGAGGCTGCTTCCAGAAACCATATGCTTAACAGCTCCCCTGTCAGCTGAGAAGAAAACTTCAAAAGCCCAGGGAGGAATGGGCTTGGGGAACTGCCTGAGACAGAAAGTTTCTGGCAGAGAATAAAGAGAAGGGCTCTGAAAGCATGAGGTGTCAGTCTGAGCAGCGTGACCTGACACAGGACACCTAGGAAGGCACAGTGGTTTCCTCTCGTGGTCAACCCCCACCCGGGGCTATAGCATAGGAGGCGCGCTGCAGAGGGGCTTGAAGGAATTGGTCTGCTTTGGGGGTGGGACTGAGCCCACAGGGACACACACGTACACACAACCCCATACACTCAGAGGTACCTGGACACACGTATACACACTTGCACACATACATACAAGGAGACACATAAGGCTCCCTACACAGGCCGCTGAGGACAAGAGAACCTCCAATCACATCACCTGGAATGATGATTCCACACACTTTTTTTTTTTTTTAGTTTTATTTATTTATTCATGAGAGACACAGAGAGAGAGAGAGACGCACAGGCAGAGGGAGAAGCAGGCTCCCTGCAGGGAGCCCTATGCGGGACTAGATCTCAGGACCCCGGGATCACGACCTGAGCTGCAGACGGTCAACCACTGAGCCGCCCAGTTGTCCTTCCACACACTTTTTGGACTATTTCCCCCTACAAAGAGGTCTCCCGAGTTAAAAACAAAAAACAAGTGTTTAATACCGGCTCTTAGCACCTGCAGTGCTGGCACCGGCTTCCCATATCACCATGGAAACCATGCCACCCGGCACTTGCCGTTCAAAAACTTTTGTGGCGTTCAAAAACATTCATGTGTGTCCAAATGACATTGATCCGTTCCAGGTAGGTGACCCTAATTTTGCACATGGTTCCAAGGACTCCTGGAAGGCAGGATGCTGAATGACTTCGCCGGCCGCAGGGTGAGTCACCAGGAGAAGGCAGTCTTGTCAGTCCATGTGGCTTCAGATTCCCGTTTTTAATGCCACAGGCAGCCCTGCCCATGGAGGAAGAAAAGGTGCCCCCAAAGGAAACAGTCACCTTGTAGCTTTACAATAAGTGCCTTGCTCGAATTTCTCACCAAAAGTCTGCAAAAACGTAGAATGGACTGCTATTTTATTTTATTATGTTCTTGATTTCAGCAGCATTTCATGTTCTAAAACGGGCCTTAAGAACAAACTCTTGCTTTATAGCATGGTGCTTTTGGGAAAGAGGGGTGCTCAGAGGCTCAGAGAAGCTAAGTAAGCAGCCTAAGGTCACACAGGGGACTCAGGATTTGAATCCAAGCCTGATCCCAAAGCCTTTGGCTTGCCTTTTTTTTTTTTTTTCTTCTCCCCTGACTTCCTACGGCAGGTTGCCCTCACTCCATAACTCCCCTTCCTCTGAGTGGGTGGTTGATGTTTTAAATCTCATGGAGGACTCTTGTCTCTTTCTTTACGTCCTTGAGATGCCCCCAGCCCAACTCTGCACTTCACTCTTCCAAGCTACTTGCACTCATGCTCTGTGTGTTCGTCTCCTAGAGCTGCCACAACAGAGCACCACGAACCAGATGATCTAAACAAGAGAAATGATCTGGGGGCCAGAGCCTAGGATCAAGGTGCCTGCAGGGTCAGTTCCCTCTGCGGGCTGCGAGGACAAACCTGTTCCCGGCTTCTCTCCCAGCTTCTGGTGGTTTGTGGGCCATCCTGGTGTTCCTTGGCTTGTAGGGGGTTAACCCAGCTCTCCGCCTCTGTCTTCCCACAGCTATGACCAGGGTCCCAAGGTACTTGGCAGCTGGCAAGGGACTTCTTGGGGCCCCAATCCAAAAGAGTTCTCAGGGAAGACCTCGCAGGAAGGGTCCTAGCTGGCTGCAAAGAGAAGGCCCCGGGTGCCTGGGGAGCTCAGTCTGTTGAGCATCTGCCTTTGGCCCGGGTTGTGATCCAAGTGTCCTGGGATCAAGTCCTGCATCAGGCTCCCTGCTCAGTGGAGAGTCTGCTTCTCCCTCCCTCTGCCTCTCCCCCAGCTTCTGCGCTCTCTGTCTCTCTCTCAAAGAAATAAAATCTTTAAAAAAAAAAAAAAAGGAAGGTCCCAAGGTCACCTAAACTAGGCTCTTAGAGATTCAACTTCCAACACTCAGAGCATGTTGATACAGGTTAATGAGGCAGGTTGAAATAGCCAGTACCTAAGAAGCAACCTCGTGGCTCTGGAGGAGAGTATGACAGCCTGCTCTCACTCTCTCTCTCTCTCTCTCTCTAACTCACTCACACACACACTCGCACACACATGCATGCGCCCATGCACACCCACCACCCACGCTCTGCCAGCGATTCTCAACCAAGGTATGGTGTGCTGCGAGCACTTGTGAGGTGTATCACCAAGTAATCTGTTGCTAATAATAAAGTACCAAATGTTGCAAATATATGTACAAGTCGATTCAAGGTTATTCCTGTGAAACATCAGCCGCTCTCACTGCATTCTGATTACATTTCTCCAGCGGGAGGGGGACAAGAGAACTTAGGGCTGGAATGGAAAGCCCGGGACAGCCTCTCCATGCCTCACGCCCAGTGACATACACACGGAAATGTCACGCTTTCTACCTTGTAACAGACACAGGTGCACATATGGAGGGTAGAGCCCCGGGAAGGAAAGGAGGCACACGTGACCAACACAGGTCAGGAAGGGTTCCCAACCTCCCTAGTGATCCCCAAATGCAAAGTAGGAGGAAGAGGCACCATTATCATCCATCCAACTGATTAAACATGTTGCATCTGATCTTCACAGGTATTGGCAAGGGCAGGAGGGTGGAGAGAGGGCTTCCCTCACACATGGCAGAGGGGTGTGTCACTGATACAGCCCTTTGGGGAGTCCAGCAGATCTGCATGCCCTTACATTCCTGACCTCAGTTCCTACAGCTCTCCCACATGCTCACTCTGCCTTAAAATTTCTTTGAAATCACCAGGAATGTCCTTGCCTCAGGGTCTTTGCACTCGCTCTCTCCTCTGCCTGGAATGCTCTTTCCCAGTCTCCTGCATGTCTCATTCCCTTTAAGTCTTTGGTCACATACCCGGAGCTGTATTTTAATTCCCACACAGATACACTCACAATTCCCCCCCTCTCTGTCCCTCCTCTCTGCTTCTCTTCCCCCATAGCATCCACAAATCACCAGAAATAAATACATTTTATGTATTCCTTTGTTTATTGTCTGTCTCCCCACAACACGCCCCTCTATAGAATGTCAGCACCAGGAGGGTGGGGACTTTGTGGCTTACTTATTCCTGCTGGGTCTCCAAAGCCTGGAGCAGGTCTGCCCCTGGTTGGCAATGCGTATTTGTTGAAAGAATCAAGATTTCAAACCCAGTTAAGCTTTGACTTCACTTTTAGGAAACCCTCTATACTTGGGGCACCTGGATGGCTCAGTGGTTGAGCATCTGCCTTCGGCTCAGGTCATGATCCTGGGGACCTGGGATCAAGTCCCACATCAGGGTCTCTGCACAGAGCCTGCTTCTCCCTCTGCCTGTGTCTTTGCCTATCTCTGCGTGTCTCTCATGAATAAATACATAAAATCTAAAGAGGAAAGAAAGAAAGAAAGAAAGAAAGAAAGAAAGAAAGAAAGAAAGAAAGAAAGAAAGAAAGAGAAAGAAAGAAAGAAAGAAAGAAAGAAAGAAAGAAAGAAAGAAAGAAAGAAAGAAAAAAGAAAGAAAGAAAATCCTCTGTACTTGTTTTCTATCATTGCCTAACAAATTAACAAAAGAGCACCTACATGTATCAGCTCCCAGTTCCCTAGGTCAGAACTTCAGCCTGGTGTGACTGGAGTCCCTGCTCAGATGGAAATCAAGGTGTCTGTCAGCCACGGTGGTCTTATCCAGAGCTCAGGATCCTCTTCCACACTTACTCTTGCTTCTGGCAAAATGCAGATCCTTGTGGTGGTAGGACTGCAGTCCCCAATTCCTTGCTGGCTGTCCACTGCGGGGCCCTCTCAGCTTCTAGAGGCCACTTGTTTTCCTCTCCATCTTCACACCAGCACAGTGTGCCCCGACCTCTGCATGCTTCACATCTTCCTACTTTCTCACTTGCTCCCAGCGGGGGAACATGCTTTGCTTTTTAAAGGGCATGTGTACTCAGATTGGGCCGCTGGATCAACTTCATACCTGAAGTTAACTGAGTTGGACTCGAATTACATCTGCAATATCCCATCCCAGGAGCACCGAGACCCATGCCTGAATAGCCAGACAATGGGACTCTGAGAACATCTTTTTTTTTTTAAGATTTTATTATTTTTTAAGATTTTGTTTATTTATTCATAGAGACACAGAGAGAGGAGCAGAGACACAGGCAAAGGGAGAAGCAGGCTCCCCGCAGGGAGCCCAATGTTGAACTCAATCCCAGAGCCCCAGGATCACTCCCTGAGCTGAAGGCAGATGCTCAACTGCTGAACCACTGAGGTGCCCCAAGATTTTATTTATTTATTTGACAGAGAGAGCACACATAAGCAAGGGAGCAGAGGGAGAAGCAGGCTTCCCGCTGAGCAGGGAGCCGGATGAAGGGCTCGATCCCAGGACCCCCAGATCATGACCTGAGCAGAAGGCAGATGCTTAACCGACAAAGCCACCTTAGTGCCCCAATCTGGAAGCATCTTTAAGACTCCACCTGCCACACCATCCTAGACAAACATTCCACAATACACACCTGGAGATGGACACATGCATGCACACTACAGAGCTAGTTATGACCAAAAAACCATGGGAACCACCTGCATGTCCATCAGCGTGAAACTAGATGTATCAGCTACAGTACAGCCACACTCAGGAACATTTCACAAACATGAAAAGCAGTAAGCAGAGCCGCAGAGCACATTTTCACCTGCCATATGTATGCAGTGGGCCATGCCCTCTCCCAGGCTTCAGAGCACCAGCCCCCGGGGAAAGGCTGCCCGAGTTAGAGCCTCTACTTCATCACTTCCTAGCTGTATGAGCTCAGTGATTTTCCAAAGCTTCTGTGCCTGTTTCCTCATCTGTAAAATGGAAATGGTAACCCTAGGACCACCGCACCGGGATTGCATGGATTAATTAAGATAATGCACACAGGGGCACCTGGGTGGCTCAGTGGCTGAGCATCTGCCTTCGGCTCAGGTTGTGATCCCAGGGTCCCGGGATCAAGTCCCACCTCAGGCTCCCCGCAGGGAGCCTGCTTCTTCCTCTGCCTGTGTCTCTGCCTCTGTGTGTGTCTCTCATGAATAAATAAATAACATTTTAAAAATAAAAATAAATTTAAAGATAATGCACATAAAGCCTGGACTTTGTTGGAGCAGAGTGGATGCTAAATACAGGGCAGCTACCACCAGTTTTATCATTCTTAACATTGGTCTCATTTCCGACACGCCAGGGAGGTCTCTTCATTCTGCATGATATATGCCAGTATGCCAGGGCTCAGTATTTCTGTATATCCGGAGATGGCACTTTTTACTCTGCTATAGATAGAGATATAGGATGTTTTCGTTCTGTTATTTATACCAATAAGGCAAGTGTCACTGTTGGTACAATATACAGCAATCGGGCGCTTTACGGTTATTTTTAGGCAAGGGTTTCTGGATGTTATGTATGTCGTTGGGAGCTATGTATGTTTACTCCTCGCAATCCGTACAGACCTGGCATGTTTGGGGTGGTTACATATGCTTGGCTCACAGCGCCGGCATATACAGTGACACAATCTCGGAAGACTCTGGAGCCGACTTGAGATGTAAGCAAGCAGGATGAGGAGCCTCCTGGACACAGGACGTTCAGGTTTAAAACACAGGAAGTCTTGGGGTCTGAGGGGCTCCTTTGGTGGAGCACCTGCCTTCGGCTCAAGTCATGATCTCGGGGTCCTGGGATCGAGTCCCACATCTGGCTCCCTGCTCAGCGGGCAATCTGCTTCTCCCTTGGCCTCTGCCCACTGCTGCCCCTGCTTGTGCTCTCTCTCTCCCAAATAATAAAAAAAAAAAAAAAAAAAAAAAAAACTTTTTTAAAAAATAGGATGTCTCAGGTAAACAGGGCACACTGGTCACCCCAGCCACAGCCCCCTGGTCAGTGTCCCCCAAACATCACTCATTCACACCCCACATGCATAACCAGGAGCACAGACTCTGGAGTTGGGGTCTGGGTTCGAATCCTGTCTTCAGTGCTCACTTGTCGTGCAGCCTTGGCAAGATAGTGAAGTCTCAGTCTTCCAAATGCTCACTCGCAAAGTGGGACTAATTATAAAACCAAGCCCGACGGTTGTGGAGACTAAGTGAGCTAATAAGTAGAAAGCACCTAGAATCATGCCTGGCCCACAGTAAGCACTCAATAAACCTTTGCATATTGTTAGTATATCTGCCACCGTGGTCTGCTACCTATTTAAATATTTTTTATATCTACACACTCTTAAAAGGCTTAAATGCATTTACTGTAAAATGAGATTGCATATCACTACCCTAATTGGAAAGCCAGTGCTTTCGGCCATAAATAGAAGGTAACCATAAATATAAGTGCCTAGCTATTTTCCAAGCCAGAACGAGAGGAGACCCTACTAATGGGATGCTGGCACGTTTTGGAAATCTAGTCACTCTGGACAAATGGAAACGGGCTAGAACACGGGGAAGGACCAGATGATGTAGAATCGGAGCTCAGAACTGATTTGCAGCTAGCCTGTGCACTCTAGGCCAGATCTAAGCACACCACGCCCCACCCTGGGACCATTAAGGGAGAGCCACTAGGAGGGAGGCCTGCGAGGCTCAGTTGGTTGAGGATCTGACTCTTGGTTTTCAGCTCAGGTCACAATCTCAGGGTCACGATCTCGTGGTTGTGAGATTGACCCTGCATCGAGCTCCATGCTCAGCAGGGAGTCTGCTCAAAATGCTTTTCCTCCTTCTGCCCCTGTCTACCCCTCTCCATCTCTAGGAGCAGAGAGGAAGAGCCAGCAGGAGGCAATAATTTTCCATGGCTTGGCCCTCCACAAAGCAGAGAGACAAAATGCCTCTGTTCTCACCTAATTTGGGCCTCCCACAGGCAGACTAGGAGTGTGGTTGGAACAACTCCCTGCACAGGCCCCACCCCTCAGACGAGTCACATCATGTCTCTGAGCCTCTGTGAACACCTTCTGAAAAATGGGCACAGTAGCACCTGCGGCTCAGGATTTTCGCCACCCAGAGAGGAACAGCTGGGATAGAGGTAAGCGCGCCTTGTGGCTTCCAAACCATTCCAGATGCAGTCATGCTCACCACCTGGCCTTTCCAGGTATCAAGAATTATTCCATGGCAGCTTCTGATCACGTGGCCATTCCCAAAGTGTCCCATATCCTGGCCTCAGTGGCCTGGATGAACTGTGAAGATATATAATCAGAAAGCTCTTCTGGAGGCCAGGAATGAAGGGATGCTAATTTTACCACTTTTAGGTAATTGTTCTTTTTCTCTTTTTTTTTCCTCTGTACTTGAAAACCTGGTTTCCCACTTAAAAATACTTCAAACATTGAGCTTGAATCACAGTAGGAACTTCAAGTGACAGTCTCATAATACAATTAGAGCACCTGCTCACGATCTCCCATTATTGAATAATACGTTCATTAATAGCTCTCCCCTCCTTTGCCATAACATTCACTGCTAAAAATAAACATAAACAGCAAGACCCAGGGGGGGCCTGAGACCTGAGCCTGACCTCCCAAGAGGCCAGCAGCAGCACTGGGTGGGACCTGAGAGCAGGTGCCCAGGGGGCATGACCAAATGCAGCCCGGAGCCAACCCTCCGGGCTACCGATTTTCCACAAGGCCATGTAAAGACAGCAGGAAATGAAAGCCCCTGCACGTGTTTTATGCAGCATTACCCCCACCAGTGCTGCAAAGTGTTCTTACCATGACCCCATTCCCAGATGAAGAGACGGAGGGTCAGAATGTTCCCGTGACTTGCCTGCCCAAGACGGAACAATAAGGGGAGGTCAGAAGCAAGTGCAAACCTTTCTCTCCCCTTTACAAATATGTGTGACCATGCGCCTGTGTGTGTCCTTTTCCGCAAAACCGGTAAACATCTGTGTTCCCGTCCTCCCCCATCCTGCTGTCCCTCCAGCGTGGGCATCCAGGCGAGGAAGGAGGCCTCTCAGAGGATTGTGGTGGATCAACCATGCACGTCTACATGCTCAGAGCTGCAGCTACACGGTGGGCTGTGCTTTCTCCCCTCTGGAGCAGAAATTATCTTCATGGAAGATCTGGGAAGTCATATAAATAGCTCTGGTACATGCCAACAGACACCTTCAAGCTCTGAAGTTATGCTGCCCTCCCCTGAAATAACTCAGGGATCCGGGGAACAAAAGGCCTCCTCTTGGGACGCCTGGGTGGCTCAGCAGTTGAGCATCTGCCTTTGGCTAAGGGCATGATCCCGGGGTCCTGAGATGGAGTCCCGCATTGGGCTCCTTGCAGGGAGCCTGCTTCCTCTTCTGCCTATGTCTCTGCCTCTCTGTGTCTCTCATGAATAAATAAATTAAATCTTTAAAAAAAAAAAAAAAGGCCTCCACTTTCAGTTTCTCCCACCCCGTAACATTGAGGACGCCCTGTCCAGAAGTTATCTCCGTCCTGCTCCTGGCCTCTCCCTCACTCACCCACTCACTGGGTCTGTTCTCCAGTTAACAGATGAGAAAACTGAGGTCCACAGGAATGGTACTAGTAGATATGATGATTTTGTGTTGACTTGACTAAGCTCTGATGTCTGGGTGTCTTGGTCAAATGCTAGTCGAGATGCTGCTGGGAAGATAATCCTGTAGATACGATCAGCGTGGACATTAGGTAGAGATTACCCTCTGTATTGTGGGGTGGGCCTCGTCTAATCAGTTGAAGGTTTTCAGACCAGAAGCTGAGGTTTCCTAGAGAAGAGACTCTGTCTCCAGCCTGCAGCATAAACACTCTTGCCTGAGCTTCCAGCCCACTGGCCTGCCCTTCAGATTTGGATTTGTCAGCCTTCATCATTGTATGAACCAATTCCTTATAATTAAAAAAAGAAAAAGATTTTAAATATATTGGATTTTATATATACCTCATATAGAGAAAGGAGATTATATATATTATATAACATTTATTATATATTTTCATATATATAATATATATGTCTGGAAAACCAATGGAGCAAGTACAGACAGAGCCCAAGAGGGTAGAGAGAACAAGAGGACTCACATGAATGAAGCACCATTATGGTCCTGGAGCTTTTGCCCATGTTATCTTTTTTTTCAAAGATTTTATTTATTTATTCATGAGAGACAAAGAGAGAGAAGTAGAGACACAGGCAGTGGGAGAAACAGGCTCCCTGCAGGGAGCCCGATGCGGGACTCGATCCCGGGACCCCCAGGACCAGGCCCCAGGCCGAAGGCAGATGCTCCACTGCTGAGCCACTCAGGTGTCCCTCTTGCCCGTGTTATCTTGGTAAAGCCTCACCTGCCACCCACTGAGGCAGCTTCCCCCCTTCCCCCGGGGTTCAGAGAGCTTGAGTGACCCGCCCAGCGTCACACAGCTAGGAATCAAAGCCCCGCCACCTGCTCCCACCACCCATACTCTCCAAACGCCATGCTGCCCACAGGAAGATGGTACCCAGGAGTCAGAGAGCATCATTCCTTTCTGGGACCCCAAAGGGACTGCCTCCTCAAGTCCTTTTATGGAAAGTCATCGAGGTCAGAAACCAAGATGCACTGTGTTTAGTGGCACAAAGTGGAAAACCCACCTCAAATTCCCTTCAGCAGTAAAGGGAATGTCTTGGTCACCTGTGTGGGAAGCCCAGTGGAAGATCTTCCCGCGTGGGCTGAGAACAGGTGGCAGCAGCAGGGTCTCTGCCAGAGGGTGTCCCTCCCTCCTCTGGGTGGCCCTGGAAGCTTCCAGCTTCCACGTGAAATTAGTGGGTCCTACAGAAAGAGAAATCCTCTGCTGTAGTTTGAAAGCTTGGGATCAAGACCGTGGGCACTGGCTCGGCTCTCTTCTCTCTCCTCTCTTGCCTGGACGAACTGAGATGTAACCCAAGTGGCGGTCAAGAGCCACACTGCCTGGGCTCAAATCCCTGCTCCGTCACCGACCCGCTAGGTACCTTGGACAGCAGCCTTAACCCTTCTGTGCCTCCATTTTTCCACCTGCAAAATAGGGCTAATAAGTGTACTTCCTTCAAAGGCTTGTGGTGATTAATAATTAATGGGTCGCTGTACATTTGTAAAATGCTTAGAACAGCATCCAGTCCACAGTCCACAGGATATGGAGGCGAGTCTTCATCAAAACAGTGGAGCTAGAGGTTGAAATGTGCTAATTTGACAGGCCCGGGGTACATCCCTCTATCCGGAGCCTGGATCTGCCCCACCTGAACCACAAGGATGAAGAGGCACTAGATGATTCTCCGAAAGGAAATGGATTTGCTGTTAACAAAAGGAAGGAGTATGACAAGAAGAAAGGCCGGAATAACAGCTGCCTAGCAGAGTGGCCTCAGTGAAATGCCACAATGCCTGATTATTTTCTTCCCAGTTGGGTACGAACCGGAGGTCGAAAGCAGCCTTAAATTGGAAAGATAAAAAATATCCTAATTATGTGCAAGAATAAAGTAAAGCGGGTCATTCTGTCCTGCTGCTACAGCTTTCTTTGTGCTTCTACCCACTGAAAATGAAACCAGTAAAAAATCAGGCATTTAAAAATCTACCATTGACTCATTTACTCATTCAACAGGCATTTAATGAGCCCTAGAGATGGGTTTCCCTGAAAGCAACCGGTCTTTAAGCTTCAGGGGCTGTCTCTCAGATGGGTGTCTTCCAAAGCCTTCTACCTAATTTGATATTTGTAATTTGGTATTCTTTCACTTGAAGATGTCGTCCCTCAAACTGTAGAAGCTCGAGGCTGCACAAAATTTGGATTTGCCCTCCGTGAGTGCCTATTAAGTACCAGGCGAAGAGGTTCTAGGGCTGCAGAGATGGATTCAACCGGTGAGTCTGTCTTCAAGGAGAGCCCTCTCCTGGGGGACATGGGGATGAGCACCAGGATCCTACCCTAGGCAAGATACTCTGCTGTTCATTCATTCATCCATTGAACTAACCTGTATCGAGCCTTTATTATGTACAAGGCACCAGGGATCTTAGAATGAAAAGTCAGAAGAGTCTTCTCTCTTTTTTTTTTTAAGATTTTATTTATTTATTCATGAGAGACACAGGCAGAGGGAGAAGCAGGCTCCATGCGGGGAGCCTGATGCGGAACTCGATCTCGGGACTCCAGGATCACGCCCTGAGCCAAAGGCAGGCGCCAAACTGCTGAGCCACCCAGGGATCCTCTCTTCTCTTTTTTTTAAGATTTTATTTATTTATTCATGAGAGACACAGAGAGAGAGGCAGAGACACAGGCAGAGGGAGAAGCAGGCTCCATGCGGGGAGCCCGATGTGGGACTCGATCCCAGGACTCCAGGATCATGCCCTGAGTCAAAGGCAGACTCTCAACCACGGAGCCACCCAGGTGTCCCAGAAGGAAGATTCTTCTCTTAAGGAACTTATAATCAATCAATCATTCCATACCAAAAAAAAAATAGGACGAGGTGGTGATGAATGATTAAAGTACTACTGGGGATGGTCGGTCAGGCAAAGCTTCTTCCAGGAGAGGAGCTGGGATCCAAACACGAGAAGCTGCAACTGTGTGAAGGGGGGAAGTAGTCCCAAGCAGAGCAATATGCATGCCAAGGTCCCGAGAAGGGAATGACCTCAGTGCTTGCTGAGGGATGAACAGAGAGAAGGCAGTTTGGCCAGGACAAAGCAGGCCAGTGGGAGAGAGTAACATAATGATGTCACAGGCAGGGAAAGATGCTAGATCGTGTAGGACTCTTAACTGCCAGGGTGATAGGGTTGGATGTTGACATTGGAAGCCACCAAGGTTTAAGGCAAGGGAGTGACATGACATCATGAACATTATAAACACAGCTCCCTGGCTGCTGTGGACAGAGCATATCGCCCGGTGGGAGCAAAGACCAGCTTGGGGCCTTCTGTTCCTACCTGGGTGGCAAACATCCCCAACGTTTTACAACCTCCTGTTGTAGGTTGCGGGGGAAACAGTCCTCTCAGGTGTCACCTCTCAGGTGTCAGCTTGCGAAAGGGCCCCACTCCTACGGGGAGGGGAGTTGGGCGATACCTAGCAAAATTCCATATGCATTTATCCACTGACTCAAATCTGACTCTTAAACATCTATCCCCAAAATATACTGGCAGAAAAGACAAAGAAAGGGGTCATGAGGCTGCTCATGGTCACTGCAACATCACTGATGACAGCACAAGACTGGGCATCACCTGTACTGGGGCATTAGAAGGAGCCTGGCTAAGTTCATATGGTACGTTGACCCAAACCCATCAGCAACACAGCTGCCAAAGCAAGGTCCAGAGTCTTCCATTCTGCTACGGAATAATCGCCATGATGTATTATTAAAGAAAAAAGCAAGGTGGAGAAAAAAATGTGTCTATTTTGCCGCCTTTTACCTCAGAAAGAGCTGAAATATGAACAGATGTTTTTTTAATGGGAAAATAAAGCAAAAACAAGAATGACTACCCACCAGGGGAGGGAGGAAACAGTAGAAGAGGGAAGAGATATAAACTAGATTCTGCTGGAATGGACTTTAATTTTCAATTTGACTTTAAAAATATTGTGCTATTTTGAATAACATATTTTTAATTTAAAAATTAATTTAAATTTTTCTTTAGGGGGAACCCTGGGTGGCTCAGCGGTTTAGCGCCTGCCTTTGGTGCATGATCCTAGAGTCCCAGGATTGAGTCCTGTGTCAGGCTCCCAGCATGAAGCCTGCTTCTCCCTCTGCCTGTGTCTCTGTCTCTGTCTCTCTCCCTCTCTCTCTATCGTAAATAAATAAATAAAATATTTTTTTAATTTTTTTCTTTAGGATTTTACTTATTTATTTTATTTGAGAGCATGTGAGCAAGGGAGGGAGAGAATCCCAAGCAGACTCCCCACTGAGCATGCTCCATCCCAGGATAGAGATTATGCGCTGATCCTGAGATCATGACCTGAGCCAAGATCAAGAGCCGTACCCTTAACTAACTGAGCCACCCAGGAGCTCCTTAAAAAATTAATTTAAACTTAAAAATTAATTGTTTTAGCTCCTCAAAATTAAAAGCAAAATGAAACAACCAATGAGCCTAACTGTATATCGGCTTGGTGGCATAACCACATGGGAAAAAGGCGAGTCGAGTGACTTTAAAACATAGTAAATTTTAAGCATCCCTAGTAAGAAATACAGGAAGGACAAAAACAAGGTGCCAAACAAAAGTCTGTTTTCATTCGTCAAACCATTGATGGGAGTGTTATTGATTTCCCAGAGACCATTCTGTGTGTGTGATAAAATAAGTCGAGTGAGTTACTACGTTGGTTTCCTGGGGAATTGGGAATCTGGATGTGGAAGGATATATATATATACATCCATGTATAAGATCGAGGAAGTTAAGAAAAAACCCGCTAGTCCTGAGTTGGCATTGAAAGTCTCGGTATTGGGGCGCCTGGGTGGCTCAGTCGGTTAAGCATCTGCCTCTTGGTTTCGGGTCAGGTCTTGATCTCAGGGTCACGGGATGGGATCCCATGTTGGGCTTCGTGCTCAGCGTGGAGTCAGCTTGAGATTCTCTCTCCCTCTCCCCCTCCCCCACTTGTGGTCTTTAAATCAATAAAAAAATTTTAAAAAAAATAAAAGAAAATCGGGACGCTGGGTGGCTCAGTGGTTGAGCACCCGCCTTGGGCTCAGGGCATGATCCTGGGGTCCCGGGATCGAGTCCCACATTGGGATCCCTGCATAGAGCCGCTTCTCCCTCTGCCTGTGTCTCTGCCTCTCTCTCTGTGTCTCTCATGAATAAATAAAATCTTTACAAATAAATAGATAAAAATTTTAGAAGTCTCATATAAACTCAAGATGTATTTTATCTCCAAAAAAAAAAAAAAGCCGCCCCCCCCCCCCAACCAGCATCCAGACTGTGGGCTTTAAATACTGCTCTCCACCAGGAGAAACCAGGGGTCAATGCAGAAGTGTCTGATTCTGTCTGGGGCAGAGGAGAAGAAGTAGGAAAAGGGAATTATAAAGTAGCTGTCAGTGAACAAGGAGAAAAAAAAAAAAACCCAAGGGAGCAAATGGACACTGAAACCAAGAGAAGAAACTGTTCTAAAGAAGGTGGGAGTGAAAATTACCAAGAACAGCAGCAAAATTTTAAAAATTGTCCTGGAAACTACCAATGGAAGAAAAAAATAAATGACACCATCAGAGGAAACAGATCCAAACCCTGCCATCTGCATACTCACCTCTAATAGGAACCTGGCATTTGGAAAAGGTAAGTGAAAAAAGATGCATTCTTTCCCTCACGCTCCTCATCAAAATGCAGGCATCGCTTTCTGCATGTGGTGACATTTAAGAGCAGAAGCGCATCGTTTCAGCAACCCAGACCCAGGTAAGGCAGTGAGCACCCCATCTCGGGAGGGGATCAAGTCAAGGAAGGAAGATCATCCTTCAGGGATGCCACAGGGGTGATCCAGACTCAGATAGCGAAATAAGGCTCCCCAGGGCAAGAAAGCAATACGGCGGAGCAAACAGCAAGCGGGGACTTCGTGAATGTTCCAGGCTGATCTGTGGAGCTTCCTCAGCACGCCCCAGGGCCCTCCAGCTCCAAGATACTGTAATTCCACGGTGTTTGCTTTGGATGAAAGGACCCCGATTCCCTTCCATGGACCGTTCCTCCAGGTATTTCTCTGCACTGGCATCTCTTCCAGTCCATCTGCCAGGGCGTCGCCTGAGCATTCACCTGCCAGGATTAGCCACAGGAAAACAAGCAACGAGGAGGCCTTTGTGAACACCACCGGAGGCACAGGCCGGCCCGGGGCCCTCCTGCAGACTCCAGCCACATGACGGCCCTGAAGCAGGCCCAGAGCACATGCCCCTTTCTGTTGACTCACAGGGATGGAAAGGAAATGATCGGTCCTCCAGTTGTGACCTGTGTATCAGTCAGGGAGGGCTCCCCAGAGGAACAGGACCAATGAGATCTATGTACGTAGATAGAAGAAGGCTTATTCTGCAGGACTGGCTCACATGGTTTTGGAACAGAGAGGCCCCACCACCTGCCACCTGCCAGCTAGAGGCTCAGGAAAGCCAGCGGCATGGTTCCAGTCCAAACCCAAAGACCTGAGAACCAGGAGAGCCAGTCATGTGAGCCCCGGGTCCAAGTCTGAAGGCCTCGTTTAATGGGCATGGGGTCATTAGGGCCGTGGCAATAGCTTTACAACTTGTTAAACCCACTAAAAAAAAAAAAAAAAAAAATTACCAAACTATACACCTGAAATGGATGAATGATACAGGATATTAAGTGTTGGTACCAAGAATCCCAGTGGATCAGCTAAGAGAAATCCCAATGTCAGAAAAATAGGCAAGAGGTACCCTGGCCGAGGGAACCAGCACCCATTAGCTCAGTGGCAGTCCCCACATGTGGAAGCCAACCTCTCGATAAGCCACAGAACACCCACAAAGTGTTTAAAAGTGACTTTAGGCAAGATAACGTCCTATTTTATTACACTGGTAGGAGAAGAGGGATGAGTGACTGCGCAAGGACCACGACACCATTGGTAACATGTCTAGAGGAACTCAAGTTTATACTTGCTTTCGTCGAAATCTTTTGGGGAGGGAAATTGTCCAGAATGTCCAATTGATTATCTCTCCATGATTGATTAGTGGTGACTGGCTGGAGCATTGGGTTGGAATTGATTAGTGATGTCTTCCGGGGATACAGGAGTGGGAGCATTAGCAGGTGTGATATTTATCTGCCAGCCCGGCTTAGACACTCAGGATCCTCACCCTGGTACAAGAGGGAGATGCCATAAGCCTGAGATACCTGGGAGGCAGGGAGAGAATCATTTCCACTACGAGCCTTGTTCACACAGAGGGTGTGCTAAAGAAAAAAACACTGAAACCAGAACCTCTAAGGAATTCCTCGGATACACTGAACCTACCAAATGCTCATTTCCATGGAAGCAAAGAAAACCACGAAGCAACGAGTCTGACCCCATCTCCTTGCAGCCCATTTGTGCAGTTGGAAAAATTTTTCCCACCTCTTTTTTTTATGAAAATCTGTCATCCTGTAGTAAAGTTCAAATAATAGGAGGATCATAAACACCAAGATTCATCTAGATTTATCAATCGTTAACACTTTGTCATGTTTGCTTATCTCTATCCATATATATATATATATTCTTTTTATTTTTTTTTCTGAACTATTTGAAAATAACTGGTAGCATCAGGGCACCCAAGTGGCTCAGCAGTTGAGCATCTGCCTTCAGCTCAGGGAGTGATCCCGGGGTCCTGGGATCAAGTTCCACATCAGGCTCCCCACGGGGAGCCTGCTTCTCCCTCTGCCTGTGTCTCTGCCTCTCTCTGTGTCTCTCATGTATAAATAAATAAAATATTTTTAAAAATAACTAGTAGCATCATGACACTTCATCCCTACATACCTCAGCATATATTTCTCCAGAATAAGTACATTCGCCAACATCACCACTGTGCAATAGTACCATCAGCACAACCCACGAGATTTAAGTCATTCAGTGCTAGTACCTTATAGGCAGCGCAGGTGAAAATCTCCCCTCAATGCCCCCAGGAATGTTCTTTTCTTTTGATTTATTAATTAACCCAGAATCCAATCAAGGCTCATGTACTTCACTTAGTTATCATGTCCCATTAGTCTCAGTAACCGAGAACGGCCTCTGGCTGCCTTGCGGTTACTTCCATTCATCGATGCTCCTTCAGCATCTAGGCTAGCTGTCTTGTGTCTCGTGCAAGGGCCCCCTCCTTCTGAAAGGGGCACAGCTCTTCAAGAAAGCTTTTTTTTTTTTTTCAAGATTTTATGTCTTTATTCATGAGAGACCCAGAGAGAGAGGCAGAGCCACAGGCAGAGGGAAAAGCAGGCTCCCTACAGGGACCCCGATGTAGAACTCAATCCCAAAACCCCAGGATCAAGCCCTGAGCCAAAGACAGATGCTCAACCACTGAGCCACCCAGGTGCCCCAAGACGGCTTTAACATATCAATTCCCCAATGTCTTTCCCACCCTTCTGCCTGCAATTTTGAGATCTCAGTCAACATCCTATACACAGCTGATTTAATTCCAATCCTCCAGTTAAGAAAGGATTCAAGGCACCTATCTCTTCTCTGCACGTATCCCTCGTGCAATGTGGCCGCCAACTACAAGGCGGGCCTCACTGGCTTGGTTTCAAGTCAAGTGAAGGGCATCTGGCTGGCCTCCGCCAACCCAAAGAGCAGAGAAAATTCGCTTAGGTTTGGGGCCATTGGTATCATTCCGACGCCTCTCTAAAATTACCTTCTTGCTGTTTTTATTAATTCCAGTGGGTGTTTCATAACAGGTGACAGCTTTGCCCTTTAATTGCTCAGGGATTTTAATTTTGCACTGCTGTTTGCTGTTCAAAATGATTTACCTTGGTTCATAAACACCTGCATCCCAGGGACTTTCTGTATGGTCAGAAAAGTAAACTTATAGGCTGTGTAGACTCCAACGCACGCCTTCAATTAGAGCACTATCTCCCGACATCACAAGGTTCGTATCACCATCAGCTTTTGGGGCAGTGTCTATAATTACTTACCTAATACTGTTCTTCAAACCAAATTGCTTTTCTTACTGAAATAAATAACTTCTCCAACAAGATCTTTTATCACTATTAATGGAAAACTGGCATGATTTTCCATAATCGGCTGTAAAAATAAGCTGAGCCCGAGGCCTGCTCTGTCTTATTTAAATGGGAGATGGGCAGGAGTTCAAGACCGAGGACACCGAGCCAGGCAAGACGGTCGGCTCTGAGCCATTTACCAATGGGAAATGGGAAAAAAAAATAATAACTGAAAAAAAAAATAAAGATTGGTTTTCCACCACAATATTTGAAGTTATTTAATATCCAGTCTGATGGCCAACTCTCTGGAATGATCTCCGTGCCCACAGCATGGCACACATGCTCCACTTTGAGAAACACCAGTCTTCCTCTCTGGGGTGGCTCCTTTCGTTTTCTTGTCTAGATACTCTATTCGAAGATCAGGCCTTACGTGGGATGGCTGATCCCAGCCTCTACTTGGAAATGTTGGCCATCATATGGCACCAGATGGATGGTCGGCTGGCAACACCCTCAGCAAGAATGAGGGTCAAACCATATTGAAGTCCCCATGTATGAGGATTGAAGATGATCTAATGTTAGTGACTTCATGCAAGGCAGCTTGGTGGCCCCCATCAGGGACATGAGCATCCTGCACGACAAGGCTCGTCACCTACCCAGCACACTGCGCCAGCATGACCTTGCTTTGGCCCCAAAGTGAGCTTGGACCCAAGTTTCCTCCTTCTTCCTTTTTTTCTTTTCACGTCCCTTTTACAGGTGGGAGAATTGCTCTACAGTGGGAGGGGGGGCCCCAGGCCTGGCCGTTATCGCTACAAATATGATGGTAAACAAGGAACGGGAATCTGAAGTCAGCCGTGGCTGCTGCCTGTGGCTCTGCGCCCTCGCAGCTCCTGGTGGGAGGCTGTACCTGCTTTGTATCCCCTGGGCCTGGCGAGAATAAATGTCCAAGAGAACAGAGGGAGGGAGGGCAACCAAAATGCAGGATTTAGTTCCTATTGCAGTTTCTTGGGATCTCCATGGGAGGGAAATACAGGTTTAGGATCCAGACAGGTGAGGGGATCCCTGGGTGGCGCAGCGGTTTGGCGCCTGCCTTTGGCCCAGGGCGCGATCCTGGAGACCCAGGATCGAATCCCACATCAGGCTCCCGGTGCATGGAGCCTGCTTCTCCCTCTGCCTGTGTCTCTGCCTCTCTCTCTCTCTCTGTGACTATCATAAATAAATAAAAAAATTAAAAAAAAATATTATAGGATCCAGACAGGTGAGTCTCCAGCTCCCAGCCCCTCCCCTGCCAGGTGTGACCTTGGGCAAGCCGCTCCACCGCTCTCAGCTGCAACTCTGTCGTCCTGATAAAGTAGAAATGAACACCAATCCCGGGGGACCTTGGGATACTCCGAAGAGAAAGCAAAAGCATGATGAGCGTCTTGCCACTGCTGTTACTGTTGTCATAGCTGAAAAGACCTGCCTCCTTTTTGCCCTGATGACTAATTACATCAATATCTTTATCCTCGGAGCCACCCTCTCAGTTCAAGGGAGCTTTGACCCCCGGTCTGTCCACAAAGAAAAGGAAAGCCAATGAGAGCCACCGAGAAAGTTTCCCTGGAAGCGCAGAGAGGCCACCTGCATCAGGTGTGTCACAGGCTCGGCTCTGGACAGCGATTCCCTGAAAACCGTAAGAAACAGGGAAGTTCCTTTGGGTCTTAGAGGAAAAAACCTGCCACCGCGCATCTCTGTCGTGGTATAACCTTCCAGGCAGTGAGCCCAGCATGTCAGGGGCTTGATAAATGTTTGCTGAGCTGAGCCATTGGTTCTAGTGGGGAGGAAGGATTGCAAATCACCACAGTGAAGCCCCTGAGGGGCTGTCAGGGGGGGAAAGTTGCACACTTGTTCAGCCCAGAAGGCAAGATGAGGACCACTGCCCGGAGCTCAGAAGAAAACAACTTCCACACTATAAAAAGGAGCACTTTCTTAATTAAGAGTTTGCAGAGACGCCTGAGGGGCTCTGTGGTTGAGCATCTGCCTTCAGCTCAGATCGTGATCCCAGAGTCCTGAGATCGAGTACTGCATCGGGCTCCCTGCAGGGAGTCCGCTTCTCCCTCTGCCTGTGTCTCTGCCTCTCTCTGTGTGTCTCTCATGAATAAATAAATAAAATCTTTAAAAACAAATCCTGACTCTACCACTCACCTGCTGTGTGACCTCAAACATCTTACCCACCCTCTCTGTGCCTCAGGCTCCCCATCTGTGAAGACAGGGTAATTTGTGGACATGCCCCTTGGTGGCTTTTTTGTAAAGTGATTCCCTGTGTGACCCTGAGTGACACTGGGAGCCAAATACCCCAGGTCGAGCAGGAAACAGGTTTACTTGAAAGGAAAAGCGCACCGTCCAAACCAGGTACTATATTAGCTTCCTGTGGCCTGGAAATAAATTACCAGCAACTGGGCAGCTTCAAACACAAAAATGTGTTCTCTCAGAGTTCTAGAGATGAGACAGCTGAATCCAGACGTGGGCCGGGCTGGTGCCCTCTGGGCCTAGGTGGGAGAACCTGTCTCCTGCTCCTCTTTTAGCCCCTGGTGGCTGCCGCGATCTTTGGTCCTTCCTGGACCTGAGTGTCAACGCCCAGTCCCATCTCTTTCTCCATCATCGCACAGTGGTCTCTTCTGTATCCCCTCCTCTAGGTCTGTGTCTTCTCCCCTTTCAAATTCACCATCCATTGGGTCTGGGGCCAGGATGAACCTTACAACCCAGAATGATCTCATCTCAAGATCCTTAACTTATTTTTTTCAAGATTTTATTTCTTTATTCATGAGAGACACAGAGAGCCGCAGAGACGCAGGCAGAGGGAGAAGCAGGCTCCTCACAGGAAGCTGATGTAGGACTCGATCCCTGGACCCCGGGATCACATCGTGAGCCGAAGGCAAACGCTCAACCACTGAGCCTCCCAGGAGCCCCTCAGGATCCTTAATTTAATTTAATTCAATTCAATTTAATTTAATTTAATGAATGATACCTGCAAAAACCCCTTCTCCAAACAAGGCCACATTCCCTTGTTCTGGGGGAATGGACCTTTGGGGGGAGCTGCCAGTCAAGGCTTTGCAGGCACCCAAGGCACCCCAGGCAGGAGCTGCCTTCATTCCAAGGGAAGAAGAGTGGCCCACGGTTATGAAGCATTTACCCTGTGCCTGCACCGTGCAAAGTGATGTCCACTCATTAGTTCCTTTATCCCATCCAGTTTGCTCCAGCTCAGCACTTGGAAGTGTGGTTGTCATTCCCCTGGGGGCCCTAGTGCCTGCAGAACAATGACACATGAATTAATAAGTGGCGCCATCTGGAAGGCGATGGGAGCAAGCGCCCTCCCTCCCCCGCCATCCGTTCCCCTTTGATGATCTATAATTTGATCGCTTTAAAGGCTGTAAGGTAATCACCCTGCTTCAAAAGAGGCATCCCTTTTATCTTCTCTAAGGCTTTCATGCGGCTGGCCGGGGACAAAGTCTCAGAAGTGAACTGGGGTTTGTTTCTTTAAAGCCCCTGTAAGGATGCAAGTGTGGGGTTGGCCCCCAGAGGAGTGGGAAATAAACCTTTTCCAAAGTTACGGATTGGCATCCACGCTTGGAGGCCAAGTAGAAGTAATAGTAGCAAAAATAATAGTAACAGCAGCAAGAAAGCCCCGGGGAGCCCTCCATCCCACATCCTTCTCAGGCTCACCCTCTGCTGCCGGAAGCTAAAATACACCCCGAGCCCTGGGGCAGCTTACAGCCTGGAGGTCTAGGTGGGGCCAGTGGAGGAACATTTGCAATGAACATATAATAGAGGGCAGGTGCACCAGCAGCCTACACGATGGACACCCCGACAACGAGCTGAGGCTGCCCAGCTCGGGAGGAGAGCCAGCTTGCGGGTGAGAAAACTCAGGGAGAAGCCCCCACCACCACCAATCTGATACTGTCCTGAGCTAAGACTATTCTTGGGAACCGCTCCAGGACACCTGAAGAGCAAATGCATGCAAGGACCCCTGGCATTTGTCACCTTGGTTAACCCTTGCAGCCAACCCCATGCCCTCAGTGCTGTCTCCATCATGGCACAGAGGTCACACCACTGTCATTCACAGCGGTTTCCAGCCCGGCCCCCACGGCCTCCCACCGACAGACCATTTGAGGCAAGCTGCCAAAGCTTCCCCAGTCCCTGAGGTGTGGTCACCACAAAGAAAAATATTGAAGGTTCCGGTCCTCGAGATTTTCCTTCCCAATGCACATTTCTGGTGCTACAGAAAATATTTTGACATCTGCTCATAGCTGGTTCTAACAAGTACCTTTTCTCTTCCTTGTGCTATATGAAATGTGAAAATTAAACAGAAGTTGCAGCCCTTGCAGGGAGGACTGGAAGGACAGGACGGTCACGGCATAACTTCCAGACCAGACTGTGGCCAGAGCTCTGCTGCATGACCTCAGACACGCAACAGTGCCTGTGTCTCAGTTTCCCCACCTGGTGTAAGCAGGGAGGTGGGGGAGGCGATCATCAGACTGCTGTGGGAATTAAATAAATGAACATAACAGAGTAGGGTTCGGTTTTCCGTGCAGGACCAACTCTGCCACTAGAGTAATAGCCGCAGAAAATATGCAAATGAATGGGCGTGTCTGTGTGCCAATAAAACTTTATTTACAAAAGCAAACCATGGGCCAGGATTTGGCTCATGGGATTGCGATTTGCTGACAACGGGCCTGGCCTCAGGTCCCAATTGTGCCTCTTAGAAGTTGTGTGACTTGATGCAAGTTACTTACCCTCTCTGATCCTCAGCCT
The DNA here is from genome assembly GCF_048164855.1 of Canis lupus baileyi. Classification (NCBI taxonomy): domain Eukaryota; kingdom Metazoa; phylum Chordata; class Mammalia; order Carnivora; family Canidae; genus Canis; species Canis lupus. Next base: position 44,615,920 of record NC_132845.1, on the reverse strand, counting down.
TCTCGTGGCACATGGAAAAGACTCAGCAAACAGCAGCCCCTGATGTTATTAATATAAACCGCTGCCTCTCCTCAAGGCTTTGGGCACCGTCAGCCCTGACTCCCACAGCCCTCCTCCATCATTCATGGGATTGTGTGGGAAGTCTGCTTGTTTCTCCACCTGTCTCTACCCCTGAGCAGCTTGAGCCGACAGTCCACAGCCTGGCACCCCGTCGATGTTCAATAAACGCCACTGGAGTAAATGACTACATGGACCTCGTTTCTACATCCCAAGCTAAGCCAAACCCAAATGTGAATTTTGCCTGCCAAAGAAACCTGGAAAAAGCCAGGCCAGGGGAGGTGAATAAATACTAGTTGGTTGGTCTGCCTCAGACTCATAAAAAATCAGAGCCAAGGGGATCCCTGGGTGGCGCAGCGGTTTAGCGCCTGCCTTTGGCCCAGGGCGCAATCCTGGAGACCCAGGATCGAATCCCACGTCGGGCTCCCGGTGCATGGAGCCTGCTTCTCCCTCTGCCTGTGTCTCTGCCTCTCTCTCTCTCTCTGACTATCATAAATAAAAAATAAAAAAAAAAAAAAAAAAAAAAAACAGAGCCAAGACCCAAAGGTATGCCTAGAGTCTCTCAGCAGGTTCAAGCCAGAGGAAGGAGTAGAATTCAGTTAGTTTCCAGGCTCCTTGCTTAGTTACCATATGCCTCTCCTTTCTCCGTCACTCAGCCAGCCCACAGATGAATGTCCCCTCAGGTGGGATTTCACTGATGCTGGTGGGCTAGATGGGTGAGGCTGGATTTAATACCTTGTGCTCGGTCATCCCCACCAATGTTGAATTCCTCCAGTTAAGTCCACCGTCCTGCCCAATCGTGGCTTGAAATTAAGTTCACTCACAAAGGTGGGCTCCATGCAACCAGGGCTGGGATGTTCACAGGGCTGTAGCCCGGGAGCAGGGTGGGGAAGTGAGGGGTTCTGGCTTTGCAAAGAGGTCTCTGAAAGGATCCCAGCTTATTACAGAAGCCTTCTTCTCAATTTATCCTCAGGGCCCAGAACCCCCGTCTGCTGCTGTAACAACAAAGACAAATAATAACTAAATCCATTCAGGCTACATATAGCATGTGACAGCTCTTAGCAGACAAGATCGAGTTTAAGCTTCATGACAAGGAGGTAATAGAACCCCCTCTAAATTTTAGCAAGACACAGCTTTGGAGCTCAGATAGAGATGAGATTTCCCAGCTTCTCTTGCAGCTAGGGGTGACCATGGGACTAACTCTTGCCAATGGGAACTAAGCAGAGGTGGTGAGTTTCCATGTCACCTCCTTCAAAGGAGTTGCTGGTCCCCATTCCATAGAGGTACTGCTGGTGAGCCCACTTGGCCACACTGATATTAGCAGAGCAACAAAGTAGAAGGAACCTGGGTTCCTGCATGACATCATGGAGATGTCAGCCTGGAAGCACCCACCTTGACTCTTGTGGAAGAGAGAAAATAATCTTCTATCTACTTAAAATCACTGCATTTGGGGGACTCTTTGTTACAGCTTAGTATCCTAACTAATACACCTTTAGTGCCCTAATGAGCATGTCTACTCGGCAGATGAGGAGCTGGGTCTTAAAGTGGTTAAGCTACTTGACCAAGAGCAGGCAGATGAGATGTCACCAATCGGGGACTGAACAAAGCTGGGACTGACCCCAAGGTCTGAATCCTCCTCCTGAGTCATGATACCTCTCAATTACAAGGCTCATGCTGCATGCACTTCTTCAATGTACACAGTCCTTTCACATACAAGGACATTATTTCTGAGCTTTGCTCTAGCCTGGTCAAGAAAATTACTACTTTCATTTTACAAATGAGGAAACGAGGTTTCACCAGGATTGAGACAGTGCCCACGCCTACACAGGTGGTAAGAGGCAATTCTGGGATCTGAATGGAGTCATCTAGCTTTAAAGGCAGATCTCCCATCTACCACTCTACAGCTGCCCAGCTACTTCAATATTGACAAGAACCCCTAAAAAAAAGGTTCACAGTGCCCCTTCCTGAGGTCAAGATGCTTCCACAAAGTCACAGATGGCCAGCCGTCTCCACTTGGTTCCCCAGGAGCAGACCTGAGACAAGATGCATTAGTCAGGGTTCTCCAGAGAACAGAACCAATACATGTATTTAATATAAGGGATTGTCCCACACAATTACGGAGACCTAGAAGTCCCCCTGTCTGCCATCTGCAAGCCAGAGAGACCCGGAAAAACCAACAGTGTACTTTGGTTGTCTGAGAGTCAGATAACTGATGGTGAGGATTCCACTCCAGCTCCGAAAGCTTACAGTCCAGGAGTGCTGAAGGAAGGAGAGCAAGTTGGCAATTAATTTTTTGCCATTTTATTCTATTCAGATCCTCAAATGGACTGCATGATGCCCACCCGACATGGGGGAGGGCCATAAGTTTTACTTACCAAGTCAAATGCTCATCTATCTCATCTGGGAACCCTGTCACAGACACACCCAGAGATCATTTTACCAGCCATCTGGTGGCCCAGTCAAGCTGACATCTAACATAAGCGATCACACAGCCTTTCTAGCGAAAGGCGTTTCTCTGGGAAGGGATCGCAGGTGTATGGACAGGAAAGTGAGACGGGGGAGAGAGAGACAGACAACCAAAGTATGCATTATCCAGAAAGATGCCCTGCATGCAAAGTGGAGCTCGATACCACTGAGGAACTAACTGTGGGCAGATGGTGCTGGACACCTCTCAGTTTCCCATCGAAGGGGCAAGGACTCTGCAGTATTCCCACCCACTCCCAGTCCCTGTCGGTGGAGGGCTGCTTCGAGGGGTGGCAACTCCCTAGCACTTCCAGCCTTCCCCATGCACCGGCAGATCACGCCGTTAACCCCAAGGGCCCTCAGAACACAAGCACAGGACGGCAGAGGTGTGTAGAGACAGATAACGATGGGCAAGCAAAGCATCAACACCTTCTGCGCTCCAGCGCTAGGAGGACACTGAGTGGACAACTGGTCTACCTCTTTGGATACCAAGAGGATAAGGAGGCCTCATTTTGAACTGATCATTGATTTGGGCTGCTTTGATTTCAGAACCCTATTTGCTTGATTTTAAGACACCATTGCCCATAAGATACACAGTGGGCACTATAACAGCTTTTCTAGATTAAAAAAAAAAAAAATCTACATTAAATGCCCACAAAAGGCATTTTAATTTCAGATCTCTTAAAAGGTTTTAAAGAAAGCATCTCAAGCTCTAGACAATATGGCTTTGTCCTATTGTCCCCATAAGAACACTTGTACCCTTCGACCCTCTGCCCCACTCTGGGCCCAGAAAATAGAGGTATTTTGTTTGAAAGTCTGTTCTGCCTCTGAAGTTCTGTGATTTTCTATTTCCTTGCCACATCTTTGTCATGGCAACACAATGCACATTTGCATTTCAAAAACCACCCCGGCCTACTCTACACCTTAAAACCAGAATCACAATCCCACCCCTCCTTCCCCCAACATTTATAAACAGGCAACTTCAGCCTCTTTGTGTCCAGGTACCCTCTTCTCAGCTACAGAAAGAGAACACACACAGTTCCTTATTCATTGTGTCAGTATCTTTCAAATGCACATTTATTAATTAGATGCAGCAGGGGCTGGCTAATTTAGTTACAAGGAGAAAGGAGGAGAGCTCCCATTTATTAATTGACTGTGGCTCCTAGACAATATCTAATGGCTCTCCATGTATTGTTTCAAGCAAGTTCTACAGCCCTTCCACCCACAAAAGAAACTAAATCTCAGCTCGCTTAATATCACCTGCCCAAGGTCGGGTAGCTGGCAAGTTGCAAATCAGAGACAGTGTTGGTAAAATTGCCTTCCTCCACAACTAGCATCCTGTCAGGGCTTTCTGCAACAGACAAAAACAGAAACAGACAGAGGAGAGAGCGAGAGGAGGAGGAGAAGGCAAAGAGACAAAAAAAGGAAGAAGACTTCCACCCGCCCCCCCCCCCGAAGATCTACCCTCCTCCTGATGTCAGACCACATGATGTCACTAAGAAATGGGCTCTCTGCTTCCCAACCTCTAGAGGTAGAAATCAGATCACCCCAGCAAAAAGGGGAGAAACTTTCCTTTTCCTTGCCTCTCCCCTCTTAGATATTCTCCAGCCGACGTCGGCCAGCCAAACTCCCTGGTTGTGGGATAGACTGTGTTAGCTGTTCTCTGGTCCATTTAATTTAGCCTATTGTTTTTTTATGAGTATCGACCTCTTTCCTTCACTCTGGAAAAGTTTTAGAGAATGGTAAATGTGGGCTCTTTAGAATCCCACATGAATCTCTCAGACTTCGTTTTCCCACTTTGGGATAATAAAATAAATCGGTTGCTATGCATTAAACTGCATTAGCCCAGCGGTCAGGCAAGCATGGTCCGTGTAGGGCCAGCTGAGCTGGCTCCAGCTGCCCCGCACCCTGCCGTCCATGTGCTCCCACCACTAAAGAATTCATCATTCCACCATTAAAGATTCATTCTTTTGGCTATCCAAAAGCCATCTGTAAAAATCAGATGATCCCGGGAGAAGTGACAGGTACCTAAGATCCAGTGGTTCTTTAACTTCTTTTATGGTTTGAGAAGGAGGGAGGCAGAGGCTATGGACCTTCTTTCTAGAACAATGTAGACAGTTGCAAAATCCTCCAGCATGCATAGACCCCAGAGGGAGAGCCCCTGCTTGAATCTGCTGTTAGCTGATTCCTCAGAAAGTGGGTTGCAAGGAAGCGTTGTCTCATGGTGGCAAGGACCAAGGTCCAGCAGAGGAAGATGATGGTAAGCCCCAAGAGAGCCAGGGAGGTAAGAGGGAACCAGTGCTTAGGGGCAAGGATGCAAAAGAGGGGCACCTGGGTGGCTCAGTGGTTGACCATCTGTCTTGGCTCAGGTCCTGATCCCAGAGCTGTGACCCTTGGTCAAGAGATGCATTTGGACCCTGATTGACCTTTCATGGAGGAAACAAAGAGAATACATTTCTTGACCTCACTGCCCCCTCCTCCTACTGTTGTTGATCCCATTTTACAGATGAGCAAGATGAAGCTCAGAGAGATAAAGCCACCTGTCCAAGGCCACACAGCTGGGAAATGGAAAAGCCAACACTGCTACTCAGTTCCCCTCTCCCAAAGGCGCGAGCCTTGACTCTTGATCGTCTCCCAGAGGGCCCCAAGGAGGCTGGAATGCATGTGTCCCCTGGAGCCTGGATAACTCTGGTTTGTTTGTTTGATGTGGCCAAGGCCGGTTTGCAAAATTTAGCTAATAGTGCCCAAAAGCCCCGAAGTGCCACACTACCAAAAGGACGGCAGGAGAACCAGATCATGCCAATGAAATCTGCCGATGGGGTGATGGACATGTGGTCCCAGCTGGTGTCATGATCATCAGTCATTAGGCAGAGATGGTCCCTGGCAAGTCTGTCCCAGGGGCATCGTAGAAGCTACTGAGGCTTCACCAGTTATGCCTGTCGCCCAGGACTGAAGGAGGGAACAGAGCCCACCCAGGAGGCTCTCACCCCCAGCACTGGAGGCATCCCCTCAATCTTGGGGAGACCCCTTCCCTGAAGGGGCCTCCCCAGAGGTGTAGATGTCACAGCAAGACATGGGTTAGGGGGAGTCACTGTTTCCAGGACAGCACCTCCCACAGGGAGGGGACCAGAAGTCCAAAATCAAGGTGTCGGCCACTTTGTTTCCTTCTGGGATCTCTAAGGGAGAAGCCGCTCCCTGTCTCCGTCTCAGCTTCTGGTGGATGCCGCGATCCTGGGCACTCCTTGGCTGATGGAAGCACCATCCCCTACTCAGCCTTGGCCTTCCGTGGTCCTCTCTCCACTAGCCGCTGTGTCCGTGTCTCAGAGAGCTCCTCCTCCTTCTCTAAGGACCCTTGTCATTGGATTTAGAGCCATCCTAATCCAGTGCAACGTCCTCCTGAGCTGCTGAACCGAATCCATCTGCAGAGGCCCTTATTCCAAATAAGGCCCCATTCTGGGATTCTGGGTGGCCATGGATTTGGCATGGGGTGGCGGAGGCGTTATTCAATCCACTGCATCTGCCTCAAATGGATGATCCCAGAAGTCAGACATTTACACACACACACACACACACACACACACTAACCTCAGCCTGAGCCCAGAACCTCCCGCATTTCTCCCTCTGTGACCCCTCCCCACCTCCTGCTGTAAGGCCTCAAGTCAACCTTCCCTGAAAGACCCTCGGTCTCCTCCGGATGGGTGAAGCCTCCACCCTAGAGCTCTCTGCCGATCCCCCACCCAAATACTTGTTACACCTGGAAACGCCACCTGTTCCTTCTCAGTGGGCCATCTCATCCCCAGCACCGTCCCTCTCAGAGGAAAACAGCTGTACCCTCCACGTTCTGGGTCATACAGCTAGAAGGTGGGAGGACTGGGAATCACAGGGGCGCCCGTGTGGCTCAGTCGGTGAAGTGCCTGCCTTCAGCTCATGTCATGATCCCAGGGTCCTGGGATGGAGCCCCTGCTTGTGTTCTTTCTCTCTCCCTCTCAAATAAATTAATTTTTTTAAGTCTTAAAAAAAGTTTTTAAAGGCCAAGAATCACCAACTGTCTCCCTACAAGTGCTAATAAAGGACACTCCGGGTGACAGTCGTGCGTTTGCTCTGTGCTCAGACCCTCACACGCATCCCTATCTGCCTGACAGTGTAGAGTAAGGGCGCTGAGCCCGCCTGCCTGAGGCCCCACCTGTCATTTACAGATTGTTGAACTGTAGGCCAGTTGTGTAACCTCTCTGTGCCTCCATTTCCCCACTTACAAATGAAGATATGATGGAGCGAGGGTGGTGTCGCCAGTTTTACATTCTAGAGACGGCCCCCCAAAAAATATATGCCCCCCCTTTGCATGTTCCCCTGCGGTGAGACTCTCCACCAAGACATGCGGGCTACCCCTCTGCCCTCCTCCATCTCGGTGGGCCCCGTGGTGCTCTGCCCAAGAGAACACAGCAAAAGGGACCCGGGCCCTGGACCCTGCTGCCACGGAAGGAATGTAGCTATGTTGAGACTTCTTTGGGTGGGGGGCGTGTGGGGGGTGGTGCAGAAGGCCTCCCCCAAATTGTCCAGAGATTTAATCCCCAGACCCTGTGAATATGTTACCTTAAAAACAAAAGGGACCAAAAAAAGGGGGGGATGCCTGGGTGGCTCAGCGCCTGAGCATCTGCCTTTGGCCCAGGGTGTGATCCTGGGGACCCAATCGAGTCCCACATCGGGCTCCCTGCATGGAGCCTGCTTCTCCCTCTACCTAGGTCTCTACCTCTCTCTCTCTCTCTCTCTCTCTCTCTCTGTTAAAAAAGGGGGGGGGGGGGAACCATACAGATGTGCTAAGGTTATAGAACTTTCCAGAGAACTTTCTTTGGCTAGAAGCACAGCCACGCGGCAGAAAGAGAAGTCAGCGAGCTTCGGAGCAGGGAAGGGACTCGGCGCACTGTTGCTGGAGGGGAGCCAAGGCCAGCCCCCAGCTGGCAACCGGGACCCCGACCTACAAGCACACGGTAGTGAATTCAGCCAACAACCTCAATGCGCCTCAAGCAGCTTCACTCTCAGAGGCTCCAAAAGGAACCAGCCCCTCCACACCTTGATCTTGGCCTTGTGAGACTAATCAGGGGACTCATGGAGCCACCTCACCCAGACTTCTGGGCCCCAGAACTGCGACTTGATAAATGGGTATTATTGAAGCTGCAAAATGCGTGGTCATTTGTCACAGGGGTAACAGGAAACTAGCACACACACACATACACACAGGGTCACAAGGACACATCCGGGAGGCTGGGAGCCCACAGAGAGAGGCTAGGAGCATCCCAGGTGCAAATAACCACCGGGGCCGCCCAGCCTGCCCCTCGGGAGACAGAGTGACTCCAGCTCCAGCTACACCTGCCCCGCACCTGCACGACAGACCCCAAGCCAGGAGCTCCCGCTGAGCCCAGCCCGCCCACAGAAGTGGGACAGACAGCGATCACGCCACTCAGTTCTGCAGAAATAGAAACCCAGACAGCCTCGTTAGGAGGATAAATTAGAGCTAATGCCCTAGAGCATCTGGAATAGTAAGTATTCCATAAATGTCAGCAAGTCCATTTTTACTGTGATCCTCCCCACGTGACAAACGAGGAAAGCGGGACTGGAGGCAGTCGTGGGACCTGCCCAGCTGGGACGGGGTACAGCCGGGATGTGACCCCACGGGCTGCTCCTGCCCCCAGACACCAGCTGGAAGCAGAAGGAGCTGCCTCGCTCCGGCAGCAGCTGGCCCCTTGGTCCGGGCCGGGCCAGGCCGCGGGAAGGTCACCCCCCTCCAAGACTCTGACATCTGTAGGTTCTTGGTCCCCGCTCGGGCGGCCGCTGCAGCCAGTGAGCCTGGGGTCCACCGCGCAGCCCTGCCTCCCTCCTCCACTCTGCGCCCCGACAACCAAGCGCAGGAGGCGCCTCGGGGGCTGCCGGGCTGCCTGGCTTGTGGCTCTGGGCCCCGTGGGCTTCCAGATTCTTCCTCGGAGCCCGCAGCATCCTGCTTCCTGAGCAGAATAACAATGACCAGGTCCACCGGACATGCTCCCTCCATCGGAAGCTGAAAGACCAGATGTGTAGCTCAGGGAGGGCCCAGCCTCGGGGTGCCCAGTGGCACCCCCTCCCGTCTGCAGGGCGCAGGGAAGAACACGGCCCAAGAAGGGAGATTCTTTTTCTGTTTCCTCTCTCCTTCCCTTCACCTTCCTTCCCCGCTGCCCTCCTCTCCTCCTCCTTACTTCTTTCCCTCTTAATCCTGGGTGCTCCCTCTCCCTCAGTGGACCATCTGCTCCCTCCCTTACGCGCACACACATACGCACACTCATGCACACGCACGCATACGCACAGCCCATCTTCCAAACCCAGCGGAGAGCACCAGCCCCAGCCTGGCAAGCTGCAGACGGAGCTGAGATCCGGAGCAGACAGGCTGCTCAGGGCTCGAGCCCAGGGAGGCTAGCACGGCCTCCAGAGGCCTCAGCCTCCCTGCAGCGGGCAGCCTCCTCCCTCCCTGAGGGCACGTGTTGAGCGCCAGAGGAAAGGCTTTGGAAGGACAGGTCTCGTCCCCTCCTGCTCATTCCTACCCTCCGGCTACTCCGGGGACCCGGCTGATGGGGAAGACTTGCAGGCTGCGAGCCGAAGACCCACCGTGCGGGGATCTGGTGACAGCCAGCTATCAGCTTCCTTCTGCACAGACCCTGGACATGCATCAGAGGCGAGGGGCTGCAGAGCCAAGACAGCAAAACTCCCCTGGGCTCCACCTGGGGTCCCTTGATATCCCCTCCCTGCCCTGCCTCTCTTTCATCATCTGGAGCATGGGGCCACAGCCTGGAACCCCCATGGGACTGCAGATGCAGGAGTGGTGTGTGTAGGGAAACCGAGCTCCAGTGTAGAGGGTGGGAATGGTCAGGCCTCTCTCTTCCTCCTCCCTCGACTCCACTTCACCAAGCCTTCCCTCCCTCCTGTTTCCTTGGGAGACCTAAGGAGGAATGAGCTGTGTAGCCATCCCTCAGATGGGTCCTCGAAGGCCCAGCTTTGCTTCTCGGATGATCACTACGACGTGAAGACAAGATCCCGCAGAGGAAACAACACGGCCTCAGGAAAGTGAGAAAGTCTGCAGGTCGGAGGCAAATCCAGAAACCATGGGGACGCCTGGGTGGCTCAGCGGTTGAGCGTCTGCCTTCAGCTCAGGACATGATCCCGGGGTCCCGGGATGGAGTCCGCATCAGGCTCCCGCGTGGAGCCTGCTTCTCCCTCTGCCTGTGTCTCTGCCTCTGTGTGTGTGTGTCTCTCATGAATAGATAAATAAATAAAATCTTTTTAAAAAATAAAAAAGAACTAATAGAAGAGTGAGCCATTTCTTTAATAATCAGAAGCAAATTCAACCTTCACAGCCGAAGAGCCTAATATCTGAGATTATGTAACAAGAGGAAAAGAGAAAAGCAAATGGATGTAATTAGAGAAGAGAAGAAACGATTTGGATCCCGGGCCACAGAAGTGAGGAGGTGCAAGTAGAATGCGATTCCAGGTCCTCTCTGCTAGAGACCCCAAGTCCCCATCGCAGCCCAAGCTGTCCCTTGTAGAGAACCTGCATGTTCCCGCTCCGCCCATCACGAGTGGCATCCCCTAACAAGCGCCGGGGACAGGCTACCCTTGTGCCCATTTCAGAGACGGAGGACTGAGGTGCAACCTCCCTCAGCACCTGTCCAGCAGGTGCCTACTGTATGCCAGGCACACGCCAGGAACCCCAGAGGTTCTCCGGAGAGCAGAGATGGTCCCAGAGTGAAACCTGCATGTGTCTCACACCAAATCCACTCCCTTCAGAGTAGGAACTCCCATTGACACTCGTGAAATGAATGGATTCCTTCCAAGTTTTCCTTCCACAGCTCTTGCTTTATTGCTGGCGAGAGTTCCCAGCCGAGGGCAGCCGGGATGAGACACCCACGTTCCACGCAACTTGTGCCCCCAGAGGTGGCTGCTTCTGAAACAGCCAAGGCTGGGTCCTGGCCCCACAGGCACACGGGTGGGCCCTCGCCCCCAGGGGCCTGCATTAGACAACCTAGGAAGGGTGTCAGCTAATGGAGTATTGATTTTTTTTTAATTTTTATTTATTTATGATAGTCACACAGAGAGAGAGAGAGAGAGAGGCAGAGACATAGGCAGAGGGAGAAGCAGGCTCCATGCACCAGGAGCCCGATATGGGATTCGATCCCGGGTCTCCAGGATCGCGCCCTGGGCCAAAGGCAGGCGCTAAACCGCTGCGCCACCCAGGGATCCCTGATTTTTTTTAAAAAAGAAGCAAAAATTGCAGGTGTTACAGCAATCGATAGCCAAGGAGAGGGAGTAAAAAGAGAGCCCCTTGAGATATTCCAGCACGTTCTCCTGACTCCGCCGACCCCCTGCGCGTCTGTCTCCAGCTGAGGTCTTGGGAATAAGAGGGAGCAAGAGGCAGGAAGGGAGGCAGCAGGTCGTCCGTGCAGGCGGCGTGCAACCTGGCGTGGAGCCCCCACCTCTGTCTTACAGATGAGGAAACCCAAATGGCAAGGGGCTGGTCCCAATGTCCCGCGGCCACTGAGTTAATGGGCCGAAGAGTGTTTGGTACAGAGGGAGGAGCATATGCAAAGGTCCTGAGGAAGGAGGTGTGTATGGTGAGATTTGCAAAAAGGCCAGCGTAGCTGGAATTCCGGGAACAAGGGGGAAGCAGAGCCTGAGGCTGGAGAGGTAGGCGTGGGAGAGACCACAATGGGCCTTGCAGGCTCTCTGCAGAAATTTTGTCCTTATCACAAGACAAAGGGGCATCCCTTGAACCGTTCTAAACCAGGGAGTGGGGCGGGGGTTTCCATGATCGAATGGTCCCATCATCAGGCGGCTGGTTGAGAATGGAGCCGAGCAGAGATGCTAAAGCCACGGCCTGTGGTGCCTTGCCCCGCGCTGTCTCAGGGCCACCCGGTTCGGCCAAGCCGTAAGGGGCGCCGGCCACAGCCTACCTCGGGGCTGCCTGGAGATGTTGTGTGCTCTGTTCCCTGCCCAAGGAGAGCCACGGGTCCTGGACGTGAGGTGGGCAACCGTCCGGGGCTGGGGGACACTCCTGCCCCCCTCCTCTGGTGAGCCCTTCTAAGATGCTGTCGGCAGCTCCTCCAGAACTCCTCCCCTTGCCCGCAGCGTGCCCGCAGCTCCAAAAACCTGTCCCCCTCTCTTACCCAACAACCTACCTGTGCCCAAGCCCCCGCCTCAGGCCCCACTTTTGGGACTATTCCAACCCAGGTCAGGCCTCGAGGGGGTGGAGAACAGGGGAAAACCAAGGGTGGCTTGGAGCAAAGTATCAGCAAAGCAGGGGTTCACCGGCTGCTGACTCGCTCTCTAACTTACCCACCCATTCATGACCTCATCCTATGGCTCATTCATCCCACCCCTCCTGCCATTCCTGCGGGTGATGAGCAACCCCCACCCCCACCCCCCACCCCCGGGAAGGGTGAAAGGACCTTTCCTGGCCTGGTTTCAGGTCCTGGCCCTGGAGGAGCATTCTCCCTCTGCACAGGGTGCGAACTGCAAGTCACATCTCCATTTTCATGCAAAAAGAATCGCATTTCACCTCCAAGACAATGAAAGTCCATTAAGCAGCCTTCCAGGGAGGGATCTAAAAAGCACAGATTTCCCCAGGGGTCACATTCCTGGGTCGGGAGGGAAGTCGGAGCTCTGTGTGGACTGTCTAACCTCAATTAAATAATCAAGCACAGCCTCCTTCCACAGGGCAGGCTGTTTCTTGCGAGCGTGAGATTGCATTTCCTCCTCGAGAGTCCATTGTTCACCTCATCTCAACTCTGAAACGTGTCGAAAATCTGAAAAGACGTCACAGAGATATCAGAACACCGTTTTGTTTCCCAACGAGCAGGTTTCTATCTACAGGCTTGATTGTCTTCAGTGTCCGCCCTCCCTAACGTCTCCTATCCTCCCCCCGTCCCCCCCCCACAACCTCCGAAGGTGTAAGAGCTGCATTTATTGAGCACCTACTATGTGCTGAATGTTTGATGTCAGTGAATTCGTGGAATCTGCAAAACAGCCTTATGTGAGGTATACGCGCCCATAGTCACCTCTGCTTTGGAAGTGAGGAAACGGAGCGGCCAGGGACTAGTTGTGTGTCACCTGGCAGACACAGTGGGGAGCTGGCGTTGAACTAGGAGCTCAAAGTCACGGTTGTGTCCCCGCAGGACCCTCGTCCTTTTTCCACTCCAAGCCTTCTAGGGCCTTGAAGGAACCGAAAATGGCAGGTAAGGTCCCATCCGTGCTGTGGGGCAGGGGACCCAGAACTGGGAACCAGACCCACGTGAGTTTACCATATGACTGGGGGCTCCCGTTCCTCTGACTATCCTCATCCCCAGCAGGATCTCCAGGCTGGGGCCCTGCTGATGGGTGCATCCTCATCCCTTCTTCTCTGCTGCCCCCACCCACCCACCCTGCAGAAACCCCTGATGGCTTGGAGCTCCCTGCACTCCTGCGCTTGGTGCCTCTGTCCCAGCAGCGCCTGTCACCCCGCAGAGCCACTCCCCAGTCTTCCTCCCAGCTCAAACCCCTGCCCAGGTCCCACTGTGGAGAACTATCATCAGGCATCATAAGGAAGTCTGATTTTGGAGATTTTTATTTATTTTTGCGAGGATGGGCCGGGAAAGGAAGGGAGAGAGAGAGTGCGTGCATGGGGGGAGGGCGAGAGGGAGAAAGAAGCAGATTCCCCACTGAGCAGGGAGCCTTAGGCTGGACTCTCCATCCCAGGACCCGGGGATCATCCACCAGGCCGAAGGCAGCCGCTTAACCGACTGAATCTGCCCTGGTGCCCCTAGGAGGCCTGATTTTAAAACAGAATTGGAAGCGCACACGGAGAGGTAGAAACCTGGCACATCTCTATCTCCGCAAAGCCAACAACCCTTGTGGGACACGCACTGGTTTGGATTATCCATCGCCAAGTAGCAAAGCACCCCAAAACTTAGTGGCTTCAGACTGCAGTGTTTTTTTTTTTTCTTCTTTGCTCGCACATATATAATCTAGGTAGGGGTCAGTCGGAACGCCCCAGCTCCCATGAGGCAGCCGGGTAGGGTGTGCTGGGATTGGGCCAGGGCTGGGGGCCGGGGACAGCCGTTTCCCCCTCACCCAGGCCTCTCAGGACGCCGCCCGCCGGCTGGGCTTCCTCCCAGCACGGTGGCCACTTTCCAAGGATGAGCACAGGTGGATGTGCTTTGCATCTTTATGCCCCAAAATCGTATGCCAGCATTTCTGCCATTCTGCGTGGGTCAGGACAGCCACCAGGGCCGGCCCCAGGTCACATGGAAGAGGACAGAGACTCTTGATGGGGCTGGCGAGGTTCTAGCCCAGCGTCTGGGCCAGGGGGCACGGTCTCTGGAAAACACAGCCCGCCTCAATTTGCATGATGGCTTTCCTGTGATTTCCAGCTAATTGCTCTGCCACGACATCATTCCTCCCAGCACCTCCCGGATGGGATTCAGTACGAGGAAGGAATAAATCCCAGGTAACCCAGGTAACCGGGGGTATTAGGCACACGATGCTGAACTTCCTCGAGGTGCTGGGTGGGCAGGAATATAAAAGGACTGGACAAAGCCCCAGGCAAGATAAGATCAAACACCGGTTCCTCCTGGCTTTTTTGTTTTGTGGTTGCCATGGTGATGCGAAGGGCAGCTTTGGAGAAGACTAGACATTATCATAATGCTGGAGCTTAGAAAATCTATGTCACTTTCCACACACACACACCTGCCCACGGCAGGTACAACTGGGTAATTGCCAGCACTGGGTAATTGAGATCTCCCACCCCCCCCCAAAAAAAAAAGTCAATTAAATCGTTAAGATTCTGCTGGCTGAAAGGCCTCCCTGGGGACCCCAAAGAGACACAGTCACGGGGATGGGAGGTCACCTCCTCCAGGAAGTCTTCCCGGGTCCTCCAGAGAAGGCTGTGCTCTACCCCTTGGCTTCCCTAAGTGGCCTTCACTGGCAAATGTATCCAGCTAGCATCTAAGACCTTGTTTCTTTTTCCCTTGTTCTTAGTTGTGTTCTTGGTTGTTTCACACCTAAGCTTTTATGTTTCAACTGTCATGTTATTGCTTTTTATTTTTGCACATTTACCTAAGGGCCAAAAGGCTTGCAGATAGGTATTTAATTACACTTAAATTGCCCATTTTATCACACACACAACCCAAGGGGGTAAAAAAAAAAAAAAAATCACCTGCCAAATGTTTTTAAAACATGATATCTATTTTTACCCTTGGTGTTTATTTATCATTTGTGATGTTGCCTTTCCATTTATAATAACGCTCTCAAGTTCTCTATTTAAAATGCAATGAATCTATGAATTTAATCAATATGTATTATCCACGTTATAAAGACGAATTAAATTATTTGTATAAATTACATTCATGGATTCATAGCATTTTTAAAGGGGTTGGTTTTGATTAAGGAAATAATAGAACATGGTCGTGGGCAAGATGGCACAGGGTACGCGAACAAGTCAAGTTTGGGGGGACACAGGGAAGCTCGAGTCTAATACTTGGCTTCCTGAATTTTAACTTATGGCCACAGGGGCCACATCCCATCTCAGGACAGGGTGGCTCAAAGGCAGGTGGACCTGGCTGGAGGCTGCATCCCCGCCAGATTGCAGGCAAGTTTCCAGGGCCTTGGAGCCCGCTTGTCCGCATCCGCAAGTCTTGCTCTCAGTTACTAAGCTGGGAGCAGACGGGGAGCGATCATATGGATCAAGATGGGATATTCTAGAGAAGGCAGTTTAATGAGCAGTGGTTCGAATTAAGACCAGTTTTCACGTCTTTTTTTTTGTTTTGTTTTCCACCAACCGTCATAGAAATTGCCACGAATGATGTGTTAATTCTGTTCCCTAGCGGGTCTCCGATATGGCGAAGGATGAATTTTAAATTGTTTGATCAGAATTAGCAACATTAGTCACTGCAAATAGCCTTTTAATTTCCACAGAGCTGCCAAGGGGAGCAGAAATAGAATCGGCGAGGAAGGTTCCAGGCGGCAGATGTGTTGGTGGTAGATGAGGCCCCGTGACTTTGCTGCTGGGAGGTCCTGGAGGTGGGGTGGGGGAACTGTGTGCAGGTGCCCCCGCCGGGCGTGACCCCTGCTTTCGACTTCCTGGAGGTGGGAAGGGGTTGCTCTCCAGGCAGCTCTAGGGGATCTGAGGGCGATGCCTTTGGACCTTGTGGAAGCGGCGGTGGGGTCACGTCTCCTAATGGGAGACCAAAGCCCTCCTCCCAGCTCAGCCACATCTCCCGGGTGCCCCTACAGCATCGGTGGCAGGAGCTCCCAGAGAATGGTCCGTTGTCCCAGCACCCACCAGAGAGGCCTCTCCACCCCTAACCCTGCCAACAACACCCTCCTGCTTAAAACTCTCCAAACGCCAAACTGGCTCCTCCTGGCACTTAGACTAGAAGCCAACTTCCTGGCCTTAGCCCACAAGTCCCCAGCCACCTCCACTCCCCAGCGCCAGCCTCCCAATTCCTTCTAGAACAGCCCAAGTCATTCTGGCTGGAGAGGTTTTTTTCACCCTAGAATACCCCCTCCCCGGCCTTCTCCTGGGCAGCCCCTCTGCCTTCCACAGCCTCGGCCTGAAAGCCACCGCCTCAGAGAGCCCCCGGCCACCCCACCTGGAGGACGGTCCCCTTCGCTCCCATCCGCCTCCACGATCCTCATCTATTTGGTAGAACTTGCCAGCACAGATGGGCATTTCTGGGGGTGGCTGGTGTGCACGATGGTTCAACCGCTGTTCTGCTATGTTGGTTTTGTGCGTCTGTCTCATCCCACTAGATTATAAACGGCGTCGTGCCTGGTGCCTGGGGACAGCATCAGGTGCACAGAAGTCCTCCAGAAAGAGCCGTGAAGTGGACGAAGGACTGAACGAATGAATGAATGAATGAATGAATGAGCAGCCCCATTCTCGCAGGCAGGCTGCCTCTGGGGCAGAGCCTGGGAGCTCCTACCTCCACACCTGGGTCTCCCTGCCTTCGGCCTCCTTGCACTTGGCCTCCAGGGTCACATTTCTTCTGCGCAAATCCTCCGGGCTGCTTTCTTCTTAACACCCTTTGGGGGGCCACCTCCTGATGTGAGGACAAGCACTCGCCCTTGAGCACATGGGGTTCGGATCTCCCCACCCCCGCTCAGCATCTGTGTGAGGCTGGGTGAGCCTCTCCCCAGCTTCCCCTCTCTGCGCCTCTGCTTCTTCATCTGTAGAATGGGGGTAACAACGAAACTTACAGTTTACGTTAGGAAGATTAAGGCAGTTAACCCTGTTCAGGGATTAGGCCAGTGTCTGCCACCATAACCACAACCAGCGTGAGCTCTAGGGACCATGGTGACCCCATTGTTGTCACTGTCATTACCGGAACCATGCAGAGCGAAGCCCGGCACCAACACAAAGCTGTTCATGTAATCCCACTGTCAAGAGCAAGGTCATGGTCTTTGATTTCAATGATGTGGGTTGAAAATTATTATAAAAAGAGGGGCGCCGGGGCGGCTCAGTGGTTGAGCGTCTGCCTTTGGCTCAGGTTGTGGTCCTAGGGTCCTGGGATCGAGTCCCACATGAGGATCCCCACAGGGAGCCTGCTTCTCCCTCTGCCTGTGTCTCTGCCTCTCTCTGTGTGTCTCTCAGGAATAAACAAATAAAATCATTAAAAAATTATTATAAAAACAATACCAGCCTGTTATTGAAAAGAGTCAATACACAGACACTGAGCCGTACTGATTCTACCCTAAAACACACCTGAACTTAAACATTGCTGTCCATCTCCACCCCTTCAGTCCAGCTCGTGTCACCAGCACCCCACACCTGGGCTGTAGGACCCATGTCCAACTGCCTGCCTCCAATCCATCCAGTACCCAGCAGCCAGTGCGTTATTTTCAATGCATAATTTGGGTCATGACACTCCATCTGCTTAAAACCCTTCAAGGTACAATTCCATCCTACTTAGATTAAAATCTAAAACCTCATAAGGTGCTGCATGACTTTTCCCTGCCTGGTGTCCTACTTCATCTCATGTCCCGTCTCCCTCACCCACTGCTTTTTATCCATTACTAGAATGAGCTCGTGCCTTGCCAGCCCCAGGGCCTTTGCATGTGCTGTCTTCATTTCCTCAATATTCCCGTGACTGACTACATCTCACCCTCCAGGTTTCCCCTTCAATCTCCCTTCATATAGGAGACTCCTCCTGAGTAGGTGTAGGTTCCCACCCCCCTAGACTCTAAGGCAGTGCATGTTATCCTAATGAGTGCTTATGAATCATTGGTTTTCTGTGTTTATTTGCTTATTTTTATCTGCCTCCTGCATTAGACTTTGTCTCCCCTCCCATACTCCCCTAGCGTGACACTGGTCATTTCATACATGGTGTCACGGAGCCCTCCCCACACTGTTGATGAGAAAACGGAGCCCCAGAGAGGCAAGGCAGTTGTTCAGTGCCCATGGCAGAGCTGGGATTCAAATTCAGGTGCCTTTGACCCCACAGCCCAAACCTTTTCCAAAGGGTCCTGTTCGAAGAGGAAGACATTTCTGCACAAGGTCAGGCCCAATGCACCTTCACCTTGAACCTGTCTCTCTTGTCATCTGCAAAGTCAGAAGTAATTCAGTACCAGCTCTTCGAGGCAGCTTCTGGGTATGTGACGCTTGCCTCCATGAAGAGGGGGAGGCGGCTATCGGAAATGTCATCATTTTTCTCCTTTTCCCAGAAAGAGTGGCCTCAGCAAAGCCGTTCTGCGCAGCAGCAGACGCTGACAGTTATAAACCACAGCAGTTTCCAGCTCTCTCCAAAACAAACGAGAGCATCAGTCTTGGGCTCTATCAGAGTCACCTGCTGCTTCTAGTGACCTGGCTCACAAGAGTCGAGCTGGGGCAGTGCCCACCCCCACCCTTCCCTGCCAGGCAGGGGGGTGGGGTGGGGTGGGAGGGGCCCTTCTGAGGCAAAGCCCACCCCGGCCCCTAGCAGAGCCCATTGGTCAGAAGGGCTCAACCCATCCCCCCTAGGTGCTCACCCGAGCCCATCGCCTCCACCTTGCTAGATGATCTGCTTATTTATTTGGCCTTCGGCCTAGTGCCCCCTCGTCCAGACTGCAAACTCCACAGCAACAGGGATCTTTCTCTGTTGTACAGCAAGAGCCCCAGTAAATATTTTCTGAATGAACCACATAAATAGTCCCAGGGGGCCACCATTATATCCAAGTATGAGAGTGTCCATTCAAAAATACCCACCATTCCCAGCCAACTGGAAGGTCAAGTGCAGGTATTGCACTGTGAACACAGCTTTCCCAGGAGCAGTGGTGACATCCCAGGTAGGAGACACACTTGGTGGTGTGAGACCACCTACATCAGGACCCGACTCTTACAATCCTGGCCTATGGGCGGTGCAGCTCCAAGCAAATCCCCTAACCTCTCTGGGCCTGGGTTTCCTCGCCTGTCAAATGGATGCGGTAGACAGAATCATGGCCCCCCAAGGTCCTTGTCCTCATCCCCAGAACCTATGAATACGTTGCCCTATATGGCAAAAGAGGCTGTGTAGGTAAGAGTAAGTTAAGGGTCTTGAGATGCGGAGAGTATCTTAGATGACCCGATGGCCCAGGGAAATCACAGCGTCCTTAGGAGGCAGCAGGAGGGTCAGAGTCCAAGAAGGAATAAGCTGAGGTCAGAGAGGAAAGCGCTCTGAGGCTGCCACGCTGCTGGCTTTGAAGATAGAGGAAGGGGCCATGAGCCAAGGAGTGGAGGTGGCCCCTAGAGATGGGAAGTGGGAAGAAACTGATTCTCCCCTGGAGCCTCCAGAAGGAACACAGCCCTGCTGACACCTCGATTTTAGTCCAATGAGACATTTGAGACTTCTGACCTCCAGAACTGTAAGATAATATATTTGTGTTGCTCAGGCCACCGAGTGTGTGGCTTTTGTCATCACAGCCATAGAAAGTTAAAACAGGGACACCTGGGTGGTTCAGCGGTTGAGCATCTGCCTTCCGCTCAGGGCATTGTCCCAGGGTCCTGGGATCGAGTCCCACATCAGGCTCCTTGCAAGGAGCCTGCTTCTCCCTCTGCCTGCGTCTCTGCCCCTCTCTCTGTGTCTCATGAATGAATGAATGAATGAATGAATAAATAATCTTAAAAAAAAAGAAGAAGAAAAAGAAGAAAGCTAAGACAACAGGCATAAACAATGGTACCTGCCTCCTGGTGGTATTGGAGAAATTAAATGGTACAATGTACAGAGTGCTTAGTACAGTACCTGGCACATAGTAGGTGCTCAGTCAGGGTGACTCAGTAGGATCACACCAAGGCCCTGCCTTCTCCACCCTTCTGCTGCCACCCATCAGGGACAGTGCCATTATCCAAGGATGCTGGGACTTACCTTCCCTCCATTACCCATGTGGGCACCTGTGTCCTACAGTTAATTCACGTACATAAACGCCAAGGTTTTGAAGTCAAACCAGCTAGGGTTAAGGTCCTGACTGCTATTTCCTCCAAGTACAATCGTGGGTCACTTTCTTGACCTTTCTCAGTCTCATCACGTCTCCCATAAGGCATTGCTTTAAGGCCAAGAAGAACCATGCCACAAAGTGCTCAGCATCCCACAGGCAGTACTATTACTATTACTGTCAACAACAATTGCAAAGTTCATGGCTGTGCTTCAGAAGAAGGAGCTGTTCTAGAAAGGTGGTGAGTTCTCTGTCACTAGAAGGAGCCAACGTACATCCTGATAATCACTCATCCTCGAGACCTGCACATTAGATGGTGGGGGCCAGACTAAGACAAAACGTCAGAATAGAACAGACAGGGGAGAGAGGAATATCTTCTGAACCAGCACCCCCATCTTACACAGGGTTAACCTGAGGCCCGCAGTGAGGAAGTGGAGCCCCTGCCAAGACTCTTGTGCCTTCCCAACTCCCTGAACCCTGAACTCTTTGTTCTGTGGGTTCCCCCCTCACAACTGCATCCAGAGCCAACCGTCTCCTATTAATATTAATGTAGTGGAAAATTAAACCAGGCTCACGCACGTCACTTTCCAGGCCATAACCCCTGGGCTGTGCCAAATACTTTTTTACCAGCAGATGCCACTGGCTTAAGACAGACTACAGGGTCCTGAGGGACGGGGAAAAAGTGAGGTCTGACTAGTCTGACAGGGGAGGAGGACACAGATCACACAGGGAGAAAGCTCCCAAGCAACAGCAAGAGGGCTAGGCTTCGCCTTGATAGAGCCTTCTGCATTCTATATCCTCATTCCAGGGGATCCCTGGGTGGCGCAGCAGTTTGGCGCCTGCCTTTGGCCCAGGGCGCGATCCTGGAGACCCGGGATCGAATCCCACATCAGGCTCCCGGTGCATGGAGCCTACTTCTCCCTCTGCCTATGTCTCTGCCTCTCTCTCTCTCTCTCTGTGTGTGTGTGTGTGTGACTATCATAAATAAATAAAAATTTAAAAAAATTTATATCCTCATTCCAGATGCTTCCCTCTTGACTTCCAGGAAGACTCATCATAGCATAATTATCACCATCACCATCACCATCATCACCACCATCGCCACCACCATCACCATCATTACCATCACCATCACCGCCATCATCACCATCATCACCATCATCATCATCATCACCATCCTTACCACCGTCACCATCATCACCACCACCATCACCATCACTATCATTACCACCACCACCATCACCATCATCACCATCACCATCATCACCACCATCATCACCATCCTCACCATTATCATCATCATCACCATCACCATCATCACCACCACCATCACCACCATCATCACCATATCACCACCATCATCATCCAGCCTCTCCCTCAAAGGTTTACTGTCCAGCAGGGAGAATAAACAGAGACAAAGTTATGAGCACTATGACAATTCCTTCCCCCAGCAAGGAACTGGGACCACAGGGGGTGGAGAGTCCCCTGGGAGAGTTGCAGGCTCTCCCTTGAGTGGAGAACCAATAACCAGCCCTGGCACAAGCAGAGGGTAACAACTGACCAGCTGTGCTTGGAGTAATATAGTGAGCACTGTGCTAGGGGCCTGGGGTCCAGAACTCAGGTCCTGGCTTGGCTCTAAGCATGTGACCTTACCCAACCCCCCGGTGTTATTGATATTCATGGTTGGATCATTCTTTGTAGTGGGAACTGTCCTATGCACCATAGGGTACATAGCAGCACCCCTGGCCTCCACCCAGTAGCATCCCTCATCCTTTACCTATGGTGACAACCGAAATTTGTCCTGACATTGCAAAATGGGAGTGGGGGCAAAATCACCCCTGAGGGATTCTAAGGGTTAAGAACCTTCAGGAACTAAGTCACTTACTATGCTCACTTCCAATAGCACATACTGCTGTTGGAAGCACTTACTATGCTCACTTCCAACAGTCACTTACTTAACCTTGTAGTCTTGGCTCTTCATCTGTTAAATGGCATTCAGAGCTGGGGTCCACCTGACAGCTTGCCTGAGTCTGAATCATGCCTCCACCAATTAATTGCTATTTGCACGTCCTCTGTCCCTCTACACCTTGGTCTCCTTTGCACAACGGAGGCAATAACCACGCCTACCACCTAGAGTCAATGTGAGAATTCAGCAAATGATGCTTGGAGAGTGCTTAGCCCATGAGAAGAGCTCCATAAAGGTAAACTATCATGCTCGTTATTACTACGCGACTCACGGAGGGAGCAAGGATCGATGGGAATGTGCAGATGCTCCGAACGCAGGCTCTAGTTCCAGAGCTAGGTCTCTCGGCCCCTTCTCTGCTGCCCAGCGGGGCAGCCAAAGCCTCTGGAGTTCACCTCCAAGCATGCGGCAGAGAAAGCCTCGGATTTCCAGAATCCTGCTGCCTGCCGGCCTGGAAGAGTTAATACTGCAGTACAGCCCTAGGAAAGAGATGCGGCAAGTGCTTGAAAGGTTTGAACATCCTTCGTCTGTTCGTTACTATTGTCCTGACGCCTTTGGCCAGTGTGTTATGCTTTCTTTCTAACCAGAGCCCTGACAGCTACCCAGTCTGGGCCCAGCACAGACAGGGGCCGTGCTGGACATCACACAGAAAGTGATCGCAGGAAGAGAAAGATGCAGAGAGGCAACACGCGCACTCTGGAACATGGAAATAATTATTCATGGGCCAAAAAGAAAAAGAAAAAAAAAAGGATGCTGCTTTCTTCTTGGTCTCAAGGAAGTATCCTCTGGTCCCTGACAAAGATGGATGGGTGCAGGAGAAAGGATGTGGCTTTGTACTCCAAAGGATTGGGCTCGGTATTAATCATGCCTGTTTTTCTTCTATATTTTTGATGATTTGACATCGTGGAGCCTTGCTGATTCAGAAGGGACCGACCTTCCCAGGGTTAGTTGGTTCCTAAAGGTGGCAAACAACTCGCCTTCAAGCACACATTCCACATGCAAACTGGCCAGTCCAGGGCCCATCCCCCAACCACCTCCTTTTTCAGGCTCGAACACTCCCTCTGGGTCACCAGCCCTTGCCCGAACCACTCCAGGTCCGTGTACCGGATACTTGGGGGGCAGTCCTTATGCCCCAGAGCCCACCCTAATTATCCCAGCTAGCGCACACTTAGCCTGCTTACCCTGCCTCACTGAAACAGGTTCTAATCCAGTTAAGTGGTTTCAGATAAGCATCTTTTATCATTGTCCCGATCTCTCCATCTATAAAACAGAAGCAACGGTCCCCTCCGGTCAGTGATGTGGTAAGGTTTAAAATGGATATAAAGTGCTCTGCACTGTGCCTGGTGCATGGAGGGGTTGGGGGGATGACCCCCTAGATCTTCACTGAGGAAATGTGGTGGGAGGGGATGTGAGGAGGCATGGAGGGAATAGGCAGGGGGTCCTGGCTGGCAGGAAAGAGACATTGAGAGGAGCCCTGGGATGCCCCAAACCTGTGACAAAGAGGGGTCCTTCCTGGGAGCCCATCCTGAGACCACAGCCAACACCTCTTCCCGGACTCTGGAAGACAGGGCCCCGGGGCCTACCATTAGGATGT
The DNA here is from genome assembly GCF_048164855.1 of Canis lupus baileyi. Taxonomy (NCBI): domain Eukaryota; kingdom Metazoa; phylum Chordata; class Mammalia; order Carnivora; family Canidae; genus Canis; species Canis lupus. The sequence goes on along the minus strand of NC_132845.1, from coordinate 44,592,407 downwards.
GGAAAGGGGGGGAAGGGCACAAACACCCCCACATAATCACCTAGAAAAAAGTCCCCCCCACCCCCCGTTCCACAATATCACCTCTCTGGTCTCAGTTTCCCCACCCCTGGAACGAACCATAAAATATGCAACCGCTTACATCACAGAGATGGTGCGGGGCCCAGGGACAACAGGTGCGAAATCAATGTCTTTGTAAACCGCAAAGTGCTGCGCAGATGAGCAGGTATGCTGGCGCCTTGTTATGGAGCATTGTGCCTTCCCCAGACGGTCCTCAGGTGTTGACAGTTCCAGACGCTTGCTTCAACTCCCCAAAATTCAGCTCTTTTATGTGCACTGTCTCAGACCCGTAAACACTCCAGAAACCATCTGCCCACACTTGGCATTCATCTACTTTCAGACCATACCGCAAGCCCATTTTTATGAATTAGGTCTTTCTGACACCTGGAATATTCATCAGCCGCCTAAAAATGGCACAAAGGAATCAACCACAGCTTAATCATGTGGCACCTAGCAGATGCCCAGAAATACCGGATTAACCAGACCAAGTCCCAGACATGCCCCCTAATCCATTAGATTCCGTGACTGGGCTTGGCAAAATCCACAGGCAAAATCTCTGTTGTTGTTTTTTTTTTTAAAAAAGGGCAGCCCAGGGTGGTTCAGCGGTTTAGCCCCTGCCTTCAGCCCAGGGTGTGATCCTGGGGTCCCGGGATTGAATCCTATGTCGAGCTCCCTTCATGGAGCCTGCTTCTCCCTCTGCCTGTGTCTTTGCATCTCTCTCTGTGTCTCATGAATAAATAAATAAAATCTTTTTTTTAAATAATGCAAAACCAAGCCAAGAATTCATGCTCTTGAAATTTAGGAGGGCTACAAATATGTCTCTGTGCCTATCAAGTAGAATGGCAGCAGGTAGAAGAGCACAAGCAAAACATAAAATACGTATTTCCGTCCATGCATGCGTACATGAGGATAGACAAACAGGAGCATGTACCCACGGTATGGGGAGGGGCATCCTGCGGGAAAAAAATCCTTGAGCTCCTAGAGCAGTTGCAGATGTA